>NC_136811.1:40768433-40773433 GCF_951216825.1 Electrona antarctica
GATATTACAGTTTCATCTGGGGTTGTTTTACAAAGCTCGGATGGAAGAGATGCCCCGCTGCTACCCTGGTATCTGTAATGCCGGCCTCTCCATCTCGCTCCCTCTTGACTCTCTGGCTCTATTTAATTATGCTCTGTGAATTTTGGATTTTCCCTCCAGCATTGAAATGGAACGTGAATTATTAAGGTGTGTTTGTATAAATTATTATTGCTAACTCCAGGCATTTCTCTCACTCTGTATTCTCTCTCTCTCTCTCTCTATCTCTCTCTCACACACACACACACGCACACGCACAAGCACCCGCACACGCACATGCACACGCACATGAACGCAATCTCTCACTAGCTATACTTAGAAAATAGCAGATCTAGAAGCTCACGATGCATCATAGCAAGACATGTTGTGAGCTTGAAGATCTGCTATATGCACGACACCAGCGCACAGCTGAAAATCACACTTAACTCTCTCGCATGCTCGCTCGTTCTCACCCTCTCCTCTCCTCCCACTCTCTTTCTAGTCTTTGGATTGTGGCCCTTTTCCCGTTCATATTTTGTGCGCCCTGGCTGTTCATTTCTTTCGGTCTTCCACGGTACATACTCAGTGTTCATTGTGCCTCACTCATGTTGTTTTATTTTTCATAATTTATTGTTGTTAATCTTTTATGTTCCCTTCGGCATCTTTAGGGCTTATAGTCTCTGACTGCAGCGTGCGTCCCCATGCACGCAGCTATCTGGTTAAAGTTATGATAGGCTAACGGTTCAAATTAATAAACGGTTTACACTGTAATTACAGTCCTTAAGTGCTCCTTAAGTCCTGCATTTAGTTAAGTTTAGCTTAACGTATGGTACAACCTTGAACCTTTAATTGTGATTAAACGATAAAACATGATAAGTAGCATATAACAACTATATCAATATGTATTCCTCATAAGACTGCATTTCTGATTCACCATTGATGCAATTATAACACATTTTATATCAAAAGGCACGTCTTGCACTGATATGCTGATAGCTAACCTATACATCTGTCTGGGGGCCGTCTGTGGAAAAAAAGGCATATGTCTTCTTTTTTATATATTAGATATTCTTTGTGTATGCGATGGTAATCCATATACCTTTCCTCTATAACCCTGTGGGCATTGGGTCATCAATACTGCATCATCTGTTTCATTTACGGCGTTCTCCTGGTCCATGGCATGTATATACGCTATAGCCTCCTTAGAGGATGTTATATATGGGCGCTCCGATCCTGTCGGGGGTCGCTACCTTCCTTTTACCGACCGCCTACGCATCTCATATCACAACTACCGTACCTATAACCCCCCCTCCTTCCCATCCCTGTCCGCCAGCACATCCATACAGGTGAATCCTCTGTTCCTCTTTTTCCCCTCACTCCTCCTTTTTATCCTGTCTTTCACACTAACTCACTCACTCACACATACAAGCACACCTGCCCCCCCCCCCCCCCCCCCCCCCCCCCCCCACTACACCCCCACCCCCACCACGCCCCTCGCACTCTCTCGCACTCTCCTGGTCTGTGTATTTTGCTTCGCCGCAGTAATTTTCCGTTTGATTTCGGAGGTAATGCATTTTTTACAAATCAAAGTGGAAGCGAGACTGCCCCCCCTCACTCCACCTCCACCTCCATCCACGCACGCACGCACGCACGCACGCACGCACGCACGCACGCACGCACGCATGCACGCGCATGCACGCGCACGCACGCACGCACGCACGCAGGCACGCACATACACACATACACACAGACAAACACACACGTACACTCCTCCTCTCCGATTGCCTCTCTCTCTCGCACCCCCCCTTGGCCCCCCAGGCCAGAGAGGAGATAAAGGAGCCCCCATCATTTCCTTGTTAGTTTTGATTTGGGCAGCACAGGGCTTTCAAGTTCCCCCCCATCACCCCCAGAAACATTATAACTAGCAGCCCAGGGAATACTGCTCCTCTCTCACACACACACACACACACACACACACACACACACACACACACACACACACACACACACACACACACACACACACACACACACACACACACACACACACACACACACACACACACACACACACACACACACACACACACACACACACAGATAGACTAATGGATCACACATGCACAATATACACACAGTCACAAGCAGATGTGGCACGCATACACAAGTACACAAGCGTACAGGTATGGAGGCTACACACATAATGATATAGCACACACAATGAGACCATAGATACTGACTGAATCAATACAACACACACACACACACACACACACACACACACACACACACACACACACACACACACACACACACACACACACACACACACACACACACACACACACACACACACACACACACACACACACACACACACACACACACAGTTCATCTCAATGGGTTGAAAGAGGGAATAGATTAAGATGCCAGCATATTGATATAGTATTAATGCACACACCTGCAAACAAAGTGGACCAAAAACAGGGCAACTTATTTCGCACAGTCCCAAATCAAAGATTTATCAGGGACAAAAGGCCACATTGTGTGAGTGATAGATTACACATGCCAATGCCAACACTGTAACAAAAACACATTCAGCACACTAAAGTAATGCTCTCAACCATGGGCTCTGGAATGTACTGTAAGTCCTTCCTCACATTACATCAGTGATTGTAAAACGTTTTAATTTCAAGGACCCCCAGTTAGTAAACCTAGACCACTATAGGTACTTGGAATGCGTCTTGGAAAGTCTGGTGACGCGAGGTTGATTAGGCGTGTCTTCTCTTGAATCTAGAGGGACGCGTTCTAGCGTTCACGCACATGCACTGTTCCGTTCCGTCCCTGCGCGTGCACGTCAAATATTTACTGGTATACCACGCCGTGGTACTGCGTTCTACGAGCATGACACCACTGGCTATACAGTGATGCAATCGCAACTCTCAGCGCTGCTAGTGCAGTGAGTGCACACACTGGGAAGTATGGGAACAATTACAAACAAACAACATGGTCAACGTGACATGACAGTGATTATTAGCTGCTACCAACTAGTGGTAAGTGAACGTACAGGATGAGGCCGAATAATTGATGAGGCTGATTGGAAAGCTGCGATGCAATGCAATATTACAACTACTACTACTATATATATTCTTTTGGAGGCTCCTGGAGGCTCGAGGTCCGTTTCAACTGAAACGATTGAAACATATAAGGCCGCCACTGACAACACATACATTAACCACTTCAACCCTATATACATTTCGGCCATTCAAATGAATCAAACGTAGCTCACAATGTGTCGTATCGCGGCGCATTGTGAGCTTGTAGATCTGCTATTTTCAAAAGATTATTATACATTGTAAAACTTTAAATGGGACATTCTACACAATGATTACTTTTACTTTTGGTATTCTAAGTACATTTTGAAGCCAGTACTTTTGCACTTTTACTGAAGTAAATGTTGAATTCTGGACTTAAAGGACCACTTCACTTTTCAACCTATCTTCATATAATTGGTCCTCACTAATGTTCATGATAAAATGCCACAAATTGTTTCTACTACCACCAGTCCACCAGTGACATCATCGATGGGGAATCCAAGCCAATTGAAACTGTAAAGGCTTTCTATTCCTGAAAAGTTGCAATGCGATAATGGCAGCCATCGTTCACACGATAATACAAATCTAAATATATATATTTTTAAATCTTGTTTCAAATAAATCTGCCAAACAATGATGTCCCTGGTGGACGGGTTTCTGAACTGCCCATGCACAGCCCTCCTATGAGACACAGACTGAGTAGAACAAAATGGTGGCAATTTATCATGATCATTAGTGAGGACCAATTATGAAGATAGGTTGAAAAGTGCTAAAGTGGTCCTTTAACAGAATATTTCTACATTACAGAAATGATACTTTTACTTAAGTAAAAAATGTGAGTCCACCACTGGTAAATTGCAGCACAGAGTTACAGACCTTTGGTTTCTGACTTTCAATCATTTACCCCAGGGGTCCTCGAGGGGCTCCCCAGACCCCACGTTGAGAGGACCAATGCACTGCACTACTACAGAGCGGTACCTAACTGTGGAAATTCCCCGTAGTATGTGTTGACTAATAACAGTGCTGTCATAATTCAATAAAATTGTGACATCATGCTATACTTTAAGTTGCACTGCATTTTGTGACTTGAGGCCAACTAAACCTTGCCCAGGACCAGTCAGATCAAAGCTAATTGGTTGCAGTGGAAAGTGAGGTTGCAGAGACCCCCCCCCCCCTGCTTTGTTTGCGTTTCGTAGTTTACGGTATGTGGTCAAACTGTATTCTTGAGATCTTGAGAACCCTTACAGTGAGATTTCTGTTTCCTTGAGCGCAGAAGCAACATATAAAGATGATCGATAAGATTTTGTAGAACTCATGGTTCTATAACAAAAATCAGCACTGACACAGTGAAAGGAATACAGTTGGTTAATGTTCCCCCTAGAATATGGATGTTGGGGTTCAAGCTGTTAAATTCAATTTTGAGATACCTTTACTTTGCTTCAATTATTCTGATATTTTATACTTCTACTCTAATCGGCAAATATTGTACTATTTACTCCACCATATTTGACAGCTTTTAATAGTGGTTATAGTTGGCGGATTTACAACACATATTAACTGATGTCATAAGGAGAACATGCAGCAAAACATATAGGTGAATAAACATATAGGTGAATATTTTTCTGAAGAGATCTGTGTAGAGGGAATAAAGGAGGGGACCAAATATAGACCCCTGGGTTACCCAGGTCAATTAATTATAGAGGCTTCATGTTGTGGTTAAGCTACCCAGTAATTAAAATCAGTTGCACCTTTAGCAGATGCAACATTCATTCAAGTGATGAACACAATGAATGCATAACCAACTAGAAAAAGTGCTCCTCTGGGCACAGGTCTCCACCAGGCCAGGTCAGGTTGTGGCCGGACGGAGTGCAAAACATACTCTCTCCCCAT
>NC_136811.1:40780933-40793433 GCF_951216825.1 Electrona antarctica
TAAAAGTGCGAGCTCTCATTCCTTTTTCACTTTGAACATTGTTTTTTCATCGCGGCATCTGGGGTTCCTGATCCAGTTAGGTTCGATTGTTTGAGTAATGGTGCTAACCCGCCGCCTCTACACATGCACACTCCCATGCACGGGACACACCGAGGACTGAACGCCACGGACCGCATGCACTGACTCCAGCGAGATGTGTGTGTGTGTGTGTGTGTGTGTGTGTGTGTGTGTGAGAGAGAGAGAGAGAGAGAGAGAGAGAGAGAGAGAGAGAGAGAGAGAGTCGAGAGAGAGAGAGAGAGAGAGAGAGAGAGAGAGAGAGAGAGAGAGAGAGAGAGAGAGAGAGAGAGAGGGGGAGAGAGAGAGAGAGAGAGAGAGAGAGAGAGAGAGAGAGAGAGAGCGAGCCAGGAAAAATGAATAAATAAATAAATAAACAAATCTGACCTGAAATATCATTGAGTATAGCCTGCAGGGTCCCATAACATACGCACACACAAAGGCAACGTAAATATTAATAATAGCCCAATTCACTGAAAAATCCTCAAGGTTAATTTAAATTAATCGACTGAGAAAAAAAGATCAATTTTACACTCTCAGTTTTAAATTAACATGGAGGATTTTGGGTAACAATGGCCAATACAGTGAGTGAGCAACAGTCTAATTAAATTAGGCCCGACTTTAGCCCATGCAGTCGGGTGGAGACGTGGAGTTAAAACGGATCACATGCATTTAAAGCCCCCCCCCCCCCCCCCTCCACACTAATGTAATGTTTGTTTGTTTTGTTTTCCTAAAAGACATGGAAACACTCCTCTACAAATCCTGCTGAAATCCCTCGCGCCGGTCGTTAAAAAATGATCCTTTTCATTTTCCTTTCCTTGCTTTTTAGGCTACAACATGCTTTTAAAAAGAATTGCTGCGAGCGGTGAAGTTTGTTGTCAATGCTGAGACGTGCAGTGTGTGTGAGTGTGTGTCTGTGTGTGTGTGTGCGTGCGTGCGTGCGTGCGTGCGTGCGTGCGTGCGTGCTCGCTTTCTTCTCTCTCTCTGTCTGTCCGGGGAATTGTTCTCAGCGTCCACAAACACATTGCAAATACCCGCCGGCCCAGCTCCATCGATTTCTAATTAGACGGCGGGATAATCGTTGGAGAGCGATAAAAAAAACAGAGAGAATGCAGCGGGACGAGTAAATAAATATATAAACGAATTAGACCCCCAGATTAATTGAATGAATATGAGCATTAAAACGAAACAAAGGGTGAACCTGGCAAATAAACCTTGCACCGCATGCGCCAAATAGTAGGCTACAAAGACGAAAATAAATATACAAGATAGCCTATATATTAAGTGTAGCCTATATGTGCGATGTCTATCATGTTTTTTTGTTATCCAATAGCCTGGCTGTCATTTTTTAAATATTGCTTTACCGTTTGACCGTGCAACAAAATACGAAGAGACTATTGATTTTTAAATCGATATCCCCTAATAATAGCCTATATGGATTTAATGGGCGTAATATATCAAACACGGATTTAAAAGAACGGCACGAAAATCTCCTCTTCCTGTTGCATAATATTTCTTATTATTGGCCTATTTCTGTTTTTGTTAATATTTAGTTTGCTTTGGTCTGAGTATATAGGACAGTTAGTGTATGTTTGAGATAGTTCAATATAGCCAGGTCTAAATTAGTATAGGCATTGAAGAGTAATGCATTACATGTCAGTCACATGTCTTTTCTACAAATGTGTAAACTGGTGTATTTCGGTGTTGAGACAGACAGACAGACAGAGGCTGAATGGCAGCGACTCAAACAACCAGATGTCACGTCACGTGACATTGAACTTGAACGTATAAAGCCGCCGCCGGATTATCTAACTTCTTTCTTTCTATACTTGACTCAAATTTCCACCAGCCCTCCTCCATCCCCGTCATGTCTGTCTCCTGACAGAGTGTGACAAGGGGTTAGTCCGGGGGCTCAGGTAGCTCGTTTACTTTAATTAACGTTTCATCATCCACCCTCAGAGCAGGACCGCTGATATATACGCTCTTTCCACGCGGCACTCTTTCATGCCGTGCACTCTTTCTTTCTCTCTCATCCTCGTCCCCGGGTCCATCCATCCATCCATCATCCCGTCTCTCTCTCTCTCTGTCTCTCTCTCTCTCTCTCTCTCTCTCTCTCTCTCTCTCTCTCTCTCTCTCTCTCTCTCTCTCTATCCTCCTGCCGTCCTTCGGGCTCACCTCTCATCTTTTTCTCGAACCACTCGCTCTCACTTCTATTCCTCTTTCCCCTCGTTCGTTCGGCCCACGTCCACTCAAGCATACACAGACAGGCCACTGCAGGCTGCCCCCACTGTAATAATTCAAGCACTTTCACTCCTCACGTCCCACTTCTTCCTTCCCATGGTCCTTTCTAGTTTCTACTCCGTTACCCTCTCTCTCACTCTTTGACCCACACACCACCACCCGCCTCTTTTGTCATAATGATGGTGATTTAAGTGCGGAATTACAACTTCATGGGGCCACCCTGCCCTAAATTCTCAACAGGCTAATAATCTCTCCCGAAGGAAACTCAAACTGTGATGTCGCTTCCCCTGCATGTCCACTCACTTGAAAAGAGATGCTTAAACTTTTCACTGACAAGAATTAAGTCCGGTTCGGTTCGGTTATTAATCTACCGTTAAACGAATAGGTTGGAACGGCTGGTCTTATTATGAGAGAAGAGACAGATAACCATACAGCCATTGAGCCATTATTATTCTCTCCGTGCATGCACTGCTTGTTGTTGATCACTGCTCATCGTAACAGACGCCGGAAGGACTGGACTGAGGTGTTTTCCGTTGTTTGAAGTGCACGCGGTTCGTCTCATTAGCTCTCTACCGCTGCTCTCTTTCAATAACGGAAAAGGTGTGCCTTTAAGTCCCCACAGAACACTATACGCCTTGGCAGGTGCTCGCTTCAGCGTAGCCCTTCTTTTCCCACTCAATACACCGTTGCAGGTACGGCGAATAATAGGCTATTCAGGCTTAAAATAAACGGTCCTTCATCATTCATCATGCCTGACTTTTTAATAATTTCATCAAAAGACTATATTGGCTTTTCGGAAGTATAGCCAATGCTATAGCCTATATATTTTACATAAATTAATAGCCTATACTATATCTAAATGTATATGTATAGGCCTAACTTGCAGGAAACATGAATTAACCAACTATCACATAATAAGAAAGAATGTTTAACCAAATAATAATAATAATTATATATATATATATATATATATATATATATATATATATATATATATATATATATATATATATATATATATATATATATATATATTTATCAGAAACATTAGAAATATTTATGCATACAATTTACATATAATACGCCAATTAAAACAATACTGATAAAGTCTTCTTATGACATGCAGAAGTCTAATATTCAAAAGAAAGAAGAAGTAGACAAAAAACAAAAAAGGTGAGAAATGAGACAAAAGCAAAAAAGGATGTAATTATGTCAAAAGAAAAGAAAGGAAAAGCAAAACATAATCTGTAAAGGAGGCGGGAGATGTGATATGAATACAATTATGCTGAAATCATTTAAATTGTATAGTGGTCAGGTGACTGATACAGGGGCTCTGTAGCAGCACAAAGCATTTTGATAGTTTAACCATGCACTTAAACCCTATTTGACCGGAGTCCCTCAGGGCTCTATACTAGTGTATTTTCTGTTTTCGCTGTAAACAGCCGATAGACAAGCTCACAACGCGTTGCAGAGCTTGTCGAACAGCTATTTTTGTGAATGCTTTCCCCACAATACGGATTCCCGGGTTTAAGTGGTTAAACTGAAACACTTATGGTGGAAACTAGATTTGGAGCCTTGTGGGGTTAAGATTAAGAACATAATAAAATCCACCCCGCCCTTAGGGAATACAGAGGTGAACATTCCCATACCAATAAAGAATGTAAGCCTTGCACTATCATCAGGCATAAAGCTTCTTATAAAGCTGAGCTGAACTCCAATTCCCAGGATTCAATGCTGCTATATAGCCATCTCCATCTGTGGATCCCAGAGGACCGTGGCCAATGCCTGTGGGAAATGTAGTTTTTTTTGTGGTCATGGCCATGAACTCAATCTGTATCTTTCAGCCCGGTGATAAAAATGAAAGATAATGTACAGATCTGTAAAACAGTTCTGGAAATTGGCCTGGTTTAGGCATATCATTCTGGAATACAACACTATATCACTTGTATTTTGATAGATGAGGAGCAAGTCATTGCATTGATCTTGATCTTATATGGTGTTAAAATGCAAGTTCATATATTGATGTCCGCAAGTTCCGCGACATTACATGCACTGTTATGCCCTTGAAACCTGCACTCTAAATCCAGAGATACTGTCGTCCGAAGTCCTCATCTGTTTAAAAAAAAGTAATTTGTGAGCTAATCAAAGACAAAAGCCCATTCAAAGACCAATTAACCAATCAACGATGACAATAAAGGTGGACCTCTGCATTCTAACAGACGTATAACAGAGCCAATTGCAAACGTTAAACGTTCTCCAATGTCTCAAAATGTCTGTCTGATCTATAGTCTAATGTTTCCAATAGCTCTTCCTATACTTTCTCTGTCCTACGGTACATCTGTAGTGTAGTCTTTTTCATCTATACTGTTTTTAACATTTATATCTAAGGGGTATACATTTAAATTCATACTCCTGCTATATGCCACAAAAAATTGGAACGCCATACCAATAGACATAAAGGAGTGTGAATCCCTCTCTAAAACAGCACTTACAAGTGGCCGCAATTCGAAACTGGCCCCAGTAAAAAGTAAAAGCCCCCACCCCCAACTGTATATTGGACATATTTTTCTTTTTGACCTCTAGCCGTTTAAATTATGTTATTGCCTTATTAATCTTTTTCACTCTATGTATCAAATGTCTGTCTCTGTCTCTGTCTGCAATGTGTCTAATTCTGTATATGCCATCTACACAACAGTCTTTTTCTTTCTCCATGTTTATTTATCTCATCCAACTCAGAGCCATAGAGTAAGACAGAGTTACGCAAACTCCGTTCACTTCATGGGGCCAGTCCAATGGCGGCTCTCCTACATAGACTTCTATTGAGCATGGGGACAACCGGAAGTTTAATTAATTTAATGCATTGGAGTCTATGGGCTCGCGCGAGTACATGAACCACATGACCGGGCAGTTTCTGCCCCCTCAATATTGCAACTCTTCTATTAGATGGCTTTGATCCAACTATACTGTCTGTTCCTCAGTTCCGCTGCCTAACGTTTATAAAGTGTGTCTCTTTCATCTATACTGTCTAATTTGTCTAATGTTTAGCTCGTCCATCTATACTGTTTAAGGCTTTGTTAACACTAACAATCTTTCATGAAGAAAACCGCTGTCTATAGGTCGCCTTTTATGCAGGCAGGGAAGTCGTGTGATTGACCGAAACACACTTCAATATAGTTTTAATTAGGGTTGTCCCGATCGGATCGGAAATCGGGGCCGACACATCATTTTCAAATCGGGATCGGGAGCCAAAAAACGTGATCGGGGATATCCCTATAGTGTCAATATTATATCCATATCATGATATTAGACTAGCTATTGTACTATTGTGATATGGCATAAACAGTTGAGCATGCAACTGTATATGGCAAACTTAGCACCTAAAATGTACAGCTGCCAGAAACAAGAACCGAGGTCTCTACTTCTCTGTCAGCTCTGCTGTCACCTGAAGGCTGGAGCTCACGTTGCTGGACCACAAGAAAATACAAGTTCACAGTGAATGTAGCTAATATGATGTATGTAATTATATTAGGTAATAATTCGGCAGAAGAGGAGGATGGATGCTTATGGTTTGGTGTGTGGGTGCCAATACTGGAGCATAGCAAGCTTGGACGAGGAGCAGCTCTGCATTTGTTGAGAGTCATGATTGAACGCCGGTGATGAAAAGCAGTCAAAGCTCATTTCTAAACAATTTTCAAGTTTAAAATTACTCCATTCTGCCAAAGGTGTTCTGCGGCCGGTATGCAGTTTAATTTTTGGCAATTTCTCATAGGGTTATGGAAAAAGGTGCTGCCTGGCCTGGATGGCTATAGGGTAGCTGTTTCCATTCCAATCTGTTTATTTTATGGCTGTTCAGACTGCATTTAAACAATACAACTCTAATCTGTCTAGGGCATGAATCTGATTTGGGCTGCTGGACAGGGCCATGACGGTTTCTAATGTTTCTGACTTCTTGTCCGTCTCTTCCAGCTGTCTCTACTGTGTCTAATATCTGTCTCGTCAATGTGTATAATGTTTCTTGTGTCTGTATCTTCCACTGCCTCGCCGGTCATTTCTAGTGAGCCACTTCACAGTGGACAGACCTCTCAGACCTCTTTGTTTTTCCAGTCAACCACAACATGCCCACACATGTGCACGCGCACACACACACACACACACGCACGCACGCACGCACGCACGCACGCACACGCACACGCACACGCACACGCACACGCACACACACACACACACACACACACACACACACACACACACACACACACACTCAGATTTATAGACACACTCTCTGCTTGCCTGTCCGCCCACCCGTCTGCCCTGTTGGCCCTTCCGTCTTGTGTGTGCGCGTGTCAAATCGAATCGCCACCTCAGTGCATAGTACACCTGCTGTGGCGGCGAATAATGCAGCTGCATACAGTGTGCGCGCGATGACGGATTACTGAATTAGGCCAATAATGACAAGTGACACTTCTGTTACCGCTCCCCGAGCCACCGCAGAGAACAGTGGAGAGGTGTAAATAAAGAACAGACACGGGGAGGGAGGGAGGGCAGGGGTGTGCGAGAAACAGAGGGAGAGATGGGGACGCAAGCGAGCGAAGGAGTGGTAGAGGTGGAGGGGAACGGAATGAAAGCGGAGACAGAGGAAGTCATGGAGACAGATGGGGAATTTTCAGCTTGTTCTGTGAAAATAAATAAGTTCAACGTGCCTGCCTCTCTCTCTCTCTCTCTCTCTCTCTCTCTCTCTCTCTCTCTCTCTCTCTCTCTCGACCACTGGTTTCCGTGGTGATATCCTGTTGTCATAGGGACTGGGATTCATGTATCTGATAATGGTCTTTTCCAGAGAGGCCTACCTATTACAACCTACTGTACATCAGTAGAACAAGCAAGTTCATGGGTCACCAGTATTACATGGAACGCAAAGGTGAAAACCATCGTGCCAAGATATATATAGAGTGGTTTCCAACCTTTTCTGGATCAGGGCCAACTTGAAAATGTAACGTTATATTATAATAGTGTTTTGGCATTTATGTGGGGGCCCACTTGCAATATCCTCACAGTCCACCATTGAGCCCCGGCCGTCTCACAGTTTGGGAATCGCTATAGAGATTATCAGGGCATTCGTTGTTTACCGAGGACCTTGCCTACCCTCGGGCCGATGCAGCTGTGCCGTGTGCCCGGCGTTGGATAACGAGACCCCTTTATTCACGGACAATTATTTGAGAAAATGGCATTTTAATAAACAGATTAAAGTTACTGTGTATAAATACAGTTGCATTGGGAACACTGTGGGAAGGGAGTTAGCTGAGAACACAGTAAGAGCTGATGGAGAGCCCCCCATCACCCAAACACGTCTCTCTGTTTTTTTTAATTAACCACCGTTTCGGTGGCCATCTTATCACCTAAAAAAAGTGTGAATAGGCGAGGCCTTATAAGAGTTTGATATTTAGTCGAATAAGAAACATTTAGAGGGCCAAGTGCTCAAGTGAAAAAAAGGGCACCTTGTGCAGCGTGTGGAACCGGCCTTAATAGTGTGAGATTTATAGATTTTTGGGCATAAATAATATATTAGAAGCTTTTTATCAAGAATTGATCAATGTCACCATGGTCCACATACTGTACAATGTACACTGTACAAAAAAAGGGAAAATTATCTTCTTTTTTTGTTTTTGTTTTTTAAAGGGCACATTGCTGTCCAGAGGGCAAAGGGCAGGTGCTCTAGCACCACCTAGTGTCTATCTGTGCACGCCACTGAGATATTTAGTTGACTAAGACTAGACTAAAACTAATAACAATTTCAGCAATTTGTATTGTAGGCTACTGTACTTCCATGTGCTTGTCCATGCAAACTGTTGAAAAAGTATTCAATCAATCAGATGACTAAATGGGACGAAAACAACATGGTGTGTCAGTCAAAAGACTAAGAATAAGGCTAAATCAGAATTTGCTGTAAAAAGTAACACTGGACCTACTGTATATAGGTTGAAATCTAACTCCATTTACCATGTGGAGATACAAAAATTGAGGGGCGCTCTTATCATTATACATAATCCTACATCATCTCATGAACAACTGAATTTATGTGATCGTTTGGTTAAATACGTCATATTTGGCGGACAATAAATTTACCTAAATTCTCCTTTCATTGTCAATGGCAAATATTGAGACTTGAGGGGACAAAAGCTGTATATAGGAGGGCCCTCAAAAATAACACCTGTGTGAAGTGAGGGGCGCATCATACATCATAATATACATCATCATCATCTGTTCTTCCCAGCTAAGTCCTGCCCTATGCGGGAGCTAACTATCTCCGTAGACAACGCCCTGGTAAAGTCTGTCCCGACAGCCAGGAACCTTGGTGTTGTCCTGGACAGTCAGCTCTCGTTCAAAACACACATCACAGCTGTCACTAGATCCTGTAGGTTTACACTCTACAACATACGACGAATTAGACCGTTCCTCACCCAGGAGTCAGCCCAGCTCCTAATCCAGACAACAGTCTTGTCAAAACTTGACTATTGCAACTCCCTCCTTACTGGCCTACCGGCATGTGCACTTAAGCCCCTCCAACTGATCCAAA
This sequence comes from Electrona antarctica, assembly GCF_951216825.1. Taxonomy (NCBI): domain Eukaryota; kingdom Metazoa; phylum Chordata; class Actinopteri; order Myctophiformes; family Myctophidae; genus Electrona; species Electrona antarctica. Next base: position 40,789,800 of record NC_136811.1, read on the forward strand.
ATGCCGCAGCACGCTTGGTCTTCAACCAACCTAAATTCTCACACGTCTCCCCCCTTCTCCGCTCGCTCCATTGGCTCCCGGTCGCTGCCCGCACAGAATACAAAACTCTGATGCTGGCATTCAAAGCAACCAAAGGCATGGCCCCCCCATATCTCACAAGTATGATCGTACCCTACAAACCCTCCCGCTCACTCAGATCAGCCAACGCAGGGAAGCTGGAGGTACCTTCACTAAAAACGCCGGGACAACGCTCCACACGTCCCAAACTCTTCTCCCTTCTGGCTCCAAAACTATGGAATGCACTTCCCATTGCAGTCAGAACTGCAGCCTCACTCCCAATCTTCCGCCGTAGTCTGAAAACCCACCTCTTCAGACTCCACCATGGCCCGTAGCACTTGCCCTAGCCTAGCCCCTTAGATAGCACATTATGTAGACTTAGATAGTATTTTAAACAGACTTATAGCTTGTTATGTAGACAGCTCTAGAATTGCACTTTATGTAGTCATAGCACTTTATAGTACACATGTATAATATATTATATAGTATAGTATGTATAGTTTACATAGATACTCCACTGTTACGTTCTTAGTTTACGCATGATTCATGATAACTACTTTTTATACATGTGATGTATGCCATGCTTTTTGTTATTGCTTAATGAAAGTCGCTCTGGATTAAGAGCGTCTGCTAAATGCCTAAATTGTAAATTGTAAATTGTAAATTGTAAATCTAATTCCGTCCAATTAAAATTTGCGTCCTCACCTTCGTCTTCAATGTTTGTGTTTACGCAATGTTTGTGTTTACACAAACACTCAAAGCTGGCCATTCATAGTCAATGGTATTTAATGTTTGTGTTAGGACAATGACGTAAAAAATGCAAGGACAATGTTTGTGTTTACACACACACACACACACACACACACACACACACACACACACACACACACACACACACACACACACACACACCCGCAAAGCTGGACATAGGAGGGGCTAGTGCCCCTACTTTAGATGATCTCTTCTCTCCATACTCATCGGATGTCTTTCTTAATGAATATACAGGTATTTAGAGGGGTGTAATCTGTCGGCGTGAGGCGGCACGAGAGCTAGGGTAGCTTATCTGCAGGATGTCTGCCCCCCCCCCCACCCCCCACACACACACACACACAGTCGCACACACACAGCAGACCTCAGTCTCCCCAGGATAGTAAACCATGCCAAATGAGGAAGAGAAGGAGGTAGAATCCACCCTGGGATGGCATGAATAAATCAGTCCTACCACCCGGTGTTCTGTGCCGGCGCTAGAGGACTACACGCACACACTGTACACACACTGTACACACACTGTACACACACTGTACGCACGCACGCACACACGCACGCACGCACGCACGCACGCACGCACGCACGCACGGGCAATTGGGCATGCAATGGGTGTGCATATGCAATTCACAAGCCTGTGTACAGAAAGCACATACACAGATAGACACACGTACCATCAGATGCATTCATATTGCACACATGTACAGATGGGCACACATGTAAATTGTATGCAGCACAGACTCTCAAACATAAAGAAATACACAGACACAAAGACAAAACACAACACAGTCACGCAAACACACCCACACATTCTCTCTCTCTCTCTCTCTCTCTCTCTCTCGCAAAAACACACGCATGCTAAAATTGCTATTACATATAGGCTATAGTTATTACCAGTAAGACGCCTGAGACCACCTTGGTCGCGTGCACGCATCCGCCTGGGTGACAGCAGACTGCTGGGCAAGCGCTGGCGCTTTAATTGGAATGGGGGGTCAGATCAACATATGGAATGAATTCTGTACTGGCCATATATGGAGCATGTCTTGAGTGTACAGGGTTTGATGAGGTCAGATCAACATATGGAATGTCAGAACAGGGGTCAGCTACATATATGGAGATCTAAGGGTTTGATGTTTGAGGTCCGATGTAGAGCTGGCCAATATTGATGACATCAGGGATCTCCAACATCAGGGATCTCCATCCCTGATGATGTCACATGATGTCACGAGACATATGGTCATGGCTGAGGTGACCAACCAACCAAACAACACACTGACGGGAAATGCACAATTCCATACTCTCTGATCGCCCGGGGGTATTTGGAACCATTAAATCAATGCGCCCAGCGATTTGCAGCTTCAGAGCCCATTTCAAGGTGGCACGGTGCCATCTTGGAAGGTACTAGATGTCGCTAGATGTAGCCAAAATACACTTTGGAGGATCGGCAACCAACGTAGGTATGATTACTTCTAACGCGACTAGCGACGGGACCGCGATGGGCCGTCAAAAACACAATCTTTGGTTAGAATTGGAAGCATTGATTTAGATCAAGAGTTATTCACGTTTTAAGATTTTCGATACCATCCATCAAAATGGAGGGGGAACACTTTGGATGACGTCCCAACCGGAAATTACATTGATTGTTGCCCAATCGACGCTCCCAGGCTGTATAGACTGCTATGTTATCACACGCGTAATGTTCCGTCTTTTGATTAATCTCCGTCCCTGGCGACGAGCAGAATTATTTGATAGGGCGGAGATCTCCGTCTTGGCTGCTCAGAGTGTTAAAATTGGTGGCACAAATGTTTGTGTTGACCCTTAATATACCATTTTGACCAAATAGTTCTCTCATAATGGTGAGAAACGGTGGTGAGAGAGAGCCACTGAGCACAATTTGCTCAAGTCAATCTCCCACAATAATAGACTTTTATCACATGAGCCAATCCTCAAAAATGTCCATCCGCATGTATAGGGTCCTCAAAAAAGTCCTTATAGCTTGGATGTTGGGTACACAAATAGAAGAGGCATACAGCTAGCTATAGGTGAGCGTTTAGCTTGCACTCAGACAGAGCGAAACGGGGTGGGGGGCCTGCAACTGAGGTATATGCTATACTCAGAGAGCAAGCGTGAGTGTGTGAGAGAGAGAGTTGCAATGAGAGAGCAAGGAAGCGAGGGAGCAAAGCGTGCTAGGCGGTGGGGTTGGGTGGGTAGGGGGAGGGGGGCACAGAGGAAGGAAGACAGAAAGAAATATTGACAAAGCATGGATATACACATAAGTCACCCCTGGCGCTGGACGCCTGCTCCCTGTATTTTATAGAGGCGCTCTGTTGCGGCGGAACAGCCTGACAGGCCAGTTCCTTCAACGGAAAATATGGTCCCACTCTCCCCCCTCCCCACACATATCGCTCCTGTTTTCTGTCCATCCCACCCAATATCATTCTGTCACCTCTATATGCTGCCTCCTTTTTTTCCATCATCCCCTACCTTACTCTCTCTCTCTCTCTCTCTCTCTCTCTCTCTCTCTCTCTCTCTCTGCTCTCCTTTCGTTTTATTGGTGTTCCACCCGGTGCCCGTCATGTTTCACTCCTCCGTTTCTATCTTTGCGTCGCTCTCTTAATCCCTCTCATTTGCTCCCCTCTGCCCCTCGCCCCTCCATTCCTCTTCTGCCTCCCCCCTCGCACACTGGCTGCCATCCATCCATTCCTCCCTCCATGCCACGGTTCCACCATCTCTGTTTCCCCCCATTCCTGATTCATTTCCTCTCCCCCATCTACTCCCTTTTCCCTCTTCCTCTCTCCCCTCCATCTGTGTT
>NC_136811.1:40798433-40808278 GCF_951216825.1 Electrona antarctica
CATCTGTCTATATGTCACTTTTGTGCCCATATATGTTGGTCTAGCTGTGTCCCTTTTATGCCCATATGGAGATCCCTGATGTCACTATAGGCTGCAGTATGCCCATACCCTGTATACTGACATGCACACCACATGGGCATATTGGTTGGATCGGTGGTTCTGGACCACGCCGAACTTGAGCCACGTGAGACACCACCGAGCGACCTAAAGCGAGCGAGTTGCCATGTCGAATGTTGCCAAGTTCAATTGAGCCCAGTCAGGGCCGTTGGAGTTGCGACCCGATGGCAGAGAATAGTAAATCATGATCTAGCGAGAGCGTTTGCCCCGACTGCCACTCAAAGTGGCTACTGGCCAATCACAGTGCGTCCTTGTACCTACCTTTTTTTATTGGTGTATTTTACTATTTTAACAGTGCATTAGAATATTTATTAATGGATTGAGATGACTTGACTGGACTGGACTATGACTATGACAGTTTTATGCCATGAAGTTGCCACATCAGTGTTTTTTCGTTGTCTTTTGTGTTCTCTCTTGATACTGTTATATGTTGTGCTGCACTAAACAGAATTTTGTTGTATGTCTCATACAGTGACAATAAAGATCTTATCTTATCTTATCTTACCCGTGTAGGCTTTCAAAGCACGCGTTCTGGACGTGACATTTTTAAATCCTACTGGGGTTGTGCTCATAAACACACCCGCTTCTGTGGCCAACGTGGAAGTGCCTCTAGCCTAACTGCGGACTAGACCTATAGTATATAACTCTATGGACTACACCGCGACGGAGGTCCGCTGTCTGAAGCAAACTTGAGCTACGTGAGCTAAAGCGAGCGAGTTGCCGTGTCGTGACGTTGCGAAGTTCGCTTAGCCAACTCAGGGACATTCGAATTGCGACCGGATAGGCACAGAATATTAAATCATGTTCAGGCGAGAGCGTTTGCCCTGACTATCACTAAAAGTGACTATCACTAAAAGTGGCTACTGGCTCAAGGGGATCATTATACATTATAATATTATAATATTATTAAAACAATGGCACTAGAGGTTCGGGCCACTATGCGGCCCTCACACCTAGGTTGCAGCGCCGAGCTGACTGATATCCCCATATATGGAGCTCTCTGTATTTGATGCTGATGCTGATGCCATGACGACACATTGAGGTTAAACAACACACTCCATATTTGGAAGCCGAAGCCGAAATTCATCCAAATGAACCGGAAGTAAAAATCGGTCATTACTAATCTGCCGGTCGTAACTTTAAAAGTCATCAGAAGCGTTAATATCGTAACCGCAAGGTATATGATTTTTTAATATAGGACAATCCTTGTGAAAACAAATGTCTTTGAGTATCCAGCAATTATAAAATATTATGATGCTATAATTACTTACCTTATGAGTAATTATAAAATGCTTCATAATGTGTTATGATTATTGTTGTGAAGCAATGCAGGCTTTTTTCACCTAAAGAGTCCCATATCTAATAAAATAAAATGGCTATAATATCAATATAATAGTTCAGACCTTACAGATGAGCAAACAAGTTTGTTTAGTCTTTAAAACAGCATGCACAAAAGCCAATAAGATTCTCCTGTTTGGGATATTGCAGGGATGAAATACAGTGTTGTATGTTGTCTACTCTGCTACTGCTATGTTGTCTACTCTGCTACTCTTTTCATATTTGTTTGCCTGTAATGCTGGAGATCAAGGAACTATATGAAGCTTATTCTTCTTCCATGGGTAACATGAACAGCTAAAGAACTACAATTGCAGAAAATGATGTTTTTTTCTTAAAAATTCACTGATTCATATTCACTGGTGGCAACGGTTGGTTGAGTGGCTTTAGCAATGTGACAAACAGAAAGAAAGAAAGAAAGAAAGAAAAAAAGAATGTCAGTTCCCATTCGTATAGGCCTGTGATGTTGCTGGACGACAACTTCAATGAATGAAGTTAGCTTGGAATTGACTCCATTCTCTGCCTAAACCGCTTCCCTAACGACTCGCAGTTACATATGCAACAGCAATTATCCATACGCATACAAGTGCACAACACACTTTCTCCAGCATAAAACAGAAGCGTCCATCAGAATGAAAGACAAAGCACTGAAGATGACGTTAACAAAAGAGATGACAGCGACAATAGCAGAATCTTCTTTTTTTCAGCTTTCCCATTACTTTCCCACTTAACAAGGCAGCTTACAACCTCTCCCTCCCTCCCTCTGTCTCTCTTTCCCCCCTGACTCTATGCAGAGTCGGGCCGCTATCAGAGTGCCGCTGAGTGGTGAGATAAATGGGAGCAAGCACGCGTATGTGTGCGTTTGATTTATGCACTGTTGTGTACGTGTCAGACCGACCGCACTATCGGGACCACCATCTCCCAGTAGACATGGGAACGCTACAGCGAAGGAGGGACCCCTCTGTCGACCCCGAGACCCACCGATACACATCTGGAACAACAGAGAACGCCAGACGGAGCGAGGACTATAAAAGAGGAGGGGGTGTAGATGGTTGGGGGGGGCACTCCTTAGAAGGAGCAAAGGAGGAACGCATAGAGAGGAAGAGGTATAGTGGGTGAGTAGAAGAGGAGGTGTGCAATGAAGGTTAAGTGGGTCCACAACTTTTCATTCTTATTCTTGGGAGGTACGTCCACTTTGTCTCTCTCTCCCTCTCTCCCTCTCCCTCTCTCTCTCTCTCTCTCTCTCTCTCTCTGCCCTTCACTGTCTCTTGTTGACGAGAGGGGAAATGGCCACTTTGCTTTTCACCTTTGTGTTCAAGTTCAACAACTTACAGCTTCAAGCTCACATCCTGGTGCTACACAGTCACTGCTAGCGGAGGTCTGTGTACCATCATGGGTGGACTGAGAACCCAGCAGTCTTCAAGTAACATTAAGCCTCTGTGAACGACTGGTCTATCTATGGTGAGCATAATAATGTATATATCCAAGCGCTTGAAGCTCATGATGAGCTACGACCAGCTATATATAGTTTGCCCAGAGGTTGTGAGTTAGACAGCATAATGTAATATAAACTATATGCCTATAGGTAATGGTTACAAAATTTGCCATGTCCTTATTGAGGGGCGCTAGCCCCTCCTATACACAGGTTTAATGTTTGTCTTTAGTTCAATGTTTGTTTGTTTTTTTTGTTTTTTTAATGTTTTTTTGTGGCTTTCGCCTTTATTTAATATTTTTTATGGAGGGACAGACAGTAGGCTGACAGGAAATGGGGAGAGAGATGGGGGGAAGACATCCAGTAAAGGCCGTTGGGATAGGGAGTCGAGCCCGCGGCACACTGCCAGACTGGATTAATGTTCCATGGACCACTGAGCCATGGCCCAGGCCCAATGTTTTGGGCCTGGGCCCAAATTGTAAACGCCATTGACAATGAAGGGAAACTTTACGTCATAATGTAACTCATTACGTCATATTGTCTCTTTATTGTTAATGGCGTTTAATGTTTGTGTTGGCACCGTTTGTTTTACATCACCATTACATCACCTAATCAACATGAGTTAGACTTTAATATATTAGCGCCCCTCACTTCACACAGGTGTGATTTTGTGTGAAATGTTAAAGGACCACTTCGCTACTATTCAACCCAGTCTGTGTATTTATATTTATAAATATTTATATTTTTTTCACGAACGAATATCATACTAAAGCATGACCAAGGCCATGTTATAGTGCCGAACCGATCCTTTAATATTTCACCTCATTCCTGCACACCTCACCTCATTCCTGCACACTTTAGATGCCAATCTTAGTCAATTAAGAAGGATGGAATATGAAAAATCAGACAGATCTGTCTTGATCACATCATGGCTATAGAGATAATGTGTACCGATTTGCGTGTTACCGATTTTATAGTTTACTCATGACAGCTCTTCCGTTACTCCAGACTGTATGATGAAAGCATTTGGAAATTGCGAGAGGCAACAGTCTGGCAACGCGAGACTAATCAGGATAGAATATGAAAATCACACCCGTGTGAAGTGAGGGGCGCTCTAATCATCATACATAATCATCAAGAATGGTGGTCCCTTATTGGCCAAGGGTTCCCACCGACATACATATGCCGATTTGCTCAGACAAATTCTCTATTCATTGTCAATTGCATTTAATGTTTGTGTTCAGACAACACAAACATTAAACACTATAGCTGTTTATAGGAGAGGCTAGTGCCCCTCGAAACATTGATCACATGACCATAGAGATACTGTGTACCAATTTACATAATGTTTGGACAAAATCTGTAAGAGAAACATAAAACAAATCTGCCTCCTGGTGGCGCTATAACAGGCCAATGTGTAACATTGGGGCAGAGGTTCTGCTCTGGCATCCAGGGAGTGTGTGACACAGTTTCACATTGATCGGCCAGCGATGCCAGAGCTGTTCACAGACAGAAGGACGGACTGAGTGGGGAGACAAATGGCCTCTTGCAGCAAAGCAAACAGTGACATTTGTAACATGGGTGTAAGGGAAACCGCTTTTGACTCTGCATTATTTAGTGGCACCGTATCATGATTTGTGGCTCTGCAGCAATAAATCTGTATAGAGAGGTAGCAAGAGGTGTGTTTTGAATAAAATGTAAAATGCCAGAAAATCGAGTCAGGCAGCATGGCCTAGGCCTATAGAATAGTAGGCAAAGGCAAAAGTACATCTAAAACCTGTGCAAAAATAAAAAGAGTCCGCACATGATCCAAGGAATCGAGGAGGAATTGTTTTTCATTGGACGAGGACGACTCATGGTCACAATTTCAAAGGAAGATCTTCCTTGCCCTACAGAAGTGCCCAATATTAGCTGCTCACACCAAGCAAATGACACCAGAATACATTGTTCCTCTTTATATATCGCTAGGTGTTTATCTTATCTCTGCCACCAGTATGGCAATTTACTGCTACATCGCTGTTCTCCTCTTTTAATCTCTCTCACTCTTTCACACACACACACACACACACACACACACACACACACACACACACACACACACACACACACACACACACACACACACACACACACACACACACACACACACACACACACACACACACACACACACACACACTTTTAGTTCTGTCCATTTCACTGTGTCCGCTCCTCTCGATTCATCCTCTCTCTCTCTCTCTCTCTCTCTCTCTCTCTCTCTCTCTCTCTCTCTCTCTCTCTCTCTCACTGGGAAGGAATCAGTCTCACCTTAATTGCTCTTAAATCGGATTAATGACTGACCGGGGACAAGTTGACTTAATCTGTCCTCTACTAAATCTCCCTGGCTCCCTTCTTCTCATACATCACTTTTATTCACTCTTCTTTCTTTCCATGAACCCTCTGTCTCTCTTTTAATACACTCCCATGTTCATTTCCCTGTCCTCATCACAGTTTTCTCTTTCTCTCCAGGTCCTTCTCCCTGTCTCTTGATTCTTCTCATCCTTTCTCAATTGGTCCAATTCTTTCCCTTTTACCTTTTCTCTTCATATCGTGTCTACCCCCCCTCTGTAATAAATCTGTCGGTCACTACTGAAAGGTTTTGAACTCACGGTCATGTTTCATCTTCCCATCTTCATCCATCTTCCCTCGTCGTTCTTCCCTAGATTCCTACACTTTAACGTTTCTTTAACTTTGTCAGACAGAGGTTTAGCCACCTGACCTCATTCAGTTCTCTGTCCGTCTGTCTGGTCTTCTCTCTCTACCTTTACCTCCCTCCCCTGCTCTCTGCACGCACGCACGCACGCACGCACGCACGCACGCACGCACGCACGCACGCACGCACGCACGCACGCACGCACGCACGCACGCACGCACGCACGCACGCACGCACGCACGCACGCACGCACGCACGCACGCACGCACACACACACACACACACACACACACACACACACACACACACACACACACACACACACACAGTCACACACACACACACAGCATTGCCTCTTGACAACAAACTGACGGGTGAAGAAATGCCATCAAAAGCGATTTTTGGGCAGGATTTCCTCTATTGTCAACAAATACGCTATCAAGACTAAATGAGAAAAAGAGGTTGCGCATCAGCAATGGTTCTCAGTGGATTGCCAGAACCAAATCCAACATACAGCAAAAAAATCAAAAAATGTAAAATAAATGGTGGACAAAGTACTCACATTTCCATTTCTGGCACACACCAAAAAGGAACGCGTGTTTTGGCTATGAGCTATCAAGACTCTAGCTGGAGCCTTCATTCAATGCCATTTTTATTATGCTTGCACCTCTTGGTTGTCCAACATCTCAATGTCACTAAAAACTACACCTTACAAAACTAACATGGTACAACTATACTTATCTGCCTTAAATCCAGCTAATTCCAACACACTTTGCTAGTTTGGGACGGCTCAGGGTAGAAGACCGGGTTAAGCAAATATATCACTGGGATTGGTATTTAAGATGGTCAAAGAAAACTGCCCTCAATATCCTCATACCTACTTCTCCAAAGTGTGTGACACCCACAGCCACAACATCAGAGGGAGTGCCAAGTTTAGAAACATGGGGAAGTTCTGCCCTGTCAACACAATGTGGAATTCCCTGACACCATCCATTAAAGGATGTGTAACACTGGTTTCTTACAAAATTGGCCTGAAAGAACGTCTATCAGGGGAACAAAACGGGAGGTAAATGTAATTTCCCCATTGTTTTTGTACATACAGTATAATGTATTTGTTGGATGTAACCAGGACAGTTTTGTGTTGTCCATTAAGCTCTAATGTACCCCATGCTGTTTACATTTCTGACTAATAAAGTATTCAATCAATCAATCAATCAATCAATCAATCAATCAATCAATCAATCAATCAATCAATCAAAATCTCTGTCTCTCATAGTTTATCCCTTCCCTGTCAATCAAGACAGCCTTGCTCTCGTGTGTGTGTGTGTGTGTGTGTGTGTGTGTGTGTGTGTGTGTGTGTGTGTGTGTGTGTGTGTGTGTGTGTGTGTGTGTGTGTGTGTGTGTGTGTGTGTGTTACCGGTTGGAGTGGTGTAGTGCACGTCGATGTGCTCCTGTCATTGCCTCCTAAGTGCTTTGGCAATACTAGGGATCCGCTGTCATGCCAGTGCAACTAATCTCAATCGAATTACATTGAGCTCTTATTGAGATAGAGGGAGAGGACATGAACGTCTGTCTGTGTGATCGGCCAACACACACACACAAACTGAAAACACATACACAGCCATGGAGACAGGCACGCACACTCACACTCACACACGCACACTTTATAAATAACATAACTTTATACAGCAAAATATTCACTGCGTTCAACTCCAAATGGAGCAACAGATAAGGGTCCATTTCTCAGTTAAACTAGGATTAAGTTTGTATTTTACTGTGTGGCATTAGTAGTGATGAGTGGTATAATGCCCCCATAACCCATGGTCCCAGGCGGACTGCATTGGGGTTGACGCTGGTCAAGGTTATGAGGGCACAGAATTCCTGGCCCCTTCGAAACCCCTGCAGTTCAAAAAGTGAGTGGAAAAAAGGAGGCTATAGCCTTGTGGACAAAAGCTCATTTTCCTCTTGGTTGCACACTGCTGCGAACTGGCCAACACGCCACGGGAGAATTCAACCACTCATACTATACCGTTGTTTTCCTCTGGTTTTTCTCAACTTGAACACGGTTTGGTGCAGCGGCACGGCCCGTGAGCGCTACGCTACGTGCACGCACTCACACGCGCGCGCAAGCACACACTCACACACACACACACACACACACACACACACACACACACACACATATTGGCTCAAAAAAGGCTTGTTACATATCCTGTTCAAATCTGAAGCCAACAGCTGAGGTCACACACCGAGAGGGTGTTGAGATGGTAGATGATGGTATACAACTAGAGAATGAATGGGGTACAAAGAGATTAATATTTATTTTTCCTTTAACAAAAGATTAAATAACAGTTCATAATAATAATAATAATAAAGTACAGAACGAAGAGGACACATGCACATATTGACCTTTCACATCACTTGATGCTGAACCAGTCCAACATTAACTTCATCTGTCTTGCCCTCTTGTCATCAATAATCATGCACACTTTCTTTCTGTATCTCTCTCAACCTCTCTGCATGCCCCTCTTTGACAGTACCCCTGCATCTCTCTCTCTCTCTCTCTCTCTCTCTCTCTCTCTCTCTCTCTCTCTCTCTCTCTCTCTCTCTCTCTCTCTCTCTCTCTCTCTCCGTCCGTGTGGCGGTCGGTTCGGGATTAAGCATTTATCTTGGCGGTGCTCCTCTTGGCCCTAAACGCCCATGAGGACGATAAGAGTCACTGGGATTTGTCAAATTGTGCACCATCGATTAACTGACCTTTCACGGCTGCGAGTCTCTCAGCCACTCCACTAACTGCCGACAGGCCTGATAGAGAGATAGATGGATACATCTGGCCCCGTTATTATTGTGTACAAGTTTGTAGTTACCAGCTGTGCTGGGCCAGAGACGACAAGGGGTGTATACGGAGGGGGTTCGGGGGTAGCAAAGGAGAGCACGGGAGAGATGGGGGGGGGGGGGGGGGGGGGGGGGGGGAGCTTGGGGGTCTAGGGGAAAGATACACATGACTCCTTCAATTGCCCATGGGAATGTAACACGTACAACTGTATCGACTAGCAAAATAAAGAAACTTCAATAATAATAAATATATAGCACAAAGTTTAAGGTGAAGTGCATATAATTGCTCTTCACACAGTTTTCAGTATGTGATATGTCATGTGTATTTGCATATAAACATATTTGTGTGTGTGCGTGCGTGTGTGCGTGCGTGCGTGCGTGCGCACAAATTCTCTCTGTGCATAGGGAACATTAAAAGTATAAAGTTATATATTATCTATGTTCCCTTTGTTATTGCTATGTGTGTATACAGTAACATAGCATCTCTCCAGCTCTAGTAGGGAGATGCAAATGTCATCAAATTAGGAGAGATATGGAAGTAATTAGATAAACAAATGAGAAATATAGTGGAATATAAAATTCAACCTGATGGGTACGTAGCCTATACTCTCTCATCGAGATGTATTTTGTGTTTAGTAAAGACCTGGTGAGACAGGGAGACCCCTCACTGATCAAAGTACTCTCTGCAATGATTACTATCAGAATACAGAGCTTTTCTTCAACTTCAACTGAAAAATATCCCTTACACCATGCACCTTGAATAGCCTATACAAGATTGTACTGTGTGGTCTTGATTTGGATAGGAGATGTTGTTTATTTGGTGTTCTGTTACTTATGTATTTACTCAAATAACAAATACAAATTAATTTGTACCAATTGTAAAATTGATGTGCCAGGTGATATTTGACAGATTTGCTTGTAATTGCTTCATAATAGTCACGCTATGAACATATCACACTTTTAAAGCCTACTGCCTTGAACTGAGAAAGAACGTATTTCAAAACAATATAATGCTGAATGAATCCTAATCCAAAAGTGAATATCTGGCCAGGGCAGTGAGCTATACAGCTAAATCTGCAGTAAAGTCCAGTTAAAGTATCAGTAGCCAAACAAATATCAAAGAAGCCAAAATGATGTGTTTCATTCCAACATGATCCAATCCACTTTTTGCTAAAGTGCTCTCATTTACTCTTGAGTAATGACTTCATCATGAGAAAAAAAAAGAAACACTCAGTAGGATGCATTGACGTTTTGATTCATTTTAAAAACAATTGCTAGACTACCTTAATATTTATGTTTTTGAGAATCGTGTTTTTTGTTTTTGTTTTTTTGTTATTGACTGCTTTTTTGGTCTGATATTTTCCCAAGCGTTTTGGAGATGAAATGCTTCAATAACCTTAATTAAAAAGAAAGGGGGGGGGGGGGGGGGGGGTG
>NC_136811.1:40808478-40823478 GCF_951216825.1 Electrona antarctica
TTGGTGTGTGTGTGTGTGTGTGTGTGTGTGTGTGTGTGTGTGTGTGTGTGTGTGTGTGTGTGTGTGTGTGTGTGTGTGTACTTGTGGTGTGTGTGTGTGTGCTGTGCCCATTGCATGTGTTGCGGATGTTGGTGATGAGTGTTATTTGTGGTTTGCTATACATGCACGCACGCACGCACGCACGCACGCACGCACGCACGCACGCACGCACGCACGCACACACACACACACACACATCCTCTCCGATCTCCCAACAATCCTTATAGTTTCCCCCTCCACGTCGAGTGAGTTCCATCCAAACAAACACAGCAATACACACTGACTGCTGCATCTCACTATACTCTGTCTCTGTCTCTCTCTCTCTCTCTCTCTCTCTCTCTGTCTCTCTCTCTGTCTTTCTCTCTACTCCCTCTCTCTGTCTCTCTCTCTCTCTCCCTTTTATTGTGCCATTTTCTGCCACTTTGGTCTGAGAAAGGGAGCCCCGTAATGCAATCTCTCCCCCTCTCCGCCTCCTGCTGTGAGGGAGAGTAGCCTGGCCCTGTGTGTGTTGCCGGGGGCCGCAGAGAAGCAGAAGGGGGATGGAGGGGTGGGTGGTGTGTGGGGGGTATGGGGGGAGACAGGGTCAAGGTGAGCTCTAATACACTATTGATCCGCCCCAATTGAAAACCTGATGGAAATTTTACCCCCCCCCACACACCCCCGTCCTCTCCCCAACAGCCTTTCCCCCATTCTGTTCCTCTTTCACTCACCCCTCTTTCTCTCCCCTCTTCCCCCATTCTTCTACTTCCATTTCCCCTAACCTTCCAACTGCCCCCCTCTCCCTCCTCCCTCTCTCCCTCTCTCCCTCCTCCCTCTCTCCCTCTCTCTCTCTCTCTCTCTCTCTCCCTCTCTCTCTCTCTCTCTCTCTCTCTCTCTCATGTCTTCTTTTGTTTTCTCTTCCTGTGGTGGTGTGTATCTCAGTGTTAGCTTCTTCCTCTTCTTTCAGTGTCACCCTCCTCCTCCTCCTCCTCCTCCACTCTTTTTGTGCCCCTGATCTGTTTTCTCTCCCTCACACACTCACTTGAACATCTCTTTCATCCACGAGGTGTTTACTCTTCCTGTCTCACTGTCTCACTGCATGTCTATCTTCCTACTCTGCCACTGTGTCCATTTTCAAATCATGGCTTTTCCTCTCCTCTCTCTTCCTCTGTTTCTAATTGGGTCTCCCCTTCTCCATTGCTTTCTTCCAGCTCTCTCTCTCTCTCTCCAAACTCACCCTCTTCTTGGTCCTCTCCTCTTCAACCTCTTTTTATTCCCTTCCCCTCCTCTCTTCCATTGCTCTCGTTCCTTCCCTGATCCACCCTCTCCACTCCTCTCTTCCATTGCTCTCTCTTTCCTTCCCTGACCCCCCCCCCCCTCTCTCTGTTCTTGCAGTGTGCATCAGATGGTCCATTTCGCTCTAGCTCCGGTGCATATTGATCCCTGTGGCAGTAGCATGCAGGGCGAGGCGCCGTGAGGAGCACAGCTACAGTGTATTAAAACGCCACAAACGCTTTGGACGCGGGGCCCAAGACACGCCTCTCCCCGGCGGGGCCCTGTCAATAGCTACTCCCCTCCTGTCAACAACAGCCAAATGGCCTCTCAGTCTGAGATTTCTGATGGGAGGGCCCACTGATTGGCACAGAGAAACCGCCTGACGCACTACAGATGACCCACTGACAGGAACATAATAATATAGTGAGGGAGATCTTGCATGGGAAAAGAAAAAGATATTCCTTTTATGGATGTTAACGGCTAACCGTTTAACCTAACCGCTAAACCTTTCTGGTAACACTTGCTATACAGCATCCCATGTCTATAATGTATTATAAACACTAATATCTACTTATAATACTATAAGTAGATAATAAAGATATATAGATTATAAAGAAAAGGTTCGGGCCGCTATATGCAGCCCTCATACCTACGTCGACCGCCGATCCGATCAATTTGTCTGAGTCATAGTGGCTTTGCCAGAGTGCCCATTATACCAATCTGGGAACCCATCGGCAAAAAAAGGAAACAACAGCGCCCTGTTTTCCTTTGAATCTTGCTCAAATCTGTTCTTGAGAGATTACCATTGACCACATCTGTCTATATGTCACTTTTGTGCCCATATATGTTGGTCTAGCTGTGTCCCTTTTATGCCCATATGGAGATCCCTGATGTCACTATAGGCTGCAGTATGCCCATACCCTGTATACTGGCATGCACACCACATGGGCATATTGGTTGGATCGGTGGTTCTGGACCACGCCGAACTTGAGCCACGTGAGACACCACCAAGCGACCTAAAGCGAGCGAGTTGCCATGTCGAATGTTGCCAAGTTCAATTGAGCCCAGTCAGGGCCGTTGGAGTTGCGACCCGATGGCAGAGAATAGTAAATCATGATCTAGCGAGAGCGTTTGCCCCGACTGCCACTCAAAGTGGCTACTGGCCAATCACAGTGCGTCCTTGTACCTACCTTTTTTTATTGGTGTATTTTACTATTTTAACAGTGCATTAGAATATTTATTAATGGATTGAGATGACTTGACTGGACTGGACTATGACGGACTAACAGTTTTATGCCATGAAGTTGCCACATCAGTGTTTTTTCGTGTCTTTTGTGTTCTCTCTTGATACTGTTATATGTTGTGCTGCACTAAACGGAATTTCGTTGTATGTCTCATACAGTGACAATAAAGATCTTATCTTATCTTATCTTACCCGTGTAGGCTTTCAAAGCACGCGTTCTGGACGTGACATTTTTAAATCCTACTGGGGTTGTGCTCATAAACACACCCGCTTCTGTGGCCAACGTGGAAGTGCCTCTAGCCTAACTGCGGACTAGACCTATAGTATATAACTCTATGGACTACACCGCAACGGAGGTCCGCTGTCTGAAGCAAACTTGAGCCACGTGAGACACCAAGTGCATGAGCTAAAGCGAGCGAGTTGCCGTGTCGTGACGTTGCGAAGTTCGCTTAGCCAACTCAGGGACATTCGAATTGCGACCGGATAGGCACAGAATATTAAATCATGTTCAGGCGAGAGCGTTTGCCCTGACTATCACTAAAAGTGACTATCACTAAAAGTGGCTACTGGCTCAAGGGGATCATTATACATTATAATATTATAATATTATTAAAACTATGGCACTAGAGGTTCGGGCCACTATGCGGCCCTCACACCTAGGTTGCAGCGCCGAGCTGACTGATATCCCCATATATGGAGCTCTCTGTATTTGATGCTGATGCTGACGCCATGACGACACATTGAGGTTAAACAACACACTCCATATTTGGAAGCCGAAGCCGAAATTCATCCAAATGAACCAAAACCTGGTCATTACTAATCTGCTGGTCGTAACTTGAGAAGTCATCAGAAGCGTTAATATCGTAACCGCGAGGTATATGATTTTTTAATATAGCACAATCCTTGTGAAAACAAATGCCTTTGAGTATCTAGCAATTATAAAATATTATAATGCTATAATTACTTACCTTATGAGTAATTATAAAATGCTTCATAATGTGTTATGATGTTATGATTATTGTTGTGAAGCAATGCAGGCTTTTTTCACCTAAAGAGTCCCATATCTAATAAAATAAAATATAATATATCTAGTTCAGACCTTACAGATGAGCAAACAAGTTTGTTTAGTCTTTAAAACAGCATGCACTAAAGCCAATACGATTCTCCTGTTTGGGATATTGCAGGGATGAAATAGAGTGTTCTATGTTGTCTTGATACTCTTTTCATATTTGTTTGCCTGTAATGCTGGAGATCAAGGAACTATATGAAGCTTATTCTTCTTCCATGGGTAACATGAACAGCTAAAGAACTAAAAAAATTTTTTTCTTAAAAATTCACTGATTCATATTCACTGGTGGCAACGGTTGGTTGAGTGGCTTTAGCAATGTGACAAACAGAAAGAAAGAAAGAAAAAAAGAATGTCAGTTCCCATTCGTATAGGCCTGTGATGTTGCTGGACGACAACTTCAATGAATGAAGTTAGCTTGGAATTGACTCCATTCTCTGCCTAAACCGCCTCCCTAACGACTCGCAGTTACATATGCAACAGCAATTATCCATACGCATACAAGTGCACAACACACTTTCTCCAGCATAAAACAGAAGCGTCCATCAGAATGAAAGACAAAGCACTGAAGATGACGTTAACAAAAGAGATGACAGCGACAATAGCAGAATATTTTTTTTCTCCAGCTTTCCCATTACTTTCCCACTTAACAAGGCAGCTTACAACCTCTCCCTCCCTCCCTCTGTCTCTCTTTCCCCCCTGACTCTATGCAGAGTCGGGCCGCTATCAGAGTGCCGCTGAGTGGTGAGATAAATGGGAGCAAGCACGCGTATGTGTGCGTTTGATTTATGCACTGTTGTGTACGTGTCAGACCGACCGCACTATCGGGACCACCATCTCCCAGTAGACATGGGAACGCTACAGCGAAGGAGGGACCCCTCTGTCGACCCCGAGACCCACCGATACACATCTGGAACAACAGAGAACGCCAGACGGAGCGAGGACTATAAAAGAGGAGGGGGTGTAGATGGTTGGGGGGGGCACTCCTTAGAAGGAGCAAAGGAGGAACGCATAGAGAGGAAGAGGTATAGTGGGTGAGTAGAAGAGGAGGTGTGCAATGAAGGTTAAGTGGGTCCACAACTTTTCATTCTTATTCTTGGGAGGTACGTCCACTTTGTCTCTCTCTCCCTCTCTCCCTCTCCCTCTCCCTCTCTCTCTCTCTCTCTCTCTCTCTCTCTCTCTCTCTCTCTCTCTCTCTCTCTCTCTGCCCTTCACTGTCTCTTGTTGACGAGAGGGGAAATGGCCACTTTGCTTTTCACCTTTGTGTTCAAGTTCAACAACTTACAGCTTCAAGCTCACATCCTGGTGCTACACAGTCACTGCTAGTGGAGGTCTGTGTACCATCAGGGGTGGACTGAGAACCCAGCAGTCTTCAAGTAACATTAAGCCTCTGTGAACGACTGGTCTATCTATGGTGAGCATAATAATGTATATATCCAAGCTCTTGAAGCTCATGATGAGCTACGACCAGCTATATATAGTTTGCCCAGAGGTAGTGAGTTAGACAGCATAATGTAATATAAATGCCTATAGGTAATGGTTACAGAATTTGCCATGTCTTTATTGAGGGGCGCTAGCCCCTCCTATACACAGGTTTAATGTTTGTCTTTAGTTCAATGTTTTTTTTTTTTTTTTTTTTTTAATGTTTTTTTGTGGCTTTCGCCTTTATTTAATATTTTTTATGGAGGGACAGACAGTAGGCTGACAGGAAATGGGGAGAGAGATGGGGGGGAAGACATCCAGTAAAGGCCGTTGGGATAGGGAGTTGAGCCCGCGGCACACTGCCAGACTGGATTACCAGCCAAGGTTCCATGGACCACTGAGCCATGGCCCAGGCCCAATGTTTTGGGCCTGGGCCCAAATTGTAAACGCCATTGACAATGAAGGGAAACTTTACATCATAATGTAACTCATTACGTCATATTGTCTCTTTATTGTTAATGGCGTTTAATGTTTGTGTTGGCACCGTTTGTTTTACATCACCATTACATCACCTAATCAACATGAGTTAGACTTTAATATATTAGCGCCCCTCACTTCACACAGGTGTGATTTTGGGTGAAATGTTAAAGGACCACTTCGCTACTATTCAACCCAGTCTGTGTATTTATATTTATAAATATTTATATTTTTTTCACGAACGAATATCATACTAAAGCATGACAAAGGCCATGTTATAGTGGCGAACCGATCCTTTAATATTTCACCTCATTCCTGCACACCTCACCTCATTCCTGCACACTTTAGAAGCCAATCTTAGTCAATTAAGAAGGATGGAATATGAAAAATCAGACAGATCTGTCTTGATCACATCATGGCTATAGAGATAATGTGTACCGATTTGCGTGTTACCGATTTTATAGTTTACTCATGACAGCTCTTCCGTTACTCCAGACTGCATGATGAAAGCATTTGGAAATTGCGAGAGGCAACAGTCTGGCAACGCGAGACTAATCAGGATAGAATATGAAAATCACACCCGTGTGAAGTGAGGGGCGTTCTAATCATCATACATCATCATCAAGAATGGTGGTCCCTTATTGGCCAAGGGTTCCCACCGACATACATATGCCGATTTGCTCAGACAAATTCTCTATTCATTGTCAATTGCATTTAATGTTTGTGTTCAGACACAAACACAAACAACAAAAACATTAAACACTATAGCTGTTTATAGGAGAGGCTAGTGCCCCTTGAAACATTGATCACATGACTATAGAGATACTGTGTACCAATTTGCATAATGTTTGGACAAAATCTGTAAGAGAAACATAAAACAAATCTGCCTCCTGGTGGCGCTATAACAGGCCAATGTGTAACATTGGGGCAGAGGTTCTGCTCTGGCACCCAGGGAGTGTGTGACACAGTTTCACATTGATCGGCCAGCGATGCCAGAGCTGTTCACAGACAGAAGGACGGACTGAGTGGGGAGACAAATGGCCTCTTGCAGCAAAGCAAACAGTGACATTTGTAACATGGGTGTAAGGGAAACCGCTTTTGACTCTGCATTATTTAGTGGCACCTTGATGTGTGATTCAAATGTGGGCCGTATCATGATTTGTGGCTCTGCAGCAATAAATCTGTAGGAGAGGTAGCAAGAGGTGTGTTTTGAATAAAATGTAAAATGCCAGAAGATCGAGTCAGGCAGCATGGCCTATAGGCCTATAGAATAGTGGCAACGGCAAAAGTACATCTAAAACCTGTGCAAAAATAAAAAGAGTCCGCACATGATCCAATTATCGAGGAGGATTGTTTTTTGGACGGGGACGACTCATGGTCACAATTATCGAGGAGGATCTTCCTTGGCCTACAGAAGTGCCCAATATTAGCTGCTCACAGTCAGAGACAGACAGACAGACAGACAGAGACAGACAGACAGACAGACAGACAGACAGACAGACAGACAGACAGACAGACAGACAGACAGACAGACAGACAGACAGACAGACAGACAGACAGACAGACAGACAGACAGACAGACAGACAGACAGACAGACGCAGAAAGGAGCGAAAACATAATCCCCGCCCGCTGTATGTTCAAGGGTTAGAATCTGACACCAAGCAAATGACACCAGAATACATTGTTCCTCTTTATATATCGCTAGGTGTTTATCTTATCTCTGCCACCAGTATGGCAATTTACTGCTACATCGCTGTTCTCCTCTTTTAATCTCTCTCACTCTTTCACACACACACACACACACACACACACACACACACACACACACACACACACACACACACACACACACACACACACACACACACACACACACACACACACACACACACACACACACACACACACACACACACACACACTCTTTTAGTTCTGTCCATTTCACTGTGTCCGCTCCTCTCGATTCATCCTCTCTCTCTCTTTCTCTCTCTCTCTCTCTCTCTCTCTCTCTCTCTCACTGGGAAGGAATCAGTCTCACCTTAATTGCTCTTAAATCGGATTAATGACTGACCGGGGACAAGTTGACTTAATCTGTCCTCTACTAAATCTCCCTGGCTCCCTTCTTCTCATACATCACTTTTATTCACTCTTCTTTCTTTCCATGAACCCTCTGTCTCTCTTTTAATACACTCCCATGTTCATTTCCCTGTCCTCATCACAGTTTTCTCTTTCTCTCCAGGTCCTTCTCCCTGTCTCTTGATTCTTCTCATCCTTTCTCAATTGGTCCAATTCTTTCCCTTTTACCTTTTCTCTTCATATCGTGTCTACCCCCCCTCTGTAATAAATCTGTCGGTCACTACTGAAAGGTTTTGAACTCACGGTCATGTTTCATCTTCCCATCTTCATCCATCTTCCCTCGTCGTTCTTCCCTAGATTCCTACACTTTAACGTTTCTTTAACTTTGTCAGACAGAGGTTTAGCCACCTGACCTCATTCAGTTCTCTGTCCGTCTGTCTGGTCTTCTCTCTCTACCTTTACCTCCCTCCCCTGCTCCCCGCACGCACGCACGCACGCACGCACGCACGCACGCACGCACGCACGCACGCACGCACGCACGCACGCACGCACGCACGCACGCACGCACGCACGCACGCACGCACACACACACACACACACACACACACACACACACACACACACACACACACACACACACACAGCATTGCCTCTTGACAACAAACTGACGGGTGAAGAAATGCCATCACAAGCGATTTTTGGGCAGGATTTCCTCTATTGTCAACAAATAGCTATCAAGACTAAATGAGAAAAAGAGGTTGCGCATCAGCAATGGTTTTCAGTGGATTGCCAGAACCAAATCCAACATACAGCAAAAAGTAAGAATTTAAAAAAATCCAAAAATGTAAAATAAATGGTGGACAAAGTAATCACATTTCCATTTCTGGCACACACCAAAAAAGGAACGCTTACGTGTTTTGGCTATGAGCTATCAAGACTCTGTCTAGCTGGAGCCTTCATTCAATGCCATTTTTATTAAGCTTGCACCTCTTGGTTGTCCAACATCTCAATGTCACTAAAAACTACACCTTACAAAACTAACATGGTACAACTATACTTATCTACCTTAAATCCAGCTAATTCCAACACACTTTGCTAGTTTGGGACGGCTCAGGGTAGAAGACCGGGTTAAGCAAATATATCACTGGGATTGGTATTTAAGATGGTCAAAGAAAACTGCCCTCAGTGCCCTCAATATCCTCATACCTACTTCTCCAAAGTGTGTGACACCCACAGCCACAACATCAGAGGGAGCGCCAAGTTTAGAAACATGGGGAAGTTCTGCCCTGTCAACACAATGTGGAATTCCCTGACACCATCCATTAAAGGATGTGTAACACTGGTTTCTTACAAAAACGGGAGGTAAATGTAATTTCCCCATTGCTTTTGTACATACAGTATAATGTATTTGTTGGATGTAACCAGGACAGTTTTGTGTTGTCCATTAAGCTCTAATGTACCCCATGCTGTTTACATTTCTGACTAATAAAGTATTCAATCAATCAATCAATCAATCAATCAATCAATCAATCAATCAATCAATCAATCAATCAATCAATCAATCAATCAATCAATCAAAATCTCTGTCTCTCATAGTTTATCCCTTCCCTGTCAATCAAGACAGCCTTGCTCTCTTGTGTGTGTGTGTGTGTGTGTGTGTGTGTGTGTGTGTGTGTGTGTGTGTGTGTGTGTGTGTGTGTGTGTGTGTGTGTGTTACCGGTTGGAGTGGTGTAGTGCACGTCGATGTGCTCCTGTCATTGCCTCCTAAGTGCTTTGGCAATACTAGGGATCCGCTGTCATGCCAGTGCAACTAATCTCAATCGAATTACATTGAGCTCTTATTGAGATAGAGGGAGAGGACATGAACGTCTTGTCTGTGTGATCGGCCAACACACACACACAAACACACACTGAAAACACATACACAGCCATGGAGACAGGCACGCACACTCACACTCACACACGCACACTTTATAAATAACATAACTTTATACAGCAAAATATTCACTGCGTTCAACTCCAAATGGAGCAACAGATAAGGGTCCATTTCTCAGTTAAACTAGGATTAAGTTTGTATTTTACTGTGTGGCATTAGTAGTGATGAGTGGTATAATGCCCCCATAACCCCACTGGTCCCAGGCGGACTGCATTGGGGTTGACGCTGGTCAAGGTTATGAGGGCACAGAATTCCTGGCCCCTTCGAAACCCCTGCAGTTCAAAAAGTGAGTGGAAAAAAGGAGGCTATAGCCTTGTGGACAAAAGCTCATTTTCCTCTTGGTTGCACACTGCTGCGAACTGGCCAACACGCCACGGGAGAATTCAACCACTCATACTATACCGTTGTTTTCCTCTGGTTTTTCTCAACTTGAACACGGTTTGGTGCAGCGGCACGGCCCGTGAGCGCTACGCTACGCGCACGCACTCACACACGCGCGCAAGCACACACTCACACACACATATTGGCTCAAAAAAGGCTTGTTACATATCCTGTTCAAATCTGAAGCCAACAGCTGAGGTCACACACCGAGAGGGTGTTGAGATGGTAGATGATGGTATACAACTAGAGAATGAATGGGGTACAAAGAGATTAATATTTATTTTTCCTTTAACTATTAAATAACAGTTCATAATAATAATAATAATAAAGTACAGAACGAAGAGGACACATGCACATATTGACCTTTCACATCACCTGATGCTGAGCCAGTCCAACATTAACTTCATCTGTCTTGCCCTCTTGTCATCAATAATCATGCACACTTTCTTTCTGTATCTCTCTCAACCTCTCTGCATGCCCCTCTTTGACAGTACCCCTGCATCTCTCTCTCTCTCTCTCTCTCTCTCTCTCTCTCTCTCTCTCTCCGTCCGTGTGGCGGTCGGTTCGGGATTAAGCATTTATCTTGGCGGTGCTCCTCTTGGCCCTAAACGCCCATGAGGACGATAAGAGTCACTGGGATTTGTCAAATTGTGCACCATCGATTAACTGACCTTTCACGGCTGCGAGTCTCTCAGCCACTCCACTAACTGCCGACAGGCCTGATAGAGAGATAGATGGATACATCTGGCCCCGTTATTATTGTGTACAAGTTTGTAGTTACCAGCTGTGCTGGGCCAGAGACGACAAGGGGTGTATACGGAGGGGGTTCGGGGGTAGCAAAGGAGAGCATGGGAGAGATGGGGGGGGGGGGGGGGGGGGGGGGGGGCTTGGGGGGGAGGGGCTTGGGGTCTAGGGGAAAGATACACATGACTCCTTCAATTGCCCATGGGAATGTAACACGTACAACTGTATAGACTAGCAAAATAAATAAACTTCAATAATAATAAATATATAGCACAAAGTTTCAGGTGAAGTGCATATAATTGCTCTTCACACAGTTTTCAGTATGTGATATGTCATGTGTATTTGCATATAAACATATTTGTGTGTGTG
This sequence comes from Electrona antarctica, assembly GCF_951216825.1. Lineage (NCBI taxonomy): Eukaryota > Metazoa > Chordata > Actinopteri > Myctophiformes > Myctophidae > Electrona > Electrona antarctica. Next base: position 40,819,487 of record NC_136811.1, read on the forward strand.
CGTGCGTGTGTGCGTGCGTGCGTGTGCACAAATTCTCTCTGCGCATAGGGAACATTAAAAGTATAAAGTTATATATTATCTATGTTCCCTTTGTTATTGCTATGTGTGTATACAGTAACATATAGCATCTCTCCAGCTCTAGTAGGGAGATGCAAATGTCATCAAATTAGGAGAGATATGGAAGTAATTAGATAAACAAATGAGAAATATAGTGGAATATAAAATTCAACCTGATGGGTACGTAGCCTATACTCTCTCATCGAGATGTATTTTGTGTTTAGTAAAGACCTGGTGAGACAGGGAGACCCCTCACTGATCAAAGTACTCTCTGCAATGATTACTATCAGAATACAGAGCTTTTCTTCAACTTCAACTGAAAAATATCCCTTACACCATGCACCTTGAATAGCCTATACAAGATTGTACTGTGTGGTCTTGATTTTGATAGGAGATGTTGTTTATTTGGTGTTCTGTTACTTATGTATTTACTCAAATAACAAATACAAATTAATTTGTACCAATTGTAAAATTGATGTGCCAGGTGATATTTGACAGATTTGCTTGTAATTGCTTCATAATAGTCACGCTATGAACATATCACACTTTTAAAGCCTACTGCCTTGCACTGAGAAAGAACGTATTTCAAAACAATATAATGCTGAATGAATCCTAATCCAAAAGTGAATATCTGGCCAGGGCAGGGTTAAAAATGTGAGCTATACAGCTAAATCTGCAGTAAAGTCCAGTTAAAGTATCAGTAGCCAAACAAATATCAAAGAAGCCAAAATGATGTGTTTCATTCCAACATGATCCAATCCACTTTTTGCTAAAGTGCTCTCATTTACTCTTGAGTAATGACTTCGGCATGAGAAAAAAAAGAAACACTCAGTAGGATGCATTGACGTTTTGATTCATTTTAAAAACAATTGCTAGACTACCTTAATATTTATGTTTTTGAGAATCGTGTTTTTTGTTTTTGTTTTTTTTAAATATGCCTACATGTTATTGACTGCTTTTTTGGTCTGATATTTTCCCAAGCGTTTTGGAGATGAAATGCTTCAATAACCTTAATTAAAAAGAAAGGGGGGGGGGGTGTTAATGAATGAATAATAAAAACTTAATGATTAAATACAGAATGCCGACAAGCAGGACACAGACAGACAGACAGACAGACAGACAGCTCAGAGGAGCAGACTCGGAGCAACTGCATGGGAGGAGAAGGAGATTGATTCACCCACCTGGACTTCCGCGCCGCCCCGCCGCCTCAGAGATGCACCTGAGGCCGAAGCCCGAACACGGTCACCGACTGTCGGATTGGTACTGGATGTCTTGGTGCTGCTGTGCTGTTCCGGACCGGGGGTGGGTTTAGGAGAAATGGTCCCTCGTCGCTCTGCTCGCAAGGGGGCTTCACTAAAAAAAAAAAACACGCAAAGAGAAAATAATGTTCAAATTCCACAGTCAATGCGGGGGCCGGGCCGGGGGTTGTCTTGTCAATTAGTCCTAATCCTACATCCTCGAATCAACTGGACGTGTTGTGTCAGTATAATCGGAATTTTTAGTCGTTTTAAAGCCAGAAACGCCCGGACGCGGTAGACTAAAACAAACGAAACTTAGAGCTAATACAGAGGCATGGCTGGGGGTTGCATGCAGCCGGTCTGAAACTGCAGTCTCCCGGAGGACCGACCGCGGTGTCTCCCGTGGACCACAGAGTATATAGACTAGTCGATTGACAGGTGGAACCACTTCGCCTCATGCGATCAATCACCTTATTTACTCTTCACTGTCATGCACGCAAACCCCGGGACAGCGCCGTGGTATCCGCCAGACTCCAGAGAGAGGTGTATCCGAGTTTAGAAGTTAAAAAAAACATAAAAAGAAGCGGTGAATATAATATAACGGCCACCGGAATCCGGCTCAGTGCAGTGTGAGCTTCCCTATCTTGTTATCGATATATGAGAGCTTTGCTCGAAAGGATATTGAACGCGCTAACTAGCTACACACTTTGATCATACGAAATTGCTTTCCACACGACAACACATTAAGGATGAGAACATTTACAAATCAAAACTGTCTCCGCTCCGGCTCTCTCTCTCTCTCTCTCTCTCTCTCCCCCCCCCCCTCTCTCTCTCTTTCTCTTTCTCTCTTTCTCTCTCTCTGAAGTTCTCTTCCGAATGAAATTAAATTGTGGAAAGGTGATAAAAGTAAAAGCCAATCAAAAAGTCGACTTCTCGGTGAATAAAAGAAAGCCACGTGGTCTATTTATAAAGGATGAGAGGGGGAAAGGTCATGAGAAGAGGATTACATTACATAGTGCCGAAAAATTAACATTCCGGCGACGAACCATTACAATGAAGGCATGCATTGCATACATGGTGACCAACATATCAGCGAAGGTGCGTTAGGCCAATACGTAATAAGAAAACTTTTTTAAATTAAATCGATGGTTTATGGTTACATGGGCTAATACAAACGCAAAATAAATGTTTAAATTGATATGAGGCGTATTTTCTTTTCAATCCATTTTTGTAATTGAGGCTTGGTAAGTAGCATATATTATATGAACGGAATGATAACATCGTGCATAACTGCATAACCTATTGATTTTGCAATATTGAAGAAAATGTATGAGCTTTGAGCTCATAATAATAATAATAATAATAATAATAATAATAATAAGAATAATCCAACAGGGATTTTTCCACAGCTAAAACGGGTGGGCCAAAATGCATGTAAATAATCATAATCCTTTGAGAAAACAGCTAAATGTCGTGAAAACCGAAACATTTCGTTTGATAACTATTAGTCTAATAATTATAATTATATTTGTATTATTAATAATAATAATAATAATTATTAATAATACTAATAATAATAATAATAATAGCTAATAGGCCTTTATGTGATTTGGATTATGACTTCAAACTCTCTTGACCAAAGTTTATTTAAATGTAAAATGTGTTTGTTTTTTCGTTTCGAAATGTATAACCTGGTTGAATAAACTATTAACATAATAATGGATGATGATGATAATAATAATCATCATAATGTTTATATTATTATTATTATTAGGCTATTATTATGATTATTATGATTAGGCCTATGATTATTATTATTATTATTTGTTTATAGACTCCGATACCTTATAATTGTTTCCATTACAAACAGCTTACAATTGTGTTAAAACGTCCTCGTATTCTAGTATAAATATAACCGACATGGTAGACAACTTTCTAGAGATGGAGGGGTGAAGAGATGGAGCTGTGAAGATGGAGGGATGGGGGGTGAGTAGAGGAGTGGGGGTGACATGGCGAGATCTTTCCCCAAATGCCATTTGATGTCGGAAATATTTCTGCCGATTATTGACAGCGAGAGAGACAAAAAGAGGCAACCCGACGAAAGACGGCAAGACAAATAAAAACAGCCAGACGGAATGATCACATTATAAGTTTGGCAACAGAATAATCAACAGCTGGCATCACATGCAAAAACAAACAAACAAAGAAATAATCTAAAAATAATAACAGAAGAACATTTAGTTCCAACTGAATAGGGTGGATAATAACTGTAATAGACTATTGTGAAGTTTTGAACTAGAGCGGTAAACGTTTTGTAGCTCTGTTCTGCTATAGGCCCACATGTTGCTGCATATGTAATTTTGAAATACAATAATACATCAATTCAGTTGGTTTAGAAATAAAGTAGATTTATGACAATAAGGCCAATTGTTAGGCCTAAAATAATAATAATAATAATAATAATTATTATTATTTTAGGCCTAACAATTGGCCTTATTGTCATAAATCTACTTTATTATTATTAGCCTATTATTATTATTATTATTATACTATTGTTGTTATCATTTGTCAGATTTGTTTGTTTGTTTCTAAATGTAACATGAAAACTTACATCAAACTTAATGATGAAATCTCTCTCTCTCACTCACACACACACACACACACACACACACACACACACACACACACACACACACA
>NC_136811.1:40825978-41193478 GCF_951216825.1 Electrona antarctica
CGCGTCCACGAATGGAGCCACTTCATCCCCCGGTCGACCGTTGACGTGCCTTAAAGTTTGCCCATGCAGTGCAGACTGACATGCATACGGAACCTGTCATTGAACGCCATCATAATGCCGCTTCATCTCCATCACTTAGTCTAGCTGAGCTGTCCCAGCCGTGACTCCCGTGCATGCATCATTTTCAGTCCGCTAAGCTGTCACTTAAAACTAAACATAACAATAACTTTTCTTTTTTAAACCGCACTTCAGGCACTTGGGAGACAAGAAACACTTTGGGGTTTTTATGTTTTTGGATATTTTAGTATATTTCAAGTTTTTTGATATTTTAGAATTTCAAAGTGTCTGTGATGTCACAGACACTGTCTCACTTAATTCCTTCCTGGACTCAGTAAGAGAGGACTGTTACCTTTTACGCAGAGCCTCGGTTTCAAAGGGCGCTGATGGGACGCTTGTTTTACAGCGCCAGCTACTACCTAGTACCTACCTCAAACCCTAACCTAACATAACCGCAAGCACGGAGCAGCGCATCCCTCACCAACCTTAATCCTGTGGTTTTAACGGACCCCTCACCAACCTTAATCCGGTCGCACCCCCCACCTTAATCTGGTCGCAGGACAAGCACCCCCTGCAGTGACCATCGACTACCAGGCTCTGCGATAAAGGTCATCCCGTAAGAGCGTAGGCACATAGTATAGCGTCACGAAGATGCAAGATGCAGCTTAGAGCAGGTGTCACTTCCTGGTTTTTAGACAGCTGGTCGATGGAAAATGAAGCTCGCTGCCATGCATCCCCCACAGCTGTTAAAAACCAGGAAGTGAAGCCTGGAGGACGCGATTTTTGCGGCTAGGTGTGCTCATGCCCTGAAACAGCCCTCCCCCTCTCCACAAGGTGGGGGTGAGTGCACCAAAGCATAGTAATCCAGTCTAGTTGAGTTGGTTTATTTTATCAGCCAAAGTGAAACGATTTTGCGACCGTAGGTCGCAGTTTACTATATGAAAACCTGCATTTTCCGTCAGTCGTGCGGTCAGTCACACCTCCATATATGGTGACGCCTCGTGACATCAAGCCTCCATGGTCACGCCTCGTGACATCATGCCCTGTACACTCAAGACACGCTCCATATATGGCTAGACCTCATCAAACCCTGTTACAGTGTACAGTGTACAACTGTACACTCAAGACACTTCCCCCACGCCACCCTTAGATCTCCATATATGGAGCTGACCTGTTCTGACATTCCATATATGTTGATCTGACCTCATCAAACCCTGTACACTCAAGACACGCTCCATATATGGCCAGTACAGAATTCATTCCATATGTTGATCTGACCCCCATGCCAAAGCCGAGCACCAGCGCTCGCCCAGCAGTCTGCCATCACCCATGGCGGATGCATGCACAGGGGCGAGGTTGCGTCTCGACCTTAGGGCGTCTTACTGGTAGCCTATGAGTGTGAGTTTTGGTGCAGTCTTGAATAGCAGACGGCAGTGGATGTTTATTGACTCAGTAGATAGCATGTACGGCTGGAATTATTAATCTTTTTGTCTGAGAGTTTGTTGACAAACTAACTCTCTCAAGAGTTAGACTCTGGGATATTTTCACATACATGCTCATTGCTCAGCCTCAGTCCTGTAAGGGTTTATTGTCCTCCTATGCATTGCAGGACAACATTCACCTTTTTACCACTCAAAAGATTGACGCTATCTTTTGTCTCAAACGCAGGCAGGTGCGTGCACACGCACACGCACGCACACACACACACACACACACACACACACACACACACACACACACACACACACACACACACACACACACACACACACACACACACACACACACACACACACACACACACACACACACGCAGTACGCACACGCACACACGTGCCCAGGCTGCCATGCCAGTAATTGACTCTGCCCTTAACAAACTTTAATTACTTAATTGATCCCCAATCAGCTACTTAATAATCAATTAGGCAAACCTATGGAAGTCGCTCATGTGCAGAGAGCCGGAGTCTATGACAAGGGTGTCAGAGAGTGAGAATGGAATAGATGGGAATGGAATGATGTTTGACTTTTCCATATTTGGGAGCTTTGATGTTCAATCTAAACAAAGATTGTGCAGAGACTATAGCACTAAACTTGGTTCTTTGGCTCATAATCTTACAGGAAGCTCTCTTGGTTTGGCTTTTAACCACTTGAACCCCATGCCCTCCTGCATGGTCTATCCTTAGCTGACTCCTTTCCCCCTCTATAAACCAAAACTGCTTCTCCTAGAATAGTTGATCTACAAGCTTACAACACACGCTTGTAGACCTGCTATTTTTGCAGAATGTTCACCTATTATGACATGCCCAGAATAGGCTAGTGTTCAAGTGGTTATAAGTCTAACGAAGTACGTTTATCAAATGGTCATTGGTTCCATTATAAAACCACTAGAGGTGCCTAAACGGATCTGAAGAACAAGTAGAGAATCTCTTAAAGAACCATACAGGGGCTGTTCGTATATGGCAGCGGTATACCATAGCATTGGTTCCCAACCTTTTTATACTGAAGTCAAGTACCACCTCAGAAAATATTTGGCTCTCCAAGTACCACCATAATAACCGGGCGACTGTGGCTCAAGAGGTAGAGCAGGTCGTCCAATGATCCATGGGTTGGCGGTTCGAATCCCGGCTCCTCCTGTCTACATGTCGTAGACAGTGTCCTTGGGCAAGACACTGAACCCCAAATTGCTCCCGATGTGCTGGTTGGTACCTTGCATGGCTTCCGCTGCAATCGATGTATGAATGTGTGTGTGGGTGGGTGAATGTAATGCACAATCTATGTAAAGCGCCTTGGATAAAGGCGCTATATAAATAAATACACCATTTACCATTTAACCGATGTTAAAATACAGGAGCGTATACCTGCCCATTTTGTTCCATTCCTAAGCCAACAATGCTGCTGCTCTGACAAAACTCTGTCTAATCACTATAATCAGCACAACTGATGATGTTTCTAACGTGATTAAATCTTCTATTAACGGCTAGGTGTGCTGTCATGCTCATTTCAGCACGGCTGGATAGCCTTTGTCAACCAATGGCTTGGTCAGAAGAAATTCCGGTAGTAATACATACAGTATATCATTCCACTTTTGTCTTTTTTCTCCTTTTTTGGGTGACTCCTCTGAGTACCACCAGAAGAGGGCTCAAGTACCACTAGTGGTACTATAGTACCAGTGGTTGGGAACCTCTGCCATATAGCACCCCAACCATCCCAAAGAACCACTGAAGAACCAATACAATGAGTAGAATAGGATCTATGCAAATACACCATTTTGGAAATAACTCTTTATACTTCCGGGCCACTTCTAACTTCCTTCAGGTGTTACCGATGATACGAATTAAGGCTCTGTTCCATTCTGGTCAAACAGAGTCAGGGTGCTGCTATTGTGCATGTTGGTTCACTGGGAACACGATATGGGTTCCAAATGGCCCGTCAATGGCATTCAATGTTAGTGTTTGCACAAACACTCAAAACTGGCCATTCATTGTCAATGGCATTCAATGTTTGTGTTAGGACAATGTTTGAGTTACACAAACCCTCAAAGCTGGACATATAGGAGGGGCTAGCGCCCCTCAAAAAAGTTTGAGAGCCAATGGTATCATTGGTAGGTAACACCCGTGAAAGAAGTCGGAAGAGGCCCGGAAGTAGAAAGAGTGACCTCCAAAACGGTGTATGTGCCAATGTTAATGCATATAGGTTTGATTCCTACTACCACAATTACAGCCAGACCGTAATCATGAATAAGTGCAGGGGCCACTACATGCAGTATGAACTAGAAAGGTGCAATTCTGGAAAATTGTTACGTATAAGTGTGGTTGCATTAACATGAGGGTGAAGCATGACAACAGTGTGTGAAGCATGACCAAAAGCTTCACTTTTCTGTTGTGCAAAGGTTAACAATAAGCAGGTTCACTTTGCTGGCAAAATATTCTCTGAGCGAGGACAATAGTGTGTTGCCTATAGCAACCACACTAAATAATACATGAATATTTTATGTTTTAATTCTACTACCTGCAAATATATAGTGATGAGACAATGACCAGGGACAGACTGCATGGTGATATGATCTGATAAGGCAGTGGTTCCCAAATGTTTTCATGCATCAAGGACCCCCAAATTGACACTAATTAGCCCGAGGACCCCCATGAGAGAAGGCTCTAGCAGTGATTCTCAACCTGTTTAATGGCATTTCTATCTCTCGGACCCCCAATTTATATTGTAAAATCAATGTAAATTTAACTCTGAGAGTGTGACCCATAAGGGTCCATTTGGTTCCTAACTATCATTTAGCTGGGGACCCCCACTTTGGGAACCATTGTGATAAGGCCATGTTGACATGATACGATTCAACTGCTACAGTGAATTTATCAATAACATTTTCTTCTTAGAAGGTTTGTGACCTCATGTGAACATGCAAGTGTGTCCATAATGCAAAGGTCAAAAGTCCATGGCATAACACATGCTTTAATAGAAGTAGAGTGGTGCCCGTTGGGCCTTCTTGGAACGATGCAAGCTGGAAATGCATGACCCACCCAGTTATTATGTCTGTGTCACTTTTATATGGAGTTCTTTGTCAGGAATGCCCAAATATGGAGTCTATGCAGAGATCTAGGGGTGATGTCAGAACATCAGTGTGATGTCAGCACAGGCCAACTCCATATATGGAGATCTTTGTGCTGGTTCTGGACATCCGTGTGTCCGACGGACTCGACACCGGTGGTGGTGTGGAACCCGTGTGTTCTACAGTAATTAGACAGGAAAGGGAGAGAGAGATGGGGGGAAGACATGCGGCAAAGGCCGACGGGCTCGGGACTCGAACCCGCGACACGCCATCAGGCTGGATTACTGGCTAGGTGCCTGGACTGCTCAGCCGCAACCCAGGCTGATGACAGTCATTTTTATGGGCACAAATGCAGACCATTTAGACACACACACACACACACACACACACACACACACACACACACACACACACACACACACACACACACACACACACACACACACACACACACACACACACACACACACACACACACACACACACACACACACACACACACACACACACACACACACACACACACACACACACAGAAGCCAAGCCATGCATGTGGTCAGAGCCACAGTCTGTGGGTCAGCTTCACCTCTTTATCGCCCTCTAGTGTCAGCTGTTGACGGCAGCTGTCTGTCAGAGCTCGTTAACCCCTCCAGCTGCTCAGTAGCTTCAATTCACTCCCACTGTTTCTCATCTGCTGTCCATACATTCACAGTCAGTGCTGTTAGTCAATGCACACTGCCATTTGACACTGTGCGTGTATGCCTGAGTGAAGTTTGCTTTGTATAGGCTATCAGGCTTGTGTGTGTGTCTGTGTGTGCGCTCGCACATGCACACACGTGTGCATCTGTGTGTTTGCTGCAGCTGTGTGTAACGTGTATGCCAGACTTGTGTGTGTGTGTGTGTGTGTGTGTGTGTGTGTGTGTATGTGTGTGTGTGTGTGTGTGTGTGTCGGGAGCAGGGAATATCAGACACTCTCACACACTCAGCAGATGAAAGCTTCGCCAATACTCACAAAGTCCCTGAGGATCACGGCAATATTGATGTGGCCACTGGTGTGTATGCCCTTCTGTGTGGCTAGGCACGCATGGAAGGGTGTGTGTGTGTGCATGTACTGAACATGGATGTGTGTGTGCGTGTGTGCATATATATATATATATATATATATATATATATATATACAATATATGTATATTGCGTGCACACACGCATATAATATACAATATACATTGTGCTATAACCTCTATTCACTGGCCTAAACCTGCTCTGTTCTCCCCAGCAACCATGCAGTGCTGTGTGTGTACCGGTACTTCACACTGACCCCCAAGGCGAGCAGAGCGCTCAGCCAGATGCAGTGCAGGGGCCTGGGAGCCATGCAGCATCTCTCTGGTACCTGGGAGGTGTGTGACAGAGTGGGGAGGCGCTGGCACAGGATGGATAACTGACCTATAGCATCCCCATTGATTGAGGTAATTAATATAAGTAGAGCAGGGGATTCTTAGCTCACTTTTCACCCGTATGGATTTGCTGTCTCCTCACATTTGGTATGTTTTATGTCTATCCGATGCAAATCCAATGTGTTCCGTCCCCGGCACCCCGATCATGACAGCTAATTTTGGTACGGCGGGCCGTTTTGACGGGGTGGGTTTTAATTGTGGACACAACGAAAAAGGTCTCGCCGTGACTGATGGATGTACAATCTAACGGGAATGAACGTCAGATCGTAGTTTAACTGAGCCGATAAAAGGCTCATATGTTATGTGTTGTATTTTCCGCAGTAGACTACACCGGTTTGTTCCTTGAGTGTCTGGGTTGGCTGGCGTGGGGTTTTATGTTTACAAAAGACAAATGAGGTGTTGTAGAGCTTTATGCACTGTAGTTCCACTGTAGGCGATTCATAATTATTTTCTGAGTGTGTCTGGCTTTATTGAGTGAATATGTCCAGCAAATGTTGTCCTATCACAAACATTAAATGCCATTGACAATGAATGGACAATTTAGAGTGTTTGTGTAAACACAAACATTTGCGTAACACAAACATTGATGACATTGATGATAAGAGCGCCACTCACTTCACACGTCCGGGATTTTTTAAATTCCTAAGTGTTTCATTTATTAATTATATATTATATATTTTTGAGGGGCACAAGCCCCTCCTATGCCCAGCCTTGTGTGTCTGTGTGTACCACGGAAATTGATTGGCTGAGCACGGAATGTGATGTATGATGATGTATGATGAATCTGATAAGAGCGCCCCTCACTTCACACAAGTGTGACTTTTTTACAGTGTTCACAAAATTATTACACAGTAAATTGCTCAGTATTCATTTGCCTCTGAGAATGCATGCCCATTGGTCCATTTCCCATTGTTGACCTGTAAGGGTCCATTTAGTTACAACTTACTGATGAATACTGATGATTTTACTGATGAGCATTTTATACAATGTAGTACGATGAAAATGATTGATGCTCTTCCTGAAATAGGAAGCATAGGATGGTAGAAAGGAAGTCTAGGAAGGCGCACACACGCATGCATGCACGCACGCACGCACGCACGCACGCACGCACGCACGCACGCACGCACGCACGCACGCACGCACGCACGCACGCACGCACGCGCGCGCACACGCACACGCACACGCTCACACACACACACACACACACACACACACACACACACACACACACACACACACACACACACACACACACACACACACACACTCTTTTCTTCCCTATAGCTGTTAGTCTCTGCGTGTGTCTGCTAAGAGGAGAAAGTGAAAGAAGCGATGGGTGAAAAAGCAGCGAGGGGGGAGAGGGAGGGGAGCATGGTGGGAGATGACACGACCAGGACAGACAGGAAGACAGGGAGAAGAAGGTGGGAAATGGAGAGAGAGAGGGGGGGGGGTGGTTGGTTGGAACAGAGAGAGGAAGAAAGAGCTCCACTGCCTAGTCTTAATCTGAGCTGTTCTGATCAATAGCCCATTTCCCATTGTTGCCAGAGCTGTTCGATCGCTACACCACGGAATTAACACACCCACTTTAATCTAGGGGGAGAGGAGAGCGGGAGGGAGAGGAGGTGGAGGAGGATGAAGAAGAGGGGGGGTTACGGGGGTGAGAGGGGAGCAGCTGTGGAGGCATTCTCAAATGAAATCAAATCTAATTGTTATCACTGTAGCCGCTGCACTTATTACTACCACTGTTACAATTATCCACCCACCATATAGCTTTTACCCCCCCCCCACACACACGTACACCCGGTGTCTTGTGGTGTAAACTGGACGTAAATAATCTGAATTAGTGTTTATTTGTTTCATTTTGCCAGTTTTAGATTGGATTGGTGTGAGGGGTGTGAGGCTGTGAAAGGATTTGCTCGTTCCTGGTTGACAGGGAATGGGTTTGCAGTATAGGGGGTATAGCCTATTGTGTGCTCAGTCTGTATCATCAACAACGGTGAAACCCTTCAAGTGGGGTTTCTGGGGAGAAACACAAATGTGTTACTCTTAGACATCCATCTGTCTGTGTTATGTCACCTCATTGAGAGTTCTTGTTCATGTGCCCCAGTTTAGTCATTTTATTTCTCCATAATCTTGGGGCAGGCATGTCCCTCTGACCTGGGCAAAACCTAAACCTAAAACATTATGCGCAGTACATGGGAAATAGTGCCGAAAAACCACAGCATTCAAACTGCTTGCGTACCAAAACTCAACTGGGGAGCATTGTTATGATTAAGTGATGTTTCTGCTTGGCTGTGTATTCTGGGAGGTTAAAAAGCATCCTTTAAGTATATCTGTGTAACAATACAGATATACCCATAAGACCACGGCAATAAAGTGATTATAAAAAAGGAATTTACAGCAATAATCCAAAATCTGCTAACTACGTCAACATCTCAGAGAATTAGATGTACCAAGTTCCTGTGGTGAAATATTAACAACAGCGCAAGCAATGATGCTTTGATATTGTGAAATGGTATTTCTATGACAAAAGACTCTACCTCAAAAAGCAGTCTACCAAAGATTTACCAACACGCGTTCCTCTCCATTACCAAAGTGAATAGTTGCACTAGCTCACTGCCAACACCTGCGTCTGGATGAAGAATATTGTTATCTACAGCTGTGGGTGCCGCCGAAGGGCTATTTGCTTACCGCCTCTCACTGGGGCATCATGATAAGGGAAAACGCAAGCAGAATAGCTCTAACCCCCTGCCAGCCCCCAGGCAGCCGCCCAACTTTTTTCCTTTCCAATCCATTCTACTTACTTGAGTCCTTTTGAAGTCATTTCATAACAGAGCAATTTTCTCGTTAGCGTTGGGCTTTAATTGCGGGTAATTAAGCGTGCTCCAGCGGTATAGAGAGCGTTGTTCGGAGGACCGGGGGAAATTAGCCGTAGTTCAGCTGTGAAATATGGGGTTAAGTGGGAGAAGGCGAAGGGAGAGGGGAGAACTGAGGGGGTCAGTAACTCCAAAACAGGGGGCAGGACGTTTAAAAGAAGCTCTGGGTAGAAGGTAGTAATAAAATAAAAATAAAAACGAACAGATCGTGCTCGGAAGAGACACAATTCAAGCAGGAGCCGAACAAGGTTGAAGAGGCTATTGTTGGGAAGAGCAAGATAACTGGAGATGCCTTGAAAGAGGATAACAGAAGGGTGAGAGTGCAGTCAATGGGAACCCCACAAAGGACAAAACCATGTCAAGGTTCCTGAAAGAGATGAACATGATGTACAGTGACATGAACGGAGGAAGATGAAAGTCAGCTTCATCACTTGGTGAAAGAGTATAGAAAGCAACATGTTACATATATATATATATATATACATATATACGTGTGTGTGTGTGTGCGTGTGTGTGGGGGGGGTGGGGGGGGAATATACTTTGGGATTGTCATCAGAGAACTTGGAATACCGTAGTACTATCAACTATCATCTATTGAAAGCTTTTGAGCAACATGGCCAAGTGACCAAACAACTATCAACATATGACTCATTTGAGCACCAGCCAGAAAGACCCTGTCATGCATGTATGTAGTACATGCATGTGCCAACAAAACCGTGGGATGGATCTAACTGGTATTGAGCGGATTAGAGACTTCACTGAGTGTGACCCTTGATTAAACGGCGAAACCTGCTGAAGAATACAGTCCCCCCCCCAGTGCCCTTGCATCCGTTAATGCTTTTATTTTAGCCCCTAACAGCTATAAACGTCAGTGGAGCCATAAAACAGATGAGGAATGATTGGGGGCCATTGACTGTACTGTCAGCGGCTCAGAGCATGAGGGGGACTAACTCCGTCGAGGGGGCCTTTATGAGTGCTTTATCCCCCGTGGAACCATCCCCGCTGACTATAATGAACCTGTTAAAGCCTCTATAAATATTGGCTCACATGCTTAGTGAGCGTTTGAATACCTCGGAAATAGGGCATCGTCGACAAACAAGCGAATGGGCGTCGGAGGTGGTGAAGGTAATGCCTAATCAATGACAGTGGAGCCCTCCCTGGCAATGGGCCCTTGAGGAGCAGTGATTTTTATGGCGGATACAGACAGGACAAGGAAACTGGCCTTTTTGTTCATCAGCCATAGTATTTAATTCACTGTGTGATACTGTCTGGACCAGTCAGCGTGTGATATTTAGATAAAAGCGCAAAATGACTTTATTTTTCCAGTTTGGAATGGTTTGGCTTCCAGGCTTCATCTGTGGCTGTGTATTTGCACCTAGTACTTTCACTATTTTACTAGCCAACTTGATTATTATACTGAATAGGAACACCAAATGATAATTGTCGAAGTTGCATTTAGAGCCACAATTTAGAGCCATAATTTACCAGAATTTAGGTGGTGGCAGATTCCCATACACCCTTGATACGGGTGCAACATAACATTCAGAAATGATATAGAATCTATCCCCTGACTTGACAGGCACCATTGGAGTGCTGTCACGATCCACAGTGTCAACAGCAACACAAAGTTATATTCATGTGATTGGAATATTGCAGTATAGCAATGGGAGGATTTTTAAGACAGGCCGTGTACAATTCATAAATTCCCTCCAAGATCGGGATAGGCCTGTTTAGAATTACAGAAGTCACCTCTGCACCCCTCCCCAAACATCAGCACCCACCACCCAGCACCCTACTCCCAGAGAGGAAATCTCCCCATGTTGGGTGCCATTGTTACAGATTAGATTGAGCCCAGACTGTCTTTATGAGAAACAAAAGATCTATCAGAAAACCAAAGGAAATCCAGCTCCTGGTGGAGGGAGATATAGCTTTATAAGGACTTAAGAAAGGCCTACACTGCTACATGCTAAGTATCTAAACCACGGAATACCACTGAGTTTTAGCATTACAAATTTACAATTCATTTCTCCCTAGAAATGTGGTGAACATTTCATAATTCTCTACTGGCTCCCTTAACCAAACAACATGAATTCTGATCTTCACCAAGATATTTAAAACATTACGCTGCACTGGGGTGCCTTGTGTAAATTTGCAATTTAGATTTCAAAGAAAATAACTGTAACCTAAAAGGATAGCTGAAGGAATATCATATTCAAACTGCTTGCGGACAGTGCAATAATAGACAGAATGGGACTTAGGATACTCAAGACTCAGTGTGAGTAGCTTATCTTAGTCATAGTTAGTCAAGTTATGTGTGAAACTAAGAAATGGTTAAGTGAATGTAGTCAAGTAGACTATCATTGAGAATTTAGGGAATGGGTAATAGGGTGATTAGATGTATTAGCCACATGCACCTGTGTAACTCTGTGTAATGTACCACCATCATATTAACATGTCCTACTACACTCTCTTCTCAATGCATGGTTGGCTCAGACTTCAATTGAGCTGGTGTTAAAAAACACTCTTGAATGTTTAATTGACCTTTTTTTTTCTCCTTTTTTTTAAGCAACCCTTTGTTTCACAGTAATGCAACATTCATCAAGCCAAAGCCTCTTTGATTTCAGAGCGGAATACATAGTTTTTAAGACTGACCAAGCTCTTCACAAGTCCATTGTTTCAACAGAACTATACAACCTCACAACATGTTGCAATGTGATGCGTTGTGAGCATGTAGATATATTATTTTCAAAACAATAAATCAAGTCATATACACACGCAATGTCAGGTGCCTCTTGAATCAACAAATAATAGTTTTGAGGGGCGCTAACCCTAGCCTGGCGCGGCCAGACTCATAGCGAGAGTTCACTGATGTTTCCTCCCCGCATAAGAAGAATCTTCAGTGAATCTCCGCTATGAGGCTGGCCAAGCCAGGCTACGCTAACCCCTCCAATGCATGGCTTTCAGAAATTACGTCATGTGGCAGCCGTGCACGTCTATGGACTTTAATGTTTGTTTAGAGCCTAATTAAAAATAACCAGTTGCCAGCCAAGTCTATGGACTTTAATGTTTGTTTAGGATAGTTATGATGTAATGTTTTGCTAGTCAAGTCTATGGACCTTTTTGTTTAGGGCAGTAAATAAATTAACAATGTAAGACGTCATCTGGCTGATATAAATACTGCCTTCACTGTGCCCCTCACTTCACACAAGTGTGTGTTTTCTTTAATCATTGCCAGTGTCTGTTGATGGCTGATTGATTATAAGTTGATTATAAGTCATTTTTTATACTTCCAGTGTTAAATTAACACTGATATCCTATATTTTCTAGGATACCAACGTATACTGTATAGGCTATTTTAGCATAATAATCTAGCACAATATGTATCGGGAAAAGTGTTTAAAGCTTATTTCTCAAATGTTATATATTAATTTCCGAGATAATGGTTGGCATGGTGACAAATACTGAATGGACATGAAATGCAAATTATTTTTTACATTTATAATAATGACATGACTTTGGCAAGTTCGCACTTATAGGCCTATCTCCAAGCTTGAACTTGAATATGGGAAACAGATAGGTATACTGTGGCCTAAGACTTTATACATAGGTACTGTACATTAATCAATCTGTAGTTTTTGAGAGAGAGAGAGAGAGAGAGAGAGAGAGAGAGAGAGAGAGAGAGAGAGAGAGAGAGGTCAGATGCAGACTCAATGTTTGTATTGTGGCATGCTTATTGTGCATCGATTCATAACCTGACAGTGTACACATTATCCATGGGCATAATGTGTGAGTGAGGACTATACTAGTATACTAGTATATATAATAGTACTCAAACACTGAAAGGTGACTATATGCATATAGGTTTACCAATATCAAAATATTACAGCACGCAGGAGCTCTGTTCCATATAGTTTACGGACCAGAGCTGAACTATAGCCCTGAAACATGAATGAATCATAATCGTCATGTGAACCATGGCTATATAGCAAGAACCCATAGCTGCCGTTTTGTGTTTACAACTTTAACTGTAGCCCGTAAATGTTCCCCCCCTGGAGAGTATTTGAGTGAACCCTATATTTCAGTTGCCTGACCTTGCGCACGCTACTTTTCAACTCGCAAACTCACTTTAGTGTTTCGTATCATTTTTTTCCGACAAACGCATGCGGTGCTTCAGGGATTAGTGTCGATCTATTTGGGTGGGAGACGGGTTGAACAACTCTCCGGTGTCTAGTCTATACAAGTATACATCAATCAATTTCTGAACGAGGCGCACGGTTTCGCTCTCCAAAGTAGGTTGCATTAGGCTACTTGCCTCCCAATGCTTAGTTCCATCATGGCGTTCTTACGCGCGTCATTTTATTATCAATGCCACTTACGATAACTCTACGAAAGGACAGAATAAGAAAGTGGGATGTTTACCTTCACCGATGCACCTTCATTGACTTCCCGGTGTAGGTCCCACGTGATTTTCCGGGATCCTGTCGCCGTGCGTAAAATTACAGTTTTCTTGTCTGGACAGTTTAGGAAAAGATTGAAACGCACATTCCTCTAACATTTTTCAAGACTAGCCTACACTTACAGTTACAACACATAGTATTAGAAAGCGGAATACTGGTGAGGTGTGAAAGCCCAAAAGAAAAGATCAGGTGAATTTGAGAAAGAAAACAAAAGTTGTCCATGGAGAAACCAAAAAGTTATGCTGCAGGAAAATAAAAGTCGTCCACTTGCGCGCCGCTATAGGTTACTTCTATAGGCTACGCGTCCGAAATGCGTATCAAC
Organism: Electrona antarctica; assembly: GCF_951216825.1. Lineage (NCBI taxonomy): Eukaryota > Metazoa > Chordata > Actinopteri > Myctophiformes > Myctophidae > Electrona > Electrona antarctica. The sequence continues at coordinate 40,839,703 of NC_136811.1, forward strand.
AGCTTTGTGAGAAAATGTAACTTTAGAATAAATGTAGCTTAAAAACAAACAAGGCTGTGTGTATACTAGGGTAGCTACCGCCTGTGAGGAGGAGAGTGATCATGACAGAATGGATGAGAGGAGGGGAGAGACTTCCTCCAACCACACACCAACCCGCCTCAACTGGAAGCCGCTGCGCTACAGGGTGTTCTAACTTGTTCCCGTGTCCGTGAGACTGAGACAACATTGACCCACCGACTGAAAGCGTGCAGGGAGACCACCTCGGAAAATATAGCCTATAGACGGGTCGGTTAGATAACGGATCGATCGGGTTGTAATTTTGTCCAAAGTCGGGGAAAATAAAGTTCATAGAGGAATGAAATTTTAAAACAGATGGCGAATCCCTTCGCCCTAAATAAGATTCGATCTTTCGGAATGGAGTGCAGATAATATTTGCTTGGACGTAACACGTCTGATGAAAATGACGGGTTTTTCATTTTGGACAGGTGGGGGTAGATGGAGTGGGGGGTGCACTGTGGGCGTCATGGGCCGGCCGGGGGAGTGGGGGACAGCAGCGTGGAGAAGATAGAAAGTGGATATAATGTGTCTAGGGACAGACACTAAAGTTGGGAACTTGGGAGAAGGGAACGCTCGTGTTTTTTCCCCTTCAGATCTCATCCAAAGAACCCCTCTCTTCCCCCACATCCACTCTCCATTTGCCCCAAAGCGCCGCAAATCCCCCTTCCTCCGGATCGCCCCAGCGTTCCACAAAGAGAGAGAGAGAGAGAGAGAGTAAGAGGGAGGAAAGGAGAGAAAACAAGAATACCAAATAAATGAGAAATTTTCGTACAGGCCCCGCTTCCGTGCGTTCCATGCTAGCAATAACAATTAAATATCGACCGCTTTCTCGGCCGGAGAGAACCTGAGATACCCGGAGACTGCCAAGTACTGAGACCCCCTCCCTCCCCTCTTTTTCTCCATCTTCCACATATGCACTCTCTCAGTCACTCACTCATTCACTCACTCACTCACTTTCCCCCTTTTGCCCACCCTATATAAGTATATCTCCTTTTCCTTCTAATACAAGTCTATCAAGCCAATCTCTTCTAATTTGGTGTATCTCATTTCTCTTCGTCCTATCCCTCAGCCCAATTTCAGCCCCACTTTTAGGTGTTGATTGGGGGGGGGGGGGGGGGGGGGTGTTACAAGATGACTTCCTCACGCCGTGCATGTCGTCTATATTAAAATCAATTATGAATTGACTTTACTTGGTGTAGGTGTTATTGTACAGCCACGTTAGGCATGGGGACATGTTTAGACTTCAAGTTGTCATAATCAGGGTATAAATTGGCTATAGGCCTATCCGTTAAGACATTCATGCCAGCGGCACATTGTAGCCTATGCGTTGCAGCGTTTGTGTATAATGGAAAATTAATTTACTATAGCTGCATAACAAATATGGCTAACCAGACATGTGCACAGGATGTGGTGACCGTTTTGAGACTCATATCATTTTCTTAGACACCAATGCATTTTAGACACCTTTTTACGTTATGTATGTCTGGAATCTCTGGATTATTCATATTGATGGCCTATATTCCTATAATCTATTTGGAGGCCTAACTCAATTCAATAGTGAAGGCTGTCTTCAGGGTATGGTCTTTCTTGGTCCAAGCAGACAAACAAGACCCCGCTGCCTTTCCAACAACCTCCTTTTGTTGATTGACGTGTCCCTGGATTTGTGAAACTCGTGACAAGAATGCCCGAGTCTGGGTGACATTATGTTAGACTTAAGTCCCGAGCACGCAATGCCAACTTTTCGAAAACGAATTGCACAACTATCAAAAGTTTCTCCATCATTGTCGTTGTGTCTTGTCTCGCCTCTCCTCTTTATATTTTTTTCCGCCTCAGAACTCCTCTCTAGCTCTCGCACCCAAGCCATTCGATTTCTATTTATTTCACCCCCCCCCCCCCCCACACACACACACACACACCCGCCCCCCTCGCTCCGCCACCCAACACCTTTGCTCGGTCTTCTCATCCGATCTCTCCATTTTCACACCTCTCCGCATCTCTTCTAGTCCGCTATTAAAACCCGTTCTCCCCCCGCCGTCGCCCTAATTCTCTGTTCTCCGTCCCACTGTCTGTCTCCCACTTCCCTCTTCAGTCCACGTCGTTATCTCACCGTTTGACTTTAATTAGCGAATGCATTAATTATCTACGCCCCAATACCTGCACCATTAACATACCTCTGCCCCGGAGCTCTCACCCTCCAAGGCCGTTGGGCTGGAGAGTATAGCTTATATGTGCATGTCTGTGTGTCACCCACAGAAAGAGACACACAGACAGGCGCGCAAAAAACGTTCCCCTTCTCATTTTTCTCCTTTTACCCCATGCCTCTGTTTCACTCGATTTCTCGGTCTTCCAGTCTTTGCCCCCTACCTATTTCCCCCCAGTCATCTCTCCCCCGTCTATCTTTCTTCTGCCCCCCTCCCTCGCCTCTACACTCTCCTCTTTCTCTCTCTCTGTGTGCCTAGCAGTCGCCTCTGCCGGCAAGTCTCTCTACCCCGGCGTTGGAATTATGAAAAATGCGCCCATCGACAGAGCGCCTCAGCTTCGATTAGCCGAGATGGGACATGACAGGCCGCGATCAATACTTATACCGTCCTATAACGTGTCAACTAATGAATCAATCTCGGCTAAATTTTCCATTTTTCAAAAGCCGACGCGAGAGACTGGAATATCCTCTTTTGTAAAGATATTATTATCGATTTCGTCGGCAATTTGACATAGGGGGTAGTTAATTCCACTCTAGAATAAAATTGAAAACACTTGAGATTGAAGTGAGAGAGGGAGAGAGAGAGGGGGAAGGAGGGAGGGATGGAGGGAAGCAAGGGCAGGCAGGAGGGGAGGGGGAGAGACGGTTGTTGACTTGATAAAAGAGAATGGGAAGATGGAAGGAAGGGGAAAAAGGAATAGGAAGGAGAGATACCACATGGTAGTATATTGCAGAGACAGCAGTATATCTGTTTATCTATATCTGCCCATATCAAATATATATATAGGACTTAGCTGAAAATCTATCTATCTCTATCTATCTATCTATCTATCTATCTATCTATCTATCTATCTATCTATCTATCTATCTATCTCTCTCTCTCTCTCTCTCTCTCTATCTATCTATCTATCTATCTATCTATCTATCTATCTATCTATCTATCTATAGTATCTATCTATAGTATCTATCTATAGTATCTATCTATCTATCTATCTATCTATCTATCTATCTATCTATCTATCTATAGTATCTAGTATCTATATCTATAGTATCTACTATCTATCTATAGTATCTACTATCTATATATATCTATAAATACAAATCTATCAGGGTAAATTATGTATTTTGGGGGAAATATTGTTTTGTTAAAGGTGCATGTTTAGTGTGCATGTCTGTCTGTCTGTCTGTCTGTCTGTCTGTCTGTCTGTCTGTCTGTCTGTCTGTCTGTCTGTCTGTCTGTCTGTCTGTCTATACCTGCATATGCTGGAATGTTCTGTTTTTGAGGGGCGCTAGCCCCTCCTATGTCCAGCTTTGAGTGTCAAACAATGAATGCCATTGACAATGAATGGCCAGTTGAGTGTTTGTGTAAACACAAACATTGTGTAATTGAAGACGAAGGTGAGGAAGCAAATTGTGATTGGCCGGAATGAGATGTATATGATGATGTATATGATAAGATGATAAGATGATAATATATATATACATACAGTATATGTGTGTACTGTTGTTTAGTATGTTTATATTTATATATACACTTGTGAGTGTGTGAGTGTGTGAGTGTGTGTGTGAGTGTGTGTGTGTGTGTGTGTGTGTGTGTGTGTGTGTGTGTGTGTGTGTGTGTGTGTGTGTGTGTGTGTGTGTGTGTGTGCATGCGTGTGTGTGCTGTGTGTGTGTGTCTGTGTGTGCGTGCGTGTGCACATGCACGGGCGTGCGTATCTGTGCTTGAGGAGAGAGAGAGTCAGCATGTGTGTCACAAAGTGAAATATAGATGGAGGAGCCCAGTTTTGTGAGTGCGTGCGTATGTGCGTGCGACTTGCGCGCGTGCATGTGTATGTGTGTGCGTGCACGTGTGTGTGCGCGTGTGAGAGAGAGAGGGAGAGAGGGTCAGTGAGGTGCAGTGTAACTGTCGACAATCACAGCCTTATTTACCTGTCAAAAACACTATCATCCCATACAGCCCCAGCCAAGCAATTTCTCCTGTCTCTCGCTCCCTTCTCTCCTCTTTCTCTTTTTCTTCTTCCCTCTCTCTCTACCTCCAATTACAACCTAGAGGGCTATTTCTCTCCAGGACAAAAACACTCCCGGCTGCCCTCCCTTTCCCTTCCGATAGTAAGCCTCTCTTTCTTTCTCTCTCTCTCTCTCTCTCTCTCTCTCTCTCTCTCTCTCTCTCTCAAACACACACACTGACCAGCCCTTTCCCAATCTTTTTTCCTAGTTGGAGAGTGGAAATGAACAAGCAGTATACATACACCACTTATCACAGTCCATGCTGTAGTGTGTTTGCAGAGCGATGGCTTGGAGAGGTGTTGGGTCTGGTGCATGGATACTGCTAAAGTTCCTTAGGTTTATAGACTGGGCTTTGCCCCAGTCTATAAACCTACTTTATAACCTTATTTCTAACCCCAGCTGTCCCTGTAACTTTATCTTATTTAATTTAATCCAGTACTATTGTGCATATTGTATAGAGTAGGAGACTCTGTCTATGTCTTGGAGACATGCCGCACCAGTGTTTCCCTGCTTGTGAGAGAGACAACCTAACATTCACAAGGACACTTGGACGAGACATAGTTGTTGCAGTGAGGGTTAAACATGGTCACTTTTTTTAAAAGATATTTATTTGGCTTTTTCTGCCTTTATTGATAGGATGAAAGTAGTCTGACAGGAAATGGGGAGAGAGCTGGGAGGGAAGACACGCGGCAAAGGCCGTCGGGATCGGGAGTCGAACCCGCGGCACGCCATCAGGCTGGCTCAGCAGCCTAGGTGCCCAGACGCGTCTGGGCCAAGATGGTAACTTTAACTACAATATTGAGCAATCATAATGTGGTTATTGTGGATGTATTGTTCCTCCAAAATGTGTGCCAGTTCTTCTCTTTTGTTATGATTGCCATTCCTCTTGACAAAGGTTCTTCTTAATTACATTTGTATCTGTACCCATGAAGTGCCACCAAAGTAGCCCACTTTGGTTGGCAATATTTAGTGTATGAAATAACAGTTTTGTTTTCATTATTGCTGTAATGCTGTATTTGTCTCAGGATGAAGCATGACGCTGTGGATACTGAAAAGCAGTGATGCTTGTGTTACGAAAGGAGAGAGAGGTATAGTATAATAATAATACAAAAAACAAAGTCTGTTCTGTTGGCTGATTGTAAAGACTGGCATTGGTGCTGTGCTCTCCAGAAGCAAGGTGCTGAATTATATGACAGAGGAGCTATCCATGGTGCTGAATAACCACTTGAATTAGCCTAGTGCATGTATTCTATGGTATTTAACCACATTAACCCTATTATGGGCATGGCATTATGCAAATATGCATTTATTTATTTATGTTTGTAATTAAGAAAGGAAAAAGAAAAAAAAATCCATATATATTCAAAGAAGTAAAGTGCAAGCTCTCAATGCTTTGCAATGCAATTTTCACGGTTTGGCTTAGGCCCAAAGTGAATAGGGTGGTTAACATATTGGCTTACATATAGACAAAAAAGTATAAAACAATGGCTTATAGGCAGATCTAGCTCTGTGATCACTTGAATTAATGAATCAATATGTAGTTTGGTATAATTATGGACATTGTATGTAGTCTTGCCATCCTAACAAGGACCTAGTAAAACATAGAAAGATGACGAAAGTCCTAAATTAAAGGTATATTTTAGAGTTGGTTTAGAATGATGAAGAATAATTTTTTCGGTCATGACCATATTGAGTAGGAACAAAGATTGCTCGGTAAACAGAGAGCTTCTGGCTCAGTTCTCTTTTTATCACAACAGTGCGGTACAGCGACTGCAATACCGCCCCTGCTGCTCTGATTCCCTGGCTGATCTCCTGCTCCGTCCTCCCCTCTGAAGACCCAAAGATACCTGGGCCATGAAAGACTCATTCCCTACCCGGACTGCACAATCCATCGGTTTGCTTGCTGCCCTGACAAAAAAAATTAAGAATACTAGACATCTTTTTTTTAACATTTCAAAAGAGGTCAAGTGTTTCCTTGCAAAGCTAAATGAATTATCCCTTATAGGTCCACACATAAAAGCTAACAGAGATCGTTTCGGGAACATAGAGAATCAGCTCTTCAATTTGATGTGAGCTTTAAAGAGCAGTCAGCCAATCACTAAGCTGATTGTCCAGTGACATTAGGGACTATGCGACGTGTTTATCCTTGTATGGAGGAACTTCTGTGACAGATAATTCAGAAGGATGGCAGTTAGTTGGTTGAGTGACAGACCGTGATAGATTGGGCTGCCTGCCATACAGCCTGGCTGGAAAATGACTGAAGAGGGATTTTGCTGATACATGACTCCAGAGGATACTTGGGGGGCCTTTTTATTTCCGTTTCCAAAGCTGGCACTTGTGACTGAAACATAACACTTGCACACACCACCACCTCGCACGTGCGCGCACACACACACACACACACACACACACACACACACACACACACACACACACACACACACACACACACACACACACACACACACACACACACACACACACACACACACACACACACACACACACACACACAGACTGACAGCGGTTGACTACCTGTCTTAGTGACTGGTTCAGTAAAGGGGCATCTGACAAAGCCATTAACGGGACTGTGTAATACCTATGTCTGGTGGGAGTACTAGGTGACAGAAAAAGCCATTCATGGACAATCTCCATGACTGGTGAAGTACCATGATGTCTGTCAGTCTGTCTGTCTGTCTGTCTGACTGATAAAGATAGGCAGAGACAGGGACACCAGAGAAACAGAGATAAAGACCTGTGGGAGACATACACAGAGCCACGCACCATGTCAGAAGAAATGTAAAATCTTAAGCGTAATGTATACCTACTCCCATGGTGTTCCTGGACTATGATAACTGTGAAAAACGGAATGCATTGTGCAACAAAAAGTGTAAATGCCCTGTACACTACAGGCAACCAAACAATGCAGGATGGGTTTATTGCTGTTTACCATTTTAGCCACTGTGGTTTATAATACAAAGCATTTAAAGATTTCCTTAATTAAAATTGCAGATCTTCACGCTCACACCATATCACATCTGCTATATGTTGCATACAATTACAGAGTGCACCTCAACGCAAGGTTTCCCCATGACTAAACTTAATGTTCACCTGCAAGTTAACATGGTTTACAACTTTACACTTTACAGTGTGGCTATTGGGTCCAGACTGACATGGGCCACAAGCGAGTGGAGTAAGCAGGAGCAGGGGAGAGTTGTGGACAGAGAGATGGCGCAAGAGACAGAAGGCAGGGTGAGAGACAGGGACAACAAAGTCATGTGAGACAGCCAGAGAGAATGAGTGAGAGACAGATAGGGAGAGAGAGAGAGAGAGAGAGAGAGAGAGAGAGAGAGAGAGAGAGAGAGAGAGAGAGAGAAGAAGAATGTTGAATTGAATGTGTGTGTGTGTGTGTGTGTGTGTGTGTGTGTGTGTGTGTGTGTGTGTGAGTGTGTGTGTGTGTGTGTGTGTGTGTGTGTGTGTGTGTGTGTGTGTGGACACACGTGCACATATTAGGCCAGGGCAGGAGGCATGGAGGCAGCTAAGCAGAACCAGCCAGCCCTCACAAACCAATCAGGCCTTCATTAGGCTGGGCGGGAGGGATCGATGGGCAGCCCGCATCAATTAAACAGAACCCACACCACCCTACACACACACAAACACGCACACACGGACACACACACACACACACACACACTCTTATCATACAACATCGCTATACCACACCTATTGCCATTCTATACACTACTACATTGCATGTATACACACATGTACGCACGCACGCACGCACGCACGCACGCACGCACGCACGCACACACATACTTATTCTATACGCTGCTGCTACCACGTTATACATTATATAATCGAGTTTGCACCAAATCCAAACAAACGGTATCTCATGACACTTCAAAACCATACTCTTTAAAGTACAGAGACCCAACAATTCCCTCATGAGCAAGCACCTGATGACAGCAGCAAGGAAAAACTCCTCTTTTATTGGAAGAAACCTTGAACAGAACATGCATGGCTCTAGGTGGGCGGCCATATATGCCATGACTGGTTGGGGGCAGGGGGGGGGGGGGGGGGGGGGGGGGGGATAAACAGAAATGCACAGCAAACAATATTAATGGAAACCCTCGTTCCGCAGGCAGGGGGTGGCTGCTATCATGATCCATGGAAGCCAGTGAGACAAGAAAGCGTGAAGAAAAAAAAGTCAACTTAGTAACATGTATAGTCATGGGACATGAATGCGTACAGATAGAGAGGGCGAGGAGGAGAGAAGTGCTCAGTGAATCAGAAGTTGCCCGGGAGCATATAGGGCTATAGTCAAGGTCAATTAAGCCTGAACCAGCCCTAACTATTTAAGCTTTACCAAAAAGAAAAGTTTTAAGCCTATCCTATTCTCCAGAGAGGGTGTCTGCATGCCTGCCAGACCAAAACTGGGAGATTGTTCCACAGGACAGGACCATAGGCCGGAAGGTCGGAAGTCAGAGATTATATATGTTTCTAAGGTGTTTATAGAGCCTATAGGCGTTCAAAAGTCTGATGGAGGTGGGCACAAAGCTATAGCTGAGACCCTTTTTGTGAGTTTTGATGCTCTGTATCGCCGGCCTGAGGGCATTAGTTCGTAGTATGAGTGGGTAACATCACTATACGTGATGTCAGAAGTCAGAACAGGCCAGCTCCAGGCCTATGGAGATCTTGGGGTGATCAGGTGTGATCAATTGTCCGGATCTCGGGCAGAGGCTTTTGTGCTGGTTCTGGACAACCGGCTATCCAACGGACTCGACACCGGGCACTGCACTCCCTGTGGTGGTGTGTAACACCGTTCGCCCCACAAGTCGGTGGGGCGAACGGTTCTCATGTGCAATACAGACGTACGTATACACACAGAGACGTGGTGCATTTATATAGATAGATGGACTAGAGCAGTGCCGGTTAGGCACTGGCCTACATGGAACGATGCAAAAATTGAGTATATGCAGATGTCAGAACATAGGCCAGCTCCATATATGGAGATGAACAGAGCCTGGGCATGCAGGGGCCCTGTCCAGAGCCCATGGGCAGAGTCTTTTGCGCTGGTTCTGGACAGTTGAAGTCGGTGGGCGAACGGTTCTCGAGTTACATATGGATTACAGACATAGAGACGTGGCACATTTATAGATAGATGATGATAGCACATTGTGGTGACTGACCAGCTATTGTAAAAGTATATGTAAAAGCCTTGCAGCAATCAAATGCATACCATGGTTCGTTCTTAACCTATAGCCTAAAGTTCTAGGCTTTGAATAGGCTGCCTAAAAGCCTATACCTGCAGTATCCATTTATTTCAACAAACAAAAAGAGGAAACACGAGGGTGGGAAAAAGCAAGTCTCTGAAGACAACAATCAAACTGTAAGTGTCCAGTCAGTGGCACTTCCAACCCCCACAAACACACAGCATCGATAACACCCAATTACACACAGTCTCGCACATGGTGGCTCCCGAACACACAATTACACGCGCTCCGGACACACTTTTATTAACACTCAATTACACACACACGCATAAATCACCAGCAAGGTGCGCACCTCAGAGGAGGTTTCTGTGCTGCACACTGGACGCAAAACGATGTCCAGTGGTGCAAAGTTAAGTATTGTAGTAGGCCTACATTTAGGCTATACTATACTAGCAATTTTGAACAGGCACATGCAGAGAATGGAGAGGCAGGGGCTGACATCCCCTAAAAAGGCACTTTTAGGGAACACTTCTGCGACGTGTTGAGAGCTAGATCAGCTATTTTCGAGGCGGAAACCCCGCACTGTTTAGCCATGTCAGATGTGGGTACGACATGGGATTTCTAAACAAATTCTTACAGCGCAAAATGCTGTATTCAAGTTCAGGAAGAGTTTCGGGAAAAAGGCAATTCTCCTGAATGGGTATATGCAGTAAATGTAAATGTTGCATTCGTGGTCTGGAGAGGGCAGTTTTTTTTACAGACGGGTAAAAGGGCAGGGGCTCAAGCCCCCTTTGATGGCTATGTGTGCACGTGCCTGATTTTGAGGTATAGGCCTATATTTCACTTTACTTGAGTAGACCAATGTATAGCCTACTTCTACTCAAATATTTTAGCCTATACCTTCCACAACGGTTTGAAAGCTTTACGGTATATATACTTTTCAAATTTAGATGATTAAACAAACATTAACCACTTACCCCACTTTGGTAAGTAGCCTATATACCACAAGCCTATTTGTAGCCTGCTATACAAAGCTTTTTTAACAGAGTATTTTTTGTAGTATAGGCCTGATAGCCTTCTTCTTCCACCAGTGCCATTGACAATTTTCCTTGGCCACCTTCTTCTTCCACTATACAAAAGGGGGCACCATTTATTTGGGGGAGGGGGTTCCACGCTCAAATAAACGTATCTGTTTGGGACGATTACCGGGGCCACGCTTCCTGAGGCCCCGCGCGTCACCTGCTCGCCGTGGCATTGACACGTCAGTCTCCCGCGGCTAACGCAATGTGACAGTGTTGAGATTATAATATCTGCCCCGTATTACCGGGCATTAACGCCATTACCGCGCTCCTCCTCCCTCCCCGCAGCCGCTCAGGTGGGACCACTCCGGGGGCTGAGAGAGAAGGACGGAATGGCGAGGAAATTGGGAGGATGCGTTGTGGGAAGAGGGGAGAAGAATGGAAAAATAGATAGATAGATGAATAGATTTGAGAGAATGGGAGAAACCGTTTAGTTGTCATAATGGTTATTGCACGGACGAACTGCAGGGAGAAGAAATGTAAACATTGGTGTTTCGGCCTGATTTTATGGCTTTGGTATAAGGATGCGTTCATGGAAGAATTGCACTGCGGTGATGGGCCCGATATAATGATGATGTAACACCCTTCTCAAGTCATCACGATGTGACGAGAGTGAATGTGAGAGAGAGAGAGAGAGAGAGAGAGAGAGCTAGCGAGAGCAATAACGCAATAACTAACTAGAATAAGAAGGGGGGGGTGCAGCTCAATTGGATAAAGCCATTTTAATAATGAACAGCTGAACAAGCACCATCACTTCACATGATTTAATGTTTACACCGCGCCACGCATGACTTCATATCGCTTTCCCGAGCCCTTCATTTGTTTCGCCCCCAAAAAGAAAACACTTCTATTCCACCAGCCTTGTTGTTTTAATTAGGGGAATTAATAAATAAGAATAAATTAATGTGGCCTCCTCGCCTCCTCCTGTATAGCCTACCCCCCAGACAGTGGCACCATCCATGTCTGCTCGCTCCGTGCGCGCCTGGGATGTATTTGTGCGCCATAATTAACGCTTAATAAGTAAGTGATTCATTATGATTAGCGTGCGGATTCTCCGTAATGGCCCCTCTCTGTGCTAGCAATCAACCTCACTCTGTTTATCCACACGAGCCCCCCGATCCGTCTTTGTCTGCTCTCCCCTATCCTCCCCGATACAGTCTACATGTCTGCCGCCGAATGAACTCCAGCAGGAGGAAGGGGGGGGGGGGGGGGGGGGGGGGGGAGTTGGGGGTAGCCTACAATTGTCAGCTGAAAGGAGGATCAGTCATTTTTAGTGATAGGGCTAGAGACGGCACAGACCGCAAGCCTAAACTGACGCACTCATTTGTTTTTGTTTTGTTGGTGATGGTGGGTGATCCGGCGAGGGGGAAGAAGTTGGCAGGGTGCGGGTATAAAGCGATGAAAGCTTCATGTGTCAAAAGATATCCCTCGTTATCACAAATCAGATGCAAGCATTGATGGCACAACGCACCACAATCAGGATTAAGTGAGGTGGGTTCATCGTTAGGTTTGGAGTATGGGGGTGAAAGGAGTGCGACTCTTGTAATGTGATGGGAGACACATTAGTCAAATTCTCTAGGGGGTAGTTTGTATTAAATTTACTTGTGTTGCCCCCATGAGGGTGCATGGCGGAGAGCCGAGAGCCCTGATGCCAATGCCAAACAGAGTTACAGAGGTGAAAAGTGAAACCACCCAATTGAACTTATCCTGATATAATTGATCCTCCTCACTATACTGCTCATGATAAGATGACATCATACTTGTCTGTGTCTCAGGCTGGGGCCAGTTAAAGGGGGGGGGGGGGGGGGGGGGGGGGCAGACCCACAGGAACGCACCCAGGGTGCTGGCTCGTTTCCAGCGAGCCGCCCCGCGTCCGAAACGGTTGAGAAATGACAGAGTTACCGTGGGGGTCCCTCTACTGTATACTGTACTGTCACTGTACTGTACTGGCACACCCGAAATCACCATATATACAGTTAATATGTGCGTGTGTGTTTGTGTGTGTGTTAGGTTGCACAGTAAAAACAACCATGCTGTTTTCGTGCTCAGACGCACCCACCCACCCAGCCACCCAGCCACACACACACATAGCTCCGTAAGGGAGTGGTTGCACCACTCAAAAACCTGCAGTGCCATCATCATCGATAGGCAGGTTTACATGTTTCATCAATGCAAGAACAAGAACAATGGCATACTAACTTTCCAGGAAGAGTAGTCTCTATTATTAGCTTGGAATCCTATGATGTACTTGATAGGCAGGTTTCTGAACTGTCCACAGCACACCTCTGAGACGCAGTGACTGTAGACAGGTTTCTGAACTGTCCACAGCCCACCTCTGAGACGCAGTGACTGTAGACAGAGGTTTCTGAACTGTCCACAGCCCACCTCTGAGACGCAGTGACTGTAGACAGGTTTCTGAACTGTCCACAGCCCACCTCTGAGACGCAGTGACTGTAGACAGGTTTCTGAACTGTCCACAGCCCACCTCTGAGACGCAGTGACTGTAGACAGGTTTCTGAACTGTCCACAGCCCACCTCTGAGACGCAGTGACTGTAGACAGAGACAGAAATGGTGCCATCTTATAATGGATTTCTTTCTTTTTCTTTTTTTTCTTTTTAGATGAACATAAGGTTGAAAATGGGCAAAGTGCTCCTATATTGAAAAGATGAATTGGAAGGCCCCTGTGCTGAGAGGGTTCCTGCAAAGGTATAGTAGCCTATTGTTTTATAAATATTGGATCTGTGTGAACTTTTTTTCACAGGCCTCAGAACTATGTACGAGCATTTCATTTGTGGATCCCCAGCAGTGACACTAAACTGTAATTTATGTCTATTTGTTCATAAACTATGTGCATTTATGCATTAATAATGATTGTGTCAGTGCAGGAGGGAGAAAGCACTTTGGCATCACGGGGCATTCATTGGAGATCCCCATTAAATATGAATTAATCAGACCAAGGCTCAATATGTCTGAGACATAATAGGAACACCCAAAGATTGCAAAACGTACATGGACATAGACGTATGAGCCAGCACGCACGCATGCACGCACACATGCACGCACACACACCATCCAGTTCGTTGTGGATCTACTTGAAGATCCACTCAATGAGCTCTTTCACCAACAACTACACTTGACAGCCGTTTGCTTGAGCCATTTCATAAGCTCTGAGAAAGGTTTGTACCCCCCCAGCCCCTGCCCGTACTTTATACCTGGTAGAATGTTCATTGTCATTTCAGTGCCTTCGTGAGCGGCAATCAATTTCTCTTCTCTTCATGATGATGGTCCCACGTGTGGGAACAGAAGTTTGACCTTCTCTAAAAGATCTATCAATTTATCCGTCCGTCTCGCAAGCTATCTATTAATGTTTTCATCTTCCTCTCTTGTTTCCCCCTCAATCCCCCCCCCACCCCTGTTGTTGCCTGTCGGCGCTAAAGCTTGCACACTCATCAAGACGCAGTGGCCGTCCACGGGTGCAATTATACCCCCTGGTCTTAGAGCCGGGGCCCAAATCAGCCATGTAAGCCAGGCAGTGGTGGAGTGGAGAAAATGACGGTGGTCATTTTGATTGTGGAGAATATGCACTTGAGACAGAGGGAAGCCCATTTGCTGTGTTGTAATGGTGGGACCTGGGAAGGCGAAGGGGTCGGCGCCGAGGCTAAATGACATATCACATTAACAGCCCAGGGTCACCCAATTCCTCCCAATCTGCCAGCCCGGCATTGCTGTGGCAACAGCACCGTTAAAAGACCTAACCTGCACTTTATCTGTCTGCCTGTCCGTTCATCAATTCATTGCTGAATCTATTTCATATCACCGATATCTTCTCTTTCTTGTTTCTTTCATTCCTCCCATATGACACCATATTATTGTTGGAATATAAGCACTGAAATCCAACCAACACAAAGTGTCAGTCTGCAAGAACCATTGCACGAATGTATGTTTTTTGTCCATGATAAAGGCACTAAACACATAACCATTTGAACTTGTCTTGATCACATTTTTGATGTACTCAGTTGTATGTGTAATTACTTGCGCAAGCAGAGCGTGCAAGTAATGTTATCAGTCAGGTGCTACGATGCGTGTGTTCGGGGCCAGCACATGTTATGACGACATATGCTGGCCCCAAGCTGACCGTGCAGGTATGTTTTCCGTCATGCTACGAAGCATATGTCCCATGACGTGATGAAGATATTTACCAATGTCCCTTAGAATGCATGTGATATGATGTCATACGGACATACGGAAGCTGACCGTGCAGGTATGCTTTCCGTGAATCGTGATGAAGATTATGTACCAACGCCGGGGTATAATTGGTTGACGATGGTGACATAATGATGATATGTTTCAGTGTCAAGTACATACACATCAAACCACCCAGCTAATCACATTATACCACCAACCACTCAGAAAACTACATAGACATATACACATATATGGACATATGAGCATATGACGTGATGAATATATGTACCAATGCCAGGGTATAATTGATGGTGACGTAACGATGACGTGTTCCAGTGTGATCTCGGATCTCGGTTTTAGAGAGCTTTAGGGACAACAAGACACGACTTGAAGTCTTGGAGTCTTGGAGAGTCTTGGAGCCAATGAGCTTTAAAGACGGTTAGAAGCCCCGATAGACGAGGCTCGAGGCTAGACGGATAGACGAAGCTTAGGAAGACCTGAGAAATTGTATTGCGTCAGGACAAAATCGTCTAGACTCAGGAACAAATAGCTAAATCTAATAATTCAATATGTGAGGCTAAGATTTGAAAAGTTTATAGCGGTCTACAGCACTTGCACGCTCTGCTTGCGCACTAGTAGGCCATTTTGCCTACTTGCAACAAGCAAGTAGGCACTCGACAGAGTGCAGTTCTAGTTGTGTATATGTTCAGTTAGTTGTTTATGGCTATCATAGTCTACAGAAACAATGTTTTGGCCTTTCTCTGTTCCTACGGCCTGGCAGGCTGGCATGCCCATATGATCTATGGCCACCATTATAATAGGCTACATCAACCTGATTCAGAATGTTCTCAAGTCAAGTCTCCTGTCGCGTCCACCGAGGGTAAGGGTAAAAATAGGGGTGACTGTGCATTAGTCCGACATACGTGGCCAGTTAAGTCTCACCCTGTGGCTTCTGTGTGCGGTTATGCATGGTTAGGGTTAGGGGTTTGTAATGTCAGAATAAAGAGCCGTCAGACTAATGACACAGACCCAAAAATAGGAATGGGGTATAGTGTCAAAGTACACTGCTTTGTGCTTTAGCTAAAAGATTGCCTCGTTCATGGGTCATGATATCACTGGGGTGAACCTTTCAGCAGAACCTCTGTGTGTTTCAGGACTTGTGTGGACAATTGTGTGGCTGCTAATGGAATATTAGCCCAACAACTATAATACAGTATAGTAGGCCTATAGAGAAAATCCCCCTTTAAAGAAAATGGCCCTTGCTTGTTGGGTGAGACATTTAGCATTGTTTTCTTACAAGACACCAAAGCAAACCATGTCTCAATTAACCGATGTGAAGATCAGGGTCCAGGGCATATTTATATCAGGTTGAATGTACATAACCTTTTTGTACATCACACAGACATGAAAATGATGTGGACAGACAGGGCGAGCATCTCTCCACTCCCATGTTGGTCAGCCAGCGGCAGAGCGCTGACAGCACCAGGAGGTTCCAGGCTCCGTGAGAGAGGGGGTCATGACCCCAGGAAGTGAAACCATGTTAGGGAAATAGTGACAACTGCCTGCCATCTTCCTGTCGCAGTCTAGAACAGAGGAGCCAGACAAGGGCTTTCCCTGCAGACCTGGGTAGCGCCGCCGCCTACAGTGAGAAAACTACTGGCTCTGTGCTAGTAGTACGTTTTCTTTATCTCAGGTGGAAGCCGCTGATTTCCTCTTGGTGCATGATCATTTCACACAAATTATTTGCGTTAATGAGATTTTTGTGTGGTTTGTATATATGTGAGGTTGCCATGGGATGGGGGATGGCATTTAATCACTTTCAAGTCATGGTGCCCTTTTTGGGGCATGTCAAAGGTGGAAAGTTTCAAAAACGTGAAAACTTTTTTTTCTCCCTTTTTTGAAATAGTAGATCTGCAACCTCACCACACATTGCGTACAAATCAGAAAAAGTACAAATCTGGCTTAAATGGATAATCAAATGTTATGAATGTTATACCATGGACCCACTGATGGTGTATCTGTGCAACCAGTGTTTGGAACACAATGCTTGGTGTTGAATTGTGAGCTCAGTATACAACTTCGTCAACATCTCTATGGATCCATTCTGCTGCATCCTCTTCATCTCACTCATCCTCCAACTCTCTCTTTCTCTTCCTCTTTCCTCTGCTCTGTCCACCCCAACCGCCCCCTCAACACACCCCACCCCGGCATTGTTTCCATTCCCATCTCCCACCCTTCTCCATTCTCTATCCCCTCTCATTCACAACCTTTCTTTCTGTCCCTTCCAATCTCACTCTTTCTCCCGAACCCCCTCCTTCTCCTCCCAGCCCACAGGACAGTATTATATATTCCAGTCTCATGCTTTGCATGATTTGGGCAATAGATGAAGCCATATCCCTCTCTCCTCTCCTCCAGGCTCTCCCTCCCTCCCCTTCTCTCGCCTTGTTGTTTAATGTTTCAATTTGGAGGAAGCAAACATTCAATCAGACAGATTAAGTGTATAATGCATGTCATCAGTCAAACTGTCTACGAGAAGGGGGCCCCTCGGCCTGCTGCTGCCTCTTTCTCTCTCTCACCCCCCCCCCCCCACCCCGTTCGCTCCTCGCTCTGTCCTTCTCACTCCCCTGCTCTCCACCAAGCGCACACTGTCTACTCTCATATAGGAAGGCCCATTCACAGCCTCAAGCCTATAGACGTAAAAGCATCTGTGCACACGCACGAGCGCAAAAAAATACAATGCACATATAGTGAGCAAGTGAGCAAGCATGACAAGTAACCGTGCACAAGCGCATATAGGGATACCTGAGTCCACACGCAATCCCAAACAACTACGCACACCGATGCAAACGTCCTTGCATGTGCAAACGTGCAGGGAAAACGTCACACTAATATATAGTTAAATATAGTTGGAAATGAAGCAGAAATTGTGTTGTGAAACCCACACGTGGTCAACATATAAAATATCTGTGAGTGACTGCGTGTACGATGTGTTTGTGCTTGTCACGTGCACATGCTTTGCTAGCTATATATACATGGATTACACCAGACATTCCACGGAATTCCGATGCCATGATATACTGACATGCTAAAGGACACATCCACTGATTCACTTACAGTGGTTGGAAAACTGTTTTACACAATTAAGTCATGGTCTCTTAACAGACAAAACACACACACACACACACACACACACACACACACACACACACACACACACACACACACACACACACACACACACACACACACACACACACACACACACACACACACACACACACACACACACACACACACACACACACACACACACACACACACACACACATCCCACAGGCCAGTGGATAGGGAAATCAAAGTGACACGGAGGTAGAGCAAGGGGAGAGTGAAAGATTAGAGGAAATGAAAAGAGTAGAGGAAAGAGGGAGAGAGGGAATGGGAGACTGTGCATGGAGGTGGAGTAGACTGTAAAATAGGGAATGAATGATGTAGGCATGCACAAAGAGTTTACACATGACTGTGTATGCATTCTGGATGACGGTGTGCACGAAAAAAGTTGTTTGAGGGACGGAAATCTTTCTTTATAGGCAACTACAACATTATGTCGTCACTGTCGGGTGGAAACTAGGCCTATGTCAAAACTGTTACGTTTCAGGAACTGTAAAAGATAACCTGTGTTCCAATGTAGTTATTATGCTTGTCACAATCACTTATTAATACTTTTTATTGATTCAATAATAGTTATAAAAACCAGAGACAGAGGTAAACGCTTTCAACATGGTGTACGGACGTCAGTATTTTGGACACAATAGCAGAAATAGAACTACAAACTCACAGCGCGTACTACTTCTGTGCCACACAATCAATAGGGCATTAATAAGTGAAAGGGAAAACCCATAAAATGATGCAATTTGGACATAAAAGGCTTTCTGCCTGACAGGGAAGATGGAATCATGTTGTTATTGTTTATCTCTAGACTATAAATGTGTAGTACTGTGTGTAATATACATTTGCCTTCGTGAACATTTACTGATGAGTATGTATTAATAACTGAGTATGTATTAATAACTGCTTCAATCACACTCACATTATTCCTTCGGAATTTGGGTATCAACTCAATCATGGCCATTCTCATGCTTCAAAGGCGACTGGTGCAATCCTCACAACTGTTATTTGTGTAAATGTTTGACATTTAATGTGAATATGTAGTTTACATAGAAGCACAACCTGCGACCATAAAATAATAATAATGCTCTCTATATATTCTATTCTGGGCTGTTCCCTTTGAAGCCACATCCTATTACCACCACACTTACTAATTTGTAGTTTGTCGACACATAATGCCTGCGTTTGTTTTACAGACAAGCTTCTTAACTTGAATTAGGCCTACACAGCTCACACAACCACACATTCTCTATAAACTACAACATTTGAGCTGCATCAGTTATTCATCATTTTCAAGTTTACAACACTGCTTCTTTGTAAGGGGATTAATAATATACCTGTAGTGTCACTGATATTCCCTTATAACACCGATAGTAACATATAGTCAATATCATGAAACGGGTATGATGTTACTGGTGTATAGTATAATTAAACCAGGCATCCGCCTGGGTGACGGCAGACTGCTGGCGCTGTGGCATGGGGGGTCAGATCAACATATGGAATTAATTCTGTACTGGCCATATATGGAGCGTGTCTTGAGTGTACAGGGTTTGATGAGGTCAGATCAACATATGGAATGTCAGGTCAGGTATGGAGAGCTATAGGGACAGTGTCTTGAGTTTACAGGGTTTGATGAGGGCCCAGGTAAATGGTAAATGGGGCATTTTATATAGCGCCTTTATCCAAGGTGTTTTACAGAGTTTTACAGTTTCACACTCACACTCACATTCACATTCACACACTGATGACGGAGGAAACCATGCAAGGCACCAACCTGCACATTGGGAGCAATTAGGGGTTCAGTGTCTTGCTCAAGGACACTTCAACGCTAACTCTGGGGGAGCCCGCGTTCAAACTGGGAACCTTGTGGTTCCCATCTGGTCACTCTACCCCTGAGCCACTGCCGCCCCCAGGTAGGGCCGGGCCTTCATTTTCGGGCCTGTTGAGAACTCTAGTTTTCACCGGCTGCCGGGCACGGCTGCACTAATAACTTTGGGGCGGGCTCGTCTATAGTTTGAATGGACAGGTATCAGTCAAAAGGGGGACATCGATAACGAAGGACGGGTGGGGTAGGATCAACATAAGGAATGTCAGAACAGGTCAGCTCCAAATATGGAGATCTAAAGGTTTGAGGTCAGATGTAGAGTTGCTGGCCGGCTCAATATATTCAGATCTAGATGATGACCCAGTATTCTCCATGTATGGATATCCAGGGTTTGATGAGGTCAGTGTCGTGATCTTCATAATATATATGGAGACGGCCATATATGGTGGTGTGACGTGCCACGAGGCGTGATGTCACGAGACGTGACCATATATTGAGGCGTGATATCACGAGGCGTGACCATATATGGAGGCGTGACCGACCAAACAACTGACCGACTGAGTACCTTAAGGGCTTTGAATTCTTAATGCTCTCGATTTCCACTAGGGCAATGAGCAGGACATCTTCCGCAACAGATTGTCCTGTAGTCTGATCAAGCTCGGGTGCAAGGGTGTCAAGATGGCTGCTGGGTCGTACTGGCGTTCCATCTGTAAGGGCTCTGACCTCCGCAGTCTCTGCCTTATGCTTTCTGCGAGGTGAGCTCGTTGATTTCAGGCGGGGGGTCTGGAGATCAGTTTCCTTCTGATCCTTCATGTGGAAGTTGAAGGAATGATGGGCCCTCGCTCCAACAACTATATGTGGCTAGCTCGGTTAAGGTTTCCTCTCTGGTGAGGTCATGTGGTGGTGAGCTAAGGGTCGTCAGGAAGCAAACCGTCCAGTCCCTGTAGGGCCCATCCAAGCCGAGTATGCACAGCTGTCGGACCTCCATTAGGGCCGAGTCTGATTGGCTCTTTGGCCGTGATTAGACCGGTGTAATCTGCGCAAATCTTTTAGGTTATAGGGTGAACCCCTATAACCTAAAAGAGTTGGACTGCAGTCTCCCTTTAATCTGGAGATGCTCGATGAAGCTGTCTCTAGAGTGTCTATAGGGAGTTTACTGAGCCGCCTATCTATACGTGGCCCAGTTACAAGTCAGTTCAGTGCCCTGAGGGCCCTCAAGTGATGTCAGCATATCAACTAGCAAGTTGATGCTGAGGGCAAAACTCTGGAATGCCCTTGAGTCGCCATCTCTAACGTCGGGCAGGTTTAGGATGGTGGCTATTTCACTCAGGGCCTGGTACGCCTGGATGAAGTGAGAAGTTGGTAGAGGCTGACTGAACATTGGATCAGGAGGTTGGTATTGTGAAGAGGATGCCATGGGCCATAGTGACTGGACGTTGCACCATGCAGCGGTGCAGCTGCATGGTGTACTGGTGGCGACGCGGCTGTAACCTGGTGATGCTGAAAGGTTGGCCTGGTGTTGCAGAGGAGCAGGGGCCTGGTGTTGCAGAGGAGCAGAGGCCTGGTGTTGCAGAGGAGCAGAGGCCTGGTGTTGCAGAGGAGCAGGGGCCTGGTGTTGCAGAGGAGCAGGGGCCTGGTGTTGCAGAGGAGCAGGGGCCTGGTGTTGCAGAGGAGCAGAGGCCTGGTGTTGCAGAGGAGCAGGGGCCTGGTGTTGCAGAGGAGCAGGGGCCTGGTGTTGCAGAGGAGCAGGGGCCTGGTGTTGCAGAGGAGCAGGGGCCTGGTGTTGCAGAGGAGCAGAGGCCTGGTGTTGCGGTGAAGCAGGGGCCTGGTGCTGCATTGATGCAGGCGTCTGGTGCTGCAAATAGGCTGATATAGGTGGTTTCCGGTTCGTGCATGGCCACTGGTGAGGGGGAGATTTGACTGGCATGTGCATGGCAATGCGATAGTGGTGCATGGCAAAGCGATAGTGGTGCATGGCAAAGCGATAGTGGACGTCGTTACTGGGGCTGCAGACGTGGGGTGTGCGGATGACACTGCTGTAGGTGGTTGAGTGCATGGACAGCTGAGCTAGCTGGTCAGACATAACATGCTGTTGAGGATGTACTGTACTAGGCGAGGCAGTTGGTGTTTAAAGTCTTAGCTCTGACCACCGCTGAGACCACTGAGGGGTGGTATAGGGGTTATGAATGGAGGACAGATCCTGAGACATATCATTGATATTGATGGAGATCTCTTGCATGTCTTCCTCGTCTTGCACACTTCTAGTGACTGATTGTATGCTGAGGGGTTAGGATAAGCCATATTTTGGTTGAGGTCACTTAGGGCAGAGGTTCCCATTCCCAACCATTGATGATTGTTTATGAATGAATGGTATTTCACACATTTTATTTCACTTTCATTATGTCCATTCATTTCACGTTATAATATTCACATATTGTCATCTTAAATATGAGGCCAGAGCCACCTATGTGTTGTCCGTCAAATTGCAGATGGACAGAGAGAGGCTTCCGGACTCATCTCAAATATCGCGAGAGTTTGTTGCTGGGATAAAGAAATGTCATTAACAAAGTAGATTTTCTCCTGATTTGTCTCGCTAAAAGAAGCCATTTTACTATGAATATCTTGTAAATATTGTGTGCCTTGTGATGATTGGGTCCAGTATTTAGTTCAATGACCTTGGAGTTAAGGAATGGTTCAGAAGCTGTGTTCACGTTCACTCTCCCATTGGAAATGAATAGACTCCAACATTCTTCCCGTCTCCTAATACTGTTACCGCCCACCTCCCGCAGATACGGGAAGTAAAGCAAAGTTGGCCTCTCTTGCTATTATTTTCCTCTTGGGCTACACACATCTGGGGTCCTTTAGAACTGGGAGTGCCCAAACAGAAGCCTGAACTAATGTGCCAATTGGGTCCTGCACTAAATAAATAAAGACAATAAATGTGGATATAGGGAATTTTGTACTGTACTGTTTCACTATTGCATTAGTACACTGTGGCAAACAAAGTTACTCTGTGTGTGTATTCCCTTTATTATTCTCTATGGTGTTGTGTGTTTGCTGTTTGTTTCAGTCAGTCCCGTGTTGTACGGTTGTTGGTTGTATTATTATTTAAACATTTTTGTCTGCCATCCCGGCAACTACAGACAAACAGTCTCATTACAACTGTTTCACTTTGCTTCATGGCTGAACTAAAATGTGGTAATATTGAACACAGTGTGTGTTAGACTTGAGGATACTGGAGGAGGTGGAGTTTTTATTCAAGATGTTATCTGATCAGGATACTGTGTGATGTTAGATAACACCGTCTTCCATTTTATTACTGTATCAGGATACTGTGTGATGTTAGACAACACCGTCTTCCATTTTATTACTGTATCACGCGCTCTCTATTCTTTAATTATCCCTCATTCATATGTGTTCGCTGTGCTGTAGACATGTCTCTCCCTCTCTGTCTGTCTCTCCCTCTCTGTCTGTCTCTCCCTCTCCCCCCCTTGTTCTCCCTCTCTGTCTGTCTCTCCCTCTCTCCCCCTTGTTCTCCCTCTCTGTCTGTCTCTCCCTCTCTCCCCCTTGTTCTCCCTCTCTGTCTGTCTCTCCCTCCCTCACCCTTGTTCTCCTTCTCTGTCTGTCTGTCTCTCCCTCTCCCCCCCTTGTTCTTCCTCTCTGTCTGTCTGTCTCTCCCTCTCTCCCCTTTGTTCTCCCTCTCTGTCTGTCTCTCCCTCTCTCCCCCTTGTTCTCCCTCTGTCTGTCTCTCCCTCTCTCACCCTTGTTCTCCTTCTCTGTCTGTCTGTCTCTCCCTCTCTGTCTGTCTCTCCCTCTCTCCCCCTTGTTCTCCCTCTCTGTCTGTCTCTCCCTCTCTCCCCCTTGTTCTCCCTCTCTGTCTGTCTCTCCCTCTCTCCCCCTTGTTCTCCCTCTCTGTCTGTCTCTCCCTCTCTCACCCTTGTTCTCATTCTCTGTCTGTCTCTCCTTCTCTCACCCTTGTTCTCCTTCTCTGTCTGTCTCTCCCTCTCTGTCTGTCTCTCCCTCTCTCCCCCTTGTTCTCCCTCTCTGTATGTCTCCCCCTTGTTCTCCCTCTCTGTCTGTCTCTCCCTCACTCCCCCTTGTTCTCCCTCTCTGTCTGTCTCTCCCTCTCTCACCCTTGTTCTCCCTCTCTGTCTGTCTCTCCCTCTCTCCCCCTTGTTCTCCCTCTGTCTGTCTCTGTCTGTCTCCCCCTTGTTCTCCCTCTCTGTCTGTCTCTCCCTCTCTCCCCCTTGTTCTGCCTCCCATGTCCCCTCTCTCTCTCTCTCTCTCTCTCTCTCTCTCTCTCTCTCTCTCTCTCTCTCTCTCTCTCTCTCTCTCTCTCTCTCTCTCTCTCTCTCTCTCCGCCTCTCTCTCTCCCACTTTCTGACCACAGTGCAGAGGGCTGCCAAACCTGGTAAGTATTGACAGGAAGCTCCAGTGACATGGGGGAGAGGCAGTCAATGCCCAGACACCCAGGGCAGGGGTCAATGACAAAAAGGTAGGCCGCCTAGAGGGAGTGTGTGTGAGTGAGTGTGTGTGTGTGTGTGTGTGTGTGTGTGTGTGTGTGTGTGTGTGTGTGTGTGTGTGTGTGTGTGTGTGTGTGTGTGTGTGTGTGTGTGTGTGTGTGTGTGTGTGTGTGTGTGTGTGTGTGTGTGTGTGTGTGTGTGTGTGTGTGTGTGTGTGTGTGTGTGTGTGTGCGCGCGCGCACGAGAGAGAGAGAGAGAGAGAGAGAGAGAGGAAGAAGAAGAAGAAGAAGAAGAAGAAGAAGAAGAAGAAGAAGAAGAAGAAGAAGAAGAAGAAGAAGAAGAAGAAGAAGAAGAAGAAGAAGAAGAAGAAGAAGAAGAAGAAGAAGGAGGAGGAGGAGGAGGAGGAGGAGGAGGAGGAGGAGGAAGAAGAAGAAGAAGAAGAAGAAGAAGAAGAAGAAGGGTTGTGGGGGAGTGGGGGGGGTGCAGAGAGAGAGATGGAGTGAGACAGAGTGATGAAAAGGAGCGACTATAAGAGAACATGCACGCAGACAGACAGAAAGACAAGGACCACAGAGACAGGCAGAGGCAGACGGCGATAAAAAGAAGAAATTTTAGGCAGAAAGAGGCACATCAGATGGAAATGAAACAGAGACAAAGATGGAGAGAAAGGGACAGAGACAGAGTAGGAGAAGATGTAGGTGCATAGACTTGTGAACCAAGATACTAGACATGTGTGCTGAGCTGCTGACAAAACACTGAGAAAGATTGAACACAGTTGAACATAGTAGAGAGGAAAAAGGAAGAGGGATGTATAGGAACATTTGGAATAAAACACATTGGGGAACAAATAAAACAATGTGCTACTGCCCAGGCATATCGGAGTATTGAACTCAGAATAAGTGGATTAGAAACAAACCCTTAATTTAAATATAAAGTAAGTATGTGTTGGTGATGACTCAAGGTGAAATAAAGCAAAAGCAAGGCAAATAATATGTAGAAAGAAAGAAAGAAAGAAAGAAAGAAAGAAAAAATATTTGAGATTCATTCCAGTAAACTCATTGGTTAAATGCATAATAGATGATGAAATGGCCAAAGGGGCGAAAGTTGTCTCTAATGTTTAAGCTGATTGGAGAGTGAGTTGGAGAATGTGATTGGAGAATGTTGTGACACATACTCACACAGCATTCCTGAATGGCCTCTTATGCAAAGCTTTTGGTATACTGTATTTGTTTTATACCAAAATAGAATTGGGAGAGGATCTTTGCCAGGAATTCCTCACTGGTTCTAATATATACAATCAGAACCATACAATTGTATGTCCAAGTTAAATTAAAGAAATAAAGGTCCTGTACCTGAGTGGTTATTCTTTATACTGTACGTATAACCAAACTGTATTGCAGACCAAAAGGAAAACACAAAACTGTTGAAATGAAATTGCAATAGTTATATCTGTTTTAAACTTGATCAAACAAAAATAATAATTCACTTCAATTGAACAATCAATAGATTTCAAATGAAAACGTTAAAACTAAAAAAAATAATAGTTTAGATTAGAGTTTTTTTAAAGTCCCGCAACTCAAAGTTGCTTTCAATGTCTCAAATGAGTCAAGTATCAAAAACGTAATCCCAAAAGTAATCAAACCAAAAGTCGTAGATTGCTAACATACTCCTCCCCCACAGCTCCCCCTATGATCAGACCTTGTCAACAGAAAATGAATGACCATGGTTTAACTACACAAAACAGATTTTTTTTTTAACCAATATATTCTCTTGTTATCTCCCTGTGTCATGTTTCATTTTCTTTCAATACTCATACCGGGACAGGAAATACATTTCTTCACACATTTTTGTGGCAGTGTCAAACAAAAATGTGGTGGAGTTTTTATTCAAGATGTTATCTGATCATAATATGATCAGTGATGTCTTTATTTTTGGTGTATTCTTGCAGAGAAAGGAGACAGTTAAAATATTTTAAATATTTAAACTACCCTTAAAAGCTTTCCAGTAGTCATTTAGAGAATTTGATTTGATTGTATTAAGGATCCTCATTAGCTGGTGCCATATAGCAACCAGCTAGTCTTCCCTGGGGTCCACATGAAAACAAATACAATTACAAATACAAAATGATTAATTGTCAGTACTCAACAGAGGTATAGGTGTTACTGTTTTTCTATTTATTTTACTTTGCTTGTTTGTCTCTATAGCTTAAACTGCATTCACGTCTCTTGTCTGGCGACAGTATGAATTTCCTCTTTGGGGATCAATGAAGTACATTTTATCTTATCCTATTATACAACTTGAAACTAGAGACACATGGAAGTTCAAGTTCAGGTTGAGGCATGACTGAGACATTGAGTGTACAGTACCTCTGAGAGGACAGGAGGGACAGGCCACTGGACTGGGATTAAGAGACCTGCGCACACACACACACACACACACACACACACACACACAGTGTGTGTTTGTGTATTGACACAGAGAGTGTCAGTATGTATTGAACGGCGGGCGGTAAGCGAGCCCTCCGCTCCCACCCCCCCCACCCCCCCACCCCTCTCTCTCTCTCTCTCTCCCTCTCTATCGGATATCAGCCCCCTCTCCTCTAATCATTTCCTTCCTTCTGGCCCCCTCTCTTCTTTCTAATGCAATTATCCCTCATTCATTCTTTCATCCCTCCATCCCCCCTGCTCTATCTCTCTTTTTCTCTGCTTGCTTCACCCCCCTCTTGTACTTTTCTTGTTTACTTCCATAACCTTTTGTTGGCCTCACACCTCCTCCTCCTCCTCCTCCTCCTCCTCCACCACCACCACCACCACCACCATCTCTTTTCTCCCTCTCCCTCTTCCGCTCTTGTTCTTGCTAACAATGCCCTGTCCCCCCACATTGTCGGTTGCACTTATCGTTGCTTGCTGTTTGTTCCCACCTGGCTCTCTCTCGCCTGGCTCTGTTTTGATCTTCACTGATCAGTCTCCTGTATCCGCCGTCCCTAACAAACACAAAATAAGTCCTCATTAATCACTTTCACCCCACAAACTGATAACATTCTTCTCAGAGTCTTAGCTATAGAGCAAAGACCCCTTATGGCTTATAGCCTTGTTAGCAGATTGAGGAGTTTGTTCAAAGACAATTTGGATCAATGGGGACAGGGGGTAGTTATTGTAGCAAGTATTGTATTATTTTGCAAGCTGTAGAATCAAATAGAATGTGCATTGTCCATTGCCCATTGTAATAAACTGGCTTCGGTGTAATACAACACAATAACAGAATATTTTCATCAATCTTGGTTTTTACATTTTTGTAAATGAATTGTCTACTGGAAAACAGCAGTGGTAGTGAATGACAGAAAATACACATACGACAGACATGATATAGATACATACATATCTACGTTGTGTGTTTCAGAATGTCAGTTCCAGTCTCATCATCCAGCTGTTCCACTTCCATTATACTGAAAGTGAGGTTGTGGCGTCAGTATTTATTCGTTACTTACTGACTGCCAATATGTTCTGCATCAATGTCACCAAGACAAATGACTGTACAAATCCTGAACCGCTGCTGAACTTGGGTGAGTAAATGGAGTTTGATTCTGATTAAAAAAATTAAATTGTTACATTATGAAAAGTGGCATTCTCAACACGAGAGAGAAACCAACACTCAATAACTGTAGTTTTCAGTCTGTTTTCATTGACAGAGTATTCACAGACATTTTAGCAGGCGTCCTCCAGCAACTGAGAGATCTCTGCTGCACGAAAAAAAGGTTTTGTTATTTTGGTCTCAGGTGGTCTACGTGGAGACCAGCTGGTCTCACCTTTGCAAAAGATAAGAGAAGAACAACCCCTGGGGTGGCACATAATATGAAACTCCCCCTGTTCACTGGAACTGTCCCAAATCAACCAAGCTGGTAGGTGCCGGTGACAATCCCTCAATATCGTTGCTGTCTGGCAGAAACCATTTTGTTTTGTTTTTATTGCAAATGAATGTCTTGTTAGTCATACTACAGTATCACACAATAGTAGCAAAATAATAGCAGATCTACAAACTCAAATGCATTGCAGTGTGATGCATGTTGAGCTTGTAGATGTGCTATTTTTGAATTTGAATCCTGAAAAGTAGGCTAACCGTTTTGGATGTATTTTCCACAGGACTGCAACGATACTCTGCCTTGACTTCTCCCAACACTTTCAAACAACTTTACAACTTACTAATGAAAAAAAGGACTAAAACATTGTTGAAAAATACCCACGAGGCATTTATTTGGAGACTGCTCATTTTCATACAGTTCCCTTTGACATTCAGTAATCCAAATACAAATTCCAACACCATCCAAATTACAAGGTGAAAATGTAATTAGAACAATGTTGTATACATTGCAGGAAGAAATAATGCAAGAGGAGATGTGAAGATCTGTTCCATTCACACTATGCTATTGCAGCATGTGGCTGCATATGTCTTCACTGCCCAGGGCACTTCTCCCCATCAAATAGGTGGAGATTGGTTTGTCTCTCAGCCAGTTTACCTTGACACCACCTCCCTGCATCATATGCAAACACACACGCACACACACACACACGCACACATGTGCGCGCAAACACGCACGCACGCACGCGCACGTGCACGCGCACACGCACACGCACACACACACACACAAGCAGCATATTAATTGTAGTGATTTGTTGGCAAGTGCACAAGGCTGCCTGTTTTGTCTTTTGTGGGGGGCTATCTCCCCTTGATTTATATTGAGCCCGTTTCTGTGTACAGATGCTTGATTAAGCACAAATAATTAATTTAATGCATATATAACTTAATTTAAGCTACAGCGGATATATACAGTACCTTAAAACAGCACAATTGGATTATGTTAAGATATGGCTGGGCAATATATCAATATGTCTATATTATTTGGAATTGTGAAAATAATGTGACATGGCATATAGGACAGTGTTCTCTTTATAGGCTGCAAAGTCAAGACATTAAATTGTTTTAAATTACTGACTATTCTGTTATAATATTTGCAATTTACCACTTTTTTATCAAAACTATTGTGATATTTTATTGTGTCCACATCACCCAACTAACCCTACTTTAAGAATAGGCTATACTTTACTGCACTTGTTTTTG
Organism: Electrona antarctica; assembly: GCF_951216825.1. NCBI lineage: Eukaryota > Metazoa > Chordata > Actinopteri > Myctophiformes > Myctophidae > Electrona > Electrona antarctica. Next base: position 40,869,016 of record NC_136811.1, read on the forward strand.
GTGCCATTGTGTCCTGTAGTGTTTGATTGTGGTGGTTGGAAAACAAATATGTAAGGCTATACACTTTTAATCCAACTACAATAAAATGTGTAAAATGTGTGAAAGATTGTGCATTATCGTATGCTGTAAAGCCGTGTTTTCTAGTGAAGTTAAGTTCGTCCTCGGCGGCTCTTTAACACTTAATTCGAGGTAGGTGTTATACGCAAGGAGATAAATAGATATTCTCCCTCAACAAACGGGGGGAGATTTCACAACACGCGCGTTGACAACCACGGTTGAACCACCTTTCTAGCAAATTTGCGAGTGCCGCTTCCTATACCCCGTGCAGCCGACGTTCCGCCGGAAACAGATGGTTCCCGGAATGTCCTGGAGCAAAGTTCTGCACAACTGCTAGCCGAGAGACACGTGCACATTCTAGTGTTCCTCGCTTTCGCTCTCTCTCCTCCTGAAAGACTCAAGCATATAACGCAGCCTATATCATGCTTTAAATTTAGGCATGCACTCGCCCTTTGCGTTTTAAAGACATGTATTTGTCAGATACATTCTAGTCTAATATTACCGTATATTGCATCTCCTTGTAGTAATAAATAAATAAATTGATAATGATTAGACACACTGCCTGCTCCCTGCTGTCACACTGCATGTGTATTTTCTCTACCACTGTCACAAACAGCTCAAGTTAAGGCGCTGTCCGTGAAAAGGTGCTGAATTCGACCCACGAGCTGTCCATGGTGCTGAAACAGACCGATAACGCTCGCTGGGGCCTATAGTCAACAAATATACCACTTCATTAAACAAAACAGAAATAGTGAATATATAGTAAATCGTGTCCTAGAAGGCCTATATGTTAAGTTTGCGCTGTGGTACCATAGTAGCCTATAGGTTGGGTGGGCCAGAAAAAAAACCGGAACGTTTGAAGGAAAACAGACGACACGACATAGGCTACTGCTGGAGCTACAGTAGGCTGTTTCAACATCCACTAAATGGCTTGAAAGCATCGCTTCCAATTAGCCCGTTGTAATCCGCGGCTCATCCCTGTCTTACGCCCCGCTTGTCCTACAGCCGATACTTTGATCTGGACTCAGCGGTCCTGTCGCTCCAGCCTCTTTGTTAAAGAGCACGCCGGGGCTAATCTCACTGACCCGGCGTAACCTTGACCACCCACTCCCCGGCCCCGGGTTCGGTTCACCGCGGCGCCGGACACAAAACGCTTCCCGGGAGAAAGGCCCTTGATCGTTTCATCAAACGCGCTCCCGTTGCGCGCTGCCGACCTCCCACTCATCCCAGCAGCGGGACAGAGGCATGTCGATGTAACAGCGCCAACATCGAGTCAATGATCCATAAACACACTAGCCAATAGGCGAGTGTGTAATGAGGGACTTCATTTGAACCTTATGTAAACAATAATAGACGATATTTGTTATACTTTGGGGAAATGGGGCTGCGGGTGGGATTCATACAGATGAAAGCTATAAAACCGATTATTTTTTAAATTTGCTCATCTCGGGGAGGCTTTAATTATAACTTTAAGACAACATGCCTTGTCTAAAATTTAAGCCTGTGGGGGTGCCAATAATGTGCATATACGTTTTGCTTATGTGTGTCCAAAGGAACGGATACGCACTCACCTGCACTCAACCAGAGAGAGAGTAAGAGAGGGGGGCAGACAGGCAGTAGTGGCAGCAGTGTGTGCATGAGTGTGTGTGCATGTGTGTGCATGTGTGTGCGTGTGTGCGGGTGTGTGTGTGTGTGTGTGTGTGTGTGTGTGTGCGCGCGCGCGTGCGTGTGTGCGTGCGTGTGTGTGTGAGAGAGATCCACACACAGCATCACCTTTCACCGCGCCCACCCCAAACCCCCTCCTCTATCTCTCGCCCCCCCCCCCCCCCCCTCCCTCCCTCCTTCCCCTCCGCCTCTCGCTCTGGAAAAAACGGCAAGGAGCGGCGACTCGCAGGGCCGCACATAGCTGATCAATATTCGATTTAGTTGCTAATTTAGGGCCTTTCTATAGCTGTCATCCCGTGATGTATGAGCCCTAACCCGAGGTCGCCGCAGAAAAGAAAGGGGGAGGGAAAAAAAAGAAGAAGAAGAAAAAAAAATCAAACACCAGTCAACTTTTCACTTAACAATAGAGCGACTTGAATATTATTTATGGGCGAAAGGCCCACTTTATGGTTGAATTGCTCCTATCGCTGCTGCCGGGATGATGAAGCGCCTTGTAAGTACACATGCTACACACGGGCATTGACACAGGCGTAAACAGACATGCAGGCAAAGGCGACGGGAAAACAACATGTAAACATGTGTGGAAAACACTTGCTATTCGGGATGGGTGCAGAGCAATATGCAACGGGACAGGAAACATTATCATCAGAACGATGCCAATAATATTTGGCATGCTGGAAATATCTCGCAAAAAAAATCACTCGCCTTTTTTTTCCACGTTTGATTCAGAATTGTATGAATAACATTCGTTTGATAGCCTAACCCCCCCCCCCCCACACACACACACACACACACACACGCGCGCGCACACCACCACTAGAGATACACGTATACGCACGCACGCGTGCCTCGTGCGCCCGCACTGCCAACTTTGAGATTAGACAAAACATATCCTATTTGTCTTATGGACCAACATTATACATTATAGACCTAATTGTTTTGCACTTAGCTTCGCACGAACACACGTGCGCGCGCGCATACACACACACACACACACACACACACACACACACACACACACACACACACACACACACACACACACACACACACACACACACAAATGCCTACTTTATTTTGCCACTTAATGTCTTCCCGATCGATCACTGTTCTAAGGATGTTATCAATAATTTGGAAGCTTGATTAACTTCAACGTTTCCATAACAATTCTCCGCGTTTATCCTCCTCTTGAATTTTTAATTAACGCTTGCTTAATTAGTTCGAGATCGTTTGGGAGTAAGAGACACTTTATTTTAGGGGGGATGGGAGGAAATTAACATAGAAATCTAGCCTGATAAATTGATATATTATCAGGAAAGAAATGTTGTAGGAATTTCTTGGCGGAACGAGTCATAAACAGACATCTATCAAAATAAGGCAGCCAGAGACGACCGTGCAATACTTAGTCTTGAGGCTATATTATTTAATTATTTCATGTATAATAATTATCCTTCAACAAACACAAACAATGAGGATGCAAACTCTCCATTCTCCCATCATTCATTCATCCATTTAATATAGTGATATATAGGAATTTGAAAACACACTTAGGCCCACATATGAGAACAATATAGGACTTATGAGTCTCACTATCAATTTCCTCAAGTGACAAAGTACTTTTTACACAATGCAACTCAAGTATTCATTTAAGTCAGAGTAAAACATGTACAGTACACCACTGGATAGGCATGGGGCCAGTACATTTTTACTCTGACTAAATGAATACTGATGACTATAGGTTCTCAGGACTCAAACTAAATGCAAATCTCCCTCTTATTGAAGTTATCCTCAGTCTGTGCTCGCCTCTCACATGAACACCTTGTCACCTTTTGGTTCCTGACCCCATGGTCAAGAAACACTGTTCACTGTCAGGAGTCGACGCACATCAACTGCACACCGTGCAGTCCAGGTCTCAAACTTAGTAAAACACGTATTTAATCAAACAAGATGATCATTGGCCGATTTGAGACAGTTAAACTTCCTCCTGATGGGACCATTTGAATCAAAGGTCAAAGGTCAACCTGCGATCGAACGCGCGTCAGCAGAGCGCAGCCGACCCAGTGAAGGCGTTGACTGAAATTTCTGTACATTTGCATGGCCTTTAAACAGCGAGCGCTAGATATAGGCTGCTGTGTAAACCGTTGAATGCATAAAAGGCATTTTAATTAGCGTGATTAGTTAAAGAATCAATGAGCTGGCACTGGCAGCGCATATACAGCAAGGCCTGGGATCAACTAATGGGAGCAATAGCACGCTAACTGCACTAATATACAAGTTACAAAAAAGGAAGCACAAGACTTATGCTGTTGTTGGAAATCCTTCTGTTACAGCCTGCATCCCGCATGAGTAAACTATAACCTTCAAATTCAGACTATTGGATTAACGTGTAAAAGACCAAACGTTTTTGGTTCTCTAGTGGTTCTTTGTGAAGATGCAGTGGTTCTCGGCCGGTGGGTCGGGACCACTATGGACCACCAAAAAAAAAAGAAAGTCATCAACAAACTGGACTGGTAAAATACCGCTAGAACAGCTGTCATATAAGAATCAGTTCTAGCACCATATGGTTCTTTTATAGAGCAGCGTTTCTCAACCTTTTCAGGCCGTGATCCCCCCAAAAATAATCATATATGGACTGGGGACCGCCATGCCCCACCCGGCACTGGGAATGTAGATATTGAGGCATTACATTTTGTTCGAGTTGTTCCACAGATAAATATTGTGAGAGATAAGCATTGTGAGCTTATAGATTGGCTATTTTCCATTTTTTTGCCACTTTCTTATATTATTTCACAATTTGGCCAATCTTTGAATAGTTTTTACACGTTTGATGCAGTAATGGTCATTTTCCTTTTCATTCAGGTCTAAAAAGTCACCTCACTGTCATCTGGTGACGCCCCCAAAATCATCCTGACCCACAGTTTGAGAACCACTGCTTTAGAGGTTATCTGGTTCTTCAGCTTAGTGTATTTTTCAACATTTCACAAAAGTGCAATATAGCACCATTACAAGCCAAAGAACCACTTTTTATTTAGTGTGCAGAATCTGTTACACATGTAGTCTGTTATTTACAGTACGAATGCTCAGTGTTAGCTCACTTTTTAGAAGCTATTTGAGCTAACTAACACTGACCCACATACACTATAAAACCCCTGACCTCTAATTTAACTCAGACTCAAGTGACAATGGTCTGCAAGACTGTGCAACATCAGCACTACAATATATACACAAGATAATAAATGGTCCAAATGGACCAAGATTTGGTTACATTTGTACAATCTCAGAGTTACAACTATAAATTATCACATTTCTACTGTGTAGTATACTTGCTTGTCTAAACCTCCATAATGCGAATATGAATATGAATATGAATATAATATAATAGGTCCATTCACATGGATTTGTATTACTTTGTCAGGATTACATAATTCATTGACTGTAAAAACAAAATCCAGAGTGCTGATTTCACTTCAACTCTTTGAGTTAAATCGACACTCCAGATTTTCACCATGCACATTGTTGAATTACACAGGAAGTCGAATTAGCAGCATGAATTCCGAGCCGAAGTCCCATTTCCACACGGGCCATACATCACACAGAAGACGCGGTGTGGTGGTTAGCAGTCTCTTTGCATATAAACTAGGATATGGAGACTTGCAGAGTGAGTGTGTGCGCCGCGTATTGGCTGCTGCCAGCTCCCATGCAGCCTCCTGGGTTGTTTAGTCGGTGGAAGTGAGAGTGTGATTTCCCCAGACCCTGCTCTCAAGAGACCCCCCCCCCACACACACACACACCTCCCCCCGCCCACTCCCCTGCCATCTCCCCCTGAACCGCACTGGTTAAACGGACAGGTCATTCACACGCACACGCACACACACGCACGCATACACATGCACACACACACACACACATATTCACTCCCTCCCACTATACCGCCTTTTCTACTTCCACTTCCAATGCCTTTCAATCTCTTCAGGGAGGGAGGGGGGGGGTGTATAAAGGCCACATTTCCCTGGTCGTTACCAGCCAGTCACTGGGAATCTCTCACTTCACTGTATACACGATAATCAGATCAAACCTGGAATTACCGTCATTAGAAATACAGAGGGGCCCGCGGGGCCAGGCGGGAAGGGACGATCATAAGGAAATGACCTTGTTGAATAATATGCTACCAATGTGAGTTGTAGTAATTGTAAATTATCCCCCCCTCCCCACTCTCACCATACATGCTGTAATGATGAGCACCCCGTCCATTGTGAAATTAAATTGATGCCGATTCGCTGGGCATGAATGACATAGAGATGTGTGTTGGGAATTAATACGTTATGACATGGGTGTCCTAAGAATGTGTACACGTGTTGTTTGCATGCATGCGTTTGTACATATGTACAGTATACGTATATGCGCACGCATGTATGTGTGTGTACGTGCGCGTCCATGCGTGCATGATGCCTGTGTGTGGCTTTGCATGTTCTAGGTATGGTACCACTTTCTGTGTGTCAGTGTGTGCAATGTGCATGTTATAAGTGAATGTGAGTTGTGTATTGATGATTTCGGTGGACCTGACCGGGCCATTTCTTTTTGTTTTTAAATTTTATCCCACGATTTTGCAACCCATTTTTTCACCCAGTCATTTATCTAATGTAATCCTGGGCGCTACATTTCCTCTGCCAAACCTGGGGGGGGCAGCGGACTGACCTCATGCTTCCTTCTATGCATGAGGAGTCCAAGCTGCTTCTTTTTCACCAGTATTCCGACCAGTTCCTTTCCCCTCCATCAGGCGCTCCGGCTGGCCAGGGGGAGGTTTAGAGACCAGGATTACTGCATGCACGATTTTTGTGAGGGTACCTACCCTAGGCCTAGGGACACAGGGAGAACATGCAAACTCCACACACCCTTTCGCCAACCCCACCTCGGGTATGGGCACTGATGACACAGAGGAGAGAACACGCCCCCAGCGGGAATCGAACCCAGGGCCTTCTAGCTGTGAGGCGACAGCACTACCGACTGTGCCACCGTGCCCCTCCGGGCCATTTCTTAACCAGTAGAATTAATAATCTCCATGATCTATGAGCTTGTCTGCTTGTCACTCAGCCATTAGAGACAGACAGAAAGGCCTCTATCTTTGCGCTTTCCACACCTCCTTTGCTCTCTCGGCTGTGTCGGCTCAGCCGCCGACTCCACCACCCGACCCGCCACCAAAAATAATTGCGTTAATGGGTGAGACAGGCGTTTGGTGTGTGTGGGTGGGTGGGGGGGGGTGCTGGGGCACTTAAGTGTGGGGGTGTGTGAGGGATTGTCACACAGATACTTTCACCCCCCGTAATATCGTCAGTAAAACAGCCACTCCGTGGAGTCTTAAATACAGCTCTATGAAGAGATGGAAATTAAAACAATGGGAAGTCCCAGAAGTGGTAATGCCAGGGAAGCATGACTATAGATATCACATGATTAAATTAGTCTACCGTATCTGTTTATTCGGTATTTTAGCTATTCAAACCAAACCGAAACGTTCTGAACAAATATCAACTGTAGTTTAAATCACTTTTAGAAAATCAGTTTCAAATATAGTATTTGTCAAAGGCAGCAGCAGTCACACAGAGTGTGATCAACACCATCTGCCGGGTGCTATCAACAATGGAGGCCCCGCTATAAGGTGCAAAAGGTATAGGCTACACAAGATGAAATTATGGCAGAGAAAATAACACACACACACACACACACACACACACACACACACACACACACACACACACACACACACACACACACACACACACACACACACACACACACACACACACACACACACACACACACACACACACACACACACACACACACACCACACCAGTGTTTCGCCCAGGTGGACAGGGTTTTGAGGTTGAGGTTAGGTGTTATAATATTGTGAGATTATAGGGTTAGGTTTAGGCATAGCTTTTGTGACGTTTTTGTTTTGGTGGTAGGGTTTAGCCGTAACCTTGGCGACATACCAATGAAAGAGGGTCCCTATCTTCCAGATGATGGGGTAACATCACGGTAACGTCATTGTTCTGACCTCCCGTTAGTCCGACTGATTACTAACACTATCGCAAACCTTACCCTATAACCTCAGTCTTAACCGGCCACGTAGGTCGCAAACCAATCCTAACGTCTGTCTTAATGGGCCACAGCTTAGTCTTAACCGGCCACGTAGGTCGCAAACCAATCCTAACGTCTGTCTTAACGGGCCACAGCTTAGTCTTAACCGGCCACGTAGGTCGCAAACCAATCCTAACGTCTGTCTTAACAGGCCACAGCTTAGTCTTAACCGACCACGTAGGTCGCCGACTCTAACCTCAGTCTTAACCCTTCACGTAGGTCGGACTAACGGGAGGTCTGACTTATGACCAGTCCCCGATAAGGGTTTAGCAGCAAGTAGCAAGCTTGTGAAGGCAGGTGCCGAGAGGTGCGCCTCCACAAGCCTCAAGGCCTTGTGCGTTGACAACATGGCGTCCAAGTTGCATACCAATATATGGAATCTAAGTAATCTATTTTTTAATTGTATATAGCAATTGAATATTGATACGAAATGTAATATTGGTTTAGAAATGTCAACATTGAACATAGCAGGGCTAGTGTAGCCTAGCTTAGCTTGACAAGAGGACCCAATGTGAGCTGACGAGAATGCACACTGTATGTGATGCAGTGCGTAAGGGGTGTGTGAAACACCCAGTGTTTTGGACAAGCAACAAGTGGCAGAATGTTATTTAGTATGCCTTCAGAAAACCCAACATGAATAAAACATGGTTGCTGTGAATGGTTCGGTAGAATTAACAGTTGAGGAGACAATGGAGCGGAAAACAGCAACCTTCAACAGTTCACGGAATGGCTGCGCTCCAGCAAAGGTGAGGCATGCAACATTGTGTTTTTAGTTACACACACACACACACACACACACACACACACACACACACACACACACACACACACACACACACACACACACACACACACACACACACACACACACACACACACACACACACACACACACACACACACACACACACACACACACACACACACACACACACACACACACACACACACACACACACACACGCCCCCCAGTGGTATCCACACACCGGTGGATACCAGCATGCATGTGATCTTTTTTTTCTCTGAGAAATGAATCAAAATGCACAACATTGAAAAGACTCATTCCCATTGAATTGAGAGAGTTCACAAACGCTATTTTCTCGTTTTCTTTGTGAATAAATAAGTCTGCCTCAGTTGAATCTATATATAGGCCTAGAGAGAGATTTTCACCTCGGGCATTCGTCATTGCCCGAGGTTGGATAATGAAGGCAACAATGAATTCTGGGCGATGATTTGTTGATCAAATACTCTTTGCCTCATTCACAAGGATATTGAGAAAGTACTAGTAGCATTTGATCACTTCAATTAAATATGCACTGTATACAGACTTCTGGTCAGTCCATCACATTGACTATATATATAGTCTTTAACTGAGGGGATGAAAAAAACGAGAGAGAGATACAGCAAGAAACGTATGGATGAGACAGACTGTTAAAGTCCACTAACAAGAGAATGAAACCTGGTGTGCCCTTGAGAGGCAGAGAGCACCAAAAAGTCAACAAAGGTAGAGGCCTGTAGACATTCACACAGTCCTAATCTGGATGGAATGAGCCATGAGAGCACAGAGGAACTAAAGAACAACCCACTAACAGGTCTCCCCTGACCCGTCTCTCCGAAGTCCCTCTCTCCCACCTCCACTTTCCCTCCCTCGTTTCCTCTCTTCCTCGCCGCATGCCTCACCCCATCTCTCTCGCTCTGTCACCACCTCCATCTGCTAAACAAAGTTGCCTGCCGCCGACTGGACCCTAGAGGCTGTTGTCAGCAGGAAGGTGGCTATAGCCGCCCGGCCCGGAAAGAGAGAGAGAGAGAGAGAAGTGAATGAGGGATAGAAAGAGGTGTATGTGAGTGAGGGTTGGTTGGGGGCGCACGCGTGGAGGGGGTGCAGTGTGGGACGAGGAGATTGAAGCGTTTCTAATTTAAATAAACCCTTCGGCAGACTGAAACTGGCAGTGAGTTTCCCTTCCGTTCACCAGGAAAGGAGAAGAGAGAGAGGAAAGAGAAGGAAGAGAGTGCAGGGGTGGGGGTGAGGGCAAAAAAAGAATGGAGCGATAGATAGATAAATAGATAGATGGATGGATGGATGGATTGTTATAGAGACATCTCCATTGTTGGTATATATATGGTTATCCGACTGGGAGAGTCAGAGGGCCAGAGGATGGGGAACAGCTAGGGGGAATGGGACTGAAATGGTTTAAGATGTAGAGGAGCTTGATGGAGGAGGAGAAGGAGGAGGAGGAGGAGGAGAGCTTGATGGAGGAGGAGAAGGGACCAAAATAATGGGGGGAGAAAAACACTGACAAGACGGGGGAGAGAATAGGAAAGAGTAAAAGTTAGGTAATGGAGAAGTGTGTGCGTGTGTGTGTGTGGGGGAGGGGGTTACTCACTTGGAAACCCTCATCCGTCTCTTGAACACGCGTGCTTGTGCGCACGCACGCACGCACACACACACACGCGCACACACACACGATAAAGAAAAGCAGAATTTCTGCAAAAAAGAAAGAAAGAAAGAAAGAAAGAAAAAAAGAAAGAAAGAAAGAAAGAAAGACAGAGAAAGTCAGACTTTGATGTTCTTTGGGTGGTGGGTCTGATCAGTCACATCTCATCAAAAACTTGGCCCAAGTTTTATTTTTTTTAATGACTCCCAGCTTCCAGTCACACTGCCATGGTCTCTTCTCCGTCACACTGTCTCCCCCTGTCTGTCCCTTTGGCTCGTCACACCGATGGCCTGCTAACTGCATGCCTTCCCTTCCTAATAGCGTGCCATGGAGCAAGGAGGTGCAAAGTGACATAAAAATAAATATTATTAAATTAAAAATTATAAATATTATAATTTCAATGAAATCAGTATAGTCTACAGATAGAAATAATATAGACAAACAGACAGGTAGGTGAATAAACAGTAGCACACCTGTATAGGAGTCCTGTAAAAGCTTTAAAAGGATAGGTTTAAAATAATAATAATAATAAATAACGTTAAAAAAGTGTGGATGTGGGTGGTGTGGTCCCAAATATGATGTAGGCCCATCTTTAAATAAAAGGACTGTCTACACTATAAGTGCGAATATATAGTAACCTACATATCAATTGAATAAGTCAACTGAGGGGCCAGGGCTTGACAAGCATGCAGACAAAAATGACAAAATGCGATTACACAGTCTCTGGATTAAAGGCGTGTGTGCGTAAAGGCGCGACACGCGCGTGTTTGTATATAGGCCCACAGGTAGGCAACGTTAAAGTCTATATAGGATGGAGAGAGGGAGAGAGAGAGAGAGAGAGAGAGAGAGAGAGCGTTTCAACCCCCCTCCTTCAAACATACACACCGAGAACTAGCTCCAGCGGCGCTGGAGTGGAGCGGCGACGCGGGGAGAACCATAAATCTTCATATAGCGGCTGTTTTGATTAATGCAGCCGAGTCGAGCTAGGGGGCTGGACCTATCCCATTACGGACTAATGGAAGATGGAGCGGCGCTGTCTCCACCACTAGGCCCCTGTCATTTGTTCCACTTTGCAGTCCATTTGGCCGAGAGACTACAAGCCACTCCATCAAAAATATTTTCAGAGTTAATTTCCGCCCGCTTAATTCGCCTTGATTCGGATTGCGTATCGAATGGCAGGATCGATTTTCGCCTGGCGTCTAAATTAAATAAAAGAGGGGGGTATACTTTAAGTCTGCGTTTTCTTTCTTTTCTCTTTTCCATTCCATTCTTCCACCTCTTTTCCAGCCATCCTTTACTGTGGCCCCCCTCATTCTTTTTTTCGATGCATCTCATTTCCTCCTTTCTCTCAGATTTTGATAGGCCCATGTTTGGAGAAGAGGAAGGGGGGGGGGGGGGGATCACAGAGCCAGGGTGTAGTTACAGATGAAGGAAGACCTATTGAAAGATAAGCTGCTAAGGTGGATGGATTTATGGATTTGTAATAAATTATAAACAGACACAAATATAGACATTTGAGTTGGACATGGTGGGAGTGCAAGAAAGAAACAAAGAAACAAAGAAAAAAAGAAAGAAAGAAAGAAAGAAAGAAAGAAAGAAAGAAAGAAAGAGGAAGAAAGCAGACCATATAAAAAACAACGATGTGCTTCCAATTCCAAACAATATGATCCTGTAGGCTAAAGAGAATGGATAGAAAAGAAAGATTGGAAAGTGAAGAAGAATTGAGCAAGCCTACATGAGAAAAGTGGGGTAAATTAGGGGCATCGGGGTATTGAAAGGGTGAAAAATAATAGGGGGAAAAGTACCAAAAAGAAATGAAAAGAGGCACACAGAAAAAAATGTGCAGTGACAAATTGGTCGAGTGTGTCGCGAATTCCCTTTTAGATTTAAAGCCGCGTGTAGCCTATCGTCATATCTTTCCAGTGTAATTTATTTTCTCATTTCTCTCGGCCCCTCAGTCCCTCTCTCTCCATCTCTCTTTCTCTCTCTCTCTCTGTGAATTTATCTGTTAGCCCCCGCTCAGTCACGTGCGATAGAGGAGGGGAAAAAAAGTCAATAAAAGTCTCCAGCGACAACTGTTTCCCCCGTCGGCCTCTTGTCTCAGTGGCATTATCTTCCCTCACTGCTCTGCTTTTCTATTTGTTTATTCGCCAAAGTTGCTTTGCTCCTCCTCGTTTCCTTCTCTTTCAGTTGTATTTCCTGTTTCTGAGCCCCCCTCTCTCATATCATAGGTTTTACAGGCCCGAGCTTCTCCCCAGAGAGCCCTATTGATTTTATTCTCCCACTAACAGTGAGCCTATGCTTTGAAATTACAAAATCAGGAAGCTGTAAAATCCATCTACTTGTAGCTGCTCCAGAAATATTTCTATAGCCATCGGAAAGAAAGTTTTCGATATTAGTGCTGCTCTAAAGTTCACAAGTTCACACATAGACAGTTAGCAGTCTATGTGTGAAGCAGTTTTCGGTCTTGGCACATGAACACACTTATGGATTTCAATCCATGTTACATGTTACATCAAAGATTGAGTTTTTACTTTTGTGCCATGTCACAAAGTGGCCAATCCCTTTATAAAATGCTGTTGAAATTCATACATGAGTAACTGTATTGCGACAGACACGTCAAGTGCACAGTGTTAATAGACATGGATTGGGGATTAAAACAGTCATATTCCAATTACAGGGTGGTCTCCAACCTCCAGGCACTACCATGACAATTAAGATTTTATGACACATCACGGTGCAGACATGATTGGGCACTGGATGAAGCCTAATTTATACTTTGTGGCATGACAATGTTGCTTGCCTAAAATAACTGTTTGAAAGAAAGGAGGAAAGAAAGAAAGAAAGGACACATTGCATCGTTGTTGGTGAGCGACACTATCGTATGACACAGTATGAATTAGGCTTAAAGACTTGGCAGTAGTAGTCGTGAGTTTGGAGAGGTCCTCCTTCCATCTTACAGTACTCATTTGCACCAATACTTAATCGGGATTCTAAATCTATAACGACAATGCCACGTACTCTCATCCACTCTGCACAATATTGGTGGTGGTGGGGGGGGGGGGGGGGGGTGCATAAAATTGATAGAGCCCTGTACCTCGGGCACCCTTGAGGGGTATATACCACCGTGGCAAGCAGGAGTGATGACCAAGTCCACCCAGCAATATGACTTGTTCAGTCAGCCCCCACCAATACCAGTGTCTCTATTTCAGTCACCACATCTGTTATTGTCTGATTCTTAAGAAAAAAGTGGCTGAGCGCGGAGAATAATGAAACCAAAGGCCAACACACACACAGTCAACAAGCCCCTGGTAAGAAACACACTGTGTCAATATTAATCTCCCTGACAGAAAGTCGAAATATGGCATCTGTCACACATCATCTTCCCTCTCTCCTGTCTTTCTCTTGAGTGGAGATGGAGAGAGACAAAGAGGGAGAAGAGTGAAGAGAAGAGTAAAAAAAAAGGGAAGTTGTTGGAAATTGAGGATATGGTTGGGAAAGTGCAAAGGACTTGTATATACACAATATACGTATACCATAGGCACATCTGAAAGACTTTGTTCTATAATAAAGCCTGTATGCCAAGTGAATGTATTACTTTGTGGTAACTGATGAGGACTCGAAGTCATTCCAAAACATGTCAAAGTCAAGAAAAATGTAAGTACTGCATAAAGTACTTGTCACTTTCTTTTTTTAACAACTCATAGTATATAAAGGCAAGTGCTTGCATTGGTGTACACTACAGCATATACTGTGAGTGTACTGTGTGTGTGTGTGTGTGTGTGTGTGTGTGTGTGTGTTCAATGTGTGTTCTTATCTACATGGACAGACATACATTATGTGAATGAGAGCACAACAGCCCACAATATATGACAGCTCTTACAACATGAAGTAGTGATGAAGAAGAGGAACACAGGCCAGCTCCCCTTTGACCAAATCCTTCCTTAGGCCTTGGGACGATAAGACTAGATCAGTACTTGGACTCTGATATTCATGAAAAGCTACATCTTTTGTTGCAACGATGCTATAGGCTGACCTTCCCAACATCAGTGCCGACGTCCTGCCGGAATTGTATATTTTCAAGGTCAACAATCCATCCCAAGCGCAACAAGTCAAAGAGCGAGGTCCAGGCTTGCTGACTGTAAGGCAACTATCAACAGGATTGCGCTCATAAACAGTGATGCTCAAAGACGCCAGCAATCATGGCAGAACATCTATAATATGAGATAACAAAGGACAAAAGACGGTGATGAAAAATAAAAATGTCTTCCTATATATTTCATCAGCTTTCCCTGAATGCTGGGGCATTTTCTCGCGCCCCCTTATACCTATCCACCATCCTTTATTTATCCTTCAATCATCTCCGTCTCTCTCCACCTCCTCAGCCTGTTATCCCTTTCTCCCACCCATTTCACCCAGAACACTTTCCTCTCTTTCATCCTCTCCCCATCCGCTTCCTCTTTGTCCCACCTCTCCTCTTTCTCCTCCTCCCTCTGTCCTTCTGGACCTTTTCTGCTCTTCGTCTTCTCTATCTCTCTCTCTTTCTTTTTCTCTCCCTTTTACCCTCCCACCCTGCCTCTTTTTCCTCCCTCTATCTCTTGCCCTCCCTGGCGCTTCCCCCTCTTTCCCCTGTGATGAATGAGTCTGTCGGCTGGGTGCAGTTCATATTTACTGAGCAAGGGAGCGCACACTGTCACTCTCCCTCGCCCTCCACATCTCTATCCCTCTGCTAAACAGACAGAGAGAGCAAAAGGTTACACTGGGATGAGAGCGAGGGGAGGGTGGCCACGGTCAACAACAGATCCACAACAGCAGTTACCCACTGCCATACTAGTGTGGCTTGTAGGCAGCGGTACACCACTCTCATACACTACATGGACTGAAGCACAGCTTCAGCGCAATGGTATAGTACCAGTTAGAGGCATCAGCAGAGGCAAGGTACAGAGCTCATCGGAGCCGGCTGTCAATGCAGTGACGCTAATAGGGAATAAACAGGGTCTTATTCATCCCACTACTACATGCAGCTCGGCTCACCTTCCACCTGCGCTCACCGGCCTACTCTCTGCACTCAACACAATTTAATTGTTGCTTTCTCTTCGTCCTTCCTTTGAGCAAGCCATGCTTTTAGGCACGTTTGTGGACTTGCAAGAGAAAGAGAGGGGAGCCGTTGCCAGCTGTGTCTTACCAAAGGGTCCACAAAGTACCCGGTTTCATCTACGCCCACACGCGACTGTGTTACAGGGAGGAGGGGGAGTCAAACGGGGTGTTTTGACCTGTGCGTTGACCCCTTCATGAATGAGAGGAGTGGATGCGGGGCCCTGCCGGAGCCCAGAGGGATGGGCAGAGAGCCCCGCAGAGCCACCATCTCTTCCCACACACTGACCTCAGAGGCCAAGCCAAACGCCAAAACCACCGCAGTGTGACGACACCGGTGACACCACAGCGCCAACGCACTCGGTGTGTTCCTCTGCCAAATTGACAAAAATATAGACAGTAAATACGAGGAAAATTGGATAGCTCGAATTACTTCAACCCCCCACCCACCGCACACACAGACCCACACACACGACACAGGGCACAACTGGACTTTTATAAGATCCAATATAGGGGGTAATTCAATTTTTTTCCCAGACTATATCCTAAAAGACTACCAACTGCCTGTCAGCGACGGGGACAGATTGAAAATGCCTTCGCCATTTGGCAATGGGATGAGGAGAAGGCTAAATAAATGTTAGGTTTTATGTTTCGATTTGTTGATGATTTGCAGTACTCACAGACATCTTAGTCCAACAATATCTGCACCGATGAAACATAATGTTATATTGTAGACATGCATAGAGTGTAGTAGAGCCTTACAAATACATCTCATATGTGTACACATGTACACACACACTCTGCGCGCGCGCACGCACACGCACAGACGCACGCACACACACGCACACGCACACACACACACACACACACACACACACACACACACACACGCACACACACGAATAGGAGGAAAATAGAAGAACAGAAGAGGGGAGATACTGAGTGCAGGGAAGTAAAGCATCACACCATAATGATCTGAATATTATGGACAATTGGACACAGAAAGAGGGAAAATTGGACATGTTGAAAGTCTTTTGGGGAGCTGAGAAAGGTCTGAATGTGTCATAATGTGAATACAATGACCAATATCATAAACAGGTCTGTGTGGACGAGACATGCTGCTGTTGTAAATATCCTCTAGAGGTTCTAAAAGCTCCCTTCACCACAACAAATGATAGGGTCAGGGGGTGATATACAGGGATCATTATGAGCTGGAGAAACACTGGACATTTCTGATGGAAATGTATGATGTTCCAATAGGGTGAAAATAAAAGGCAGTCCTGTGATATCAGTCTCTACGGGTCACACACACAAGGTTCCTTATTCCGTATCAGAAGAATCAGAGTAACTATTTGACAACTAGCCTATAGTAGCTGCACAGGAGTTTGCCTCTGTGACATGGTGACACATTACATATACAAAACAGGTAAAGTTCTACTTCTTGAATTAAAGGTCATGCTTTCAACAGCTATTGGTTTCCCCCTGGTGCCTTGAGAGAGGAACTGCCACTGCTTCATTTACTGGCCTTTCAGGGCCAATTCAGCAGCCAACTCATCTGCATTATGGCTTATCTGAGCCTCAAACAGTGGCATATCCGGCTGTCACCCCAATAAACAATAGAAGAAATACAAAGACTCAACAATAATACCTTTATCTCTTAGGATGCTTTCGGTGCTGAAGTCGTGTGTGTGTATCACTGGACCCCCCCCCCAACAACACACACATGGGTCCTACATCATATTTGTCCATCTGCCTGCCAAGCCGATGGAACATTCCAAAAACGTCTGCCGCACAATCCATCTCAATTTTCTAAATCTATTAACTTTCTTTGTGTGGCCTGCCTCTCCAGAAGCCCCGATCTTTAAAAAACGTGGTTGTTCAACAATTATGATAACTGCAACAGAGGGGGGGAATTAGAAGATCCACCCCATTCATCTCTCTGCCCCTCCTTTGCAACAGACATGACGCGGCTAAATGAAAAATGGACACGCTTTAAGAAGTATTGATTCCCACTTTAAACAAAAGGTACACTCAATATTATTTGGCCCTAAATACATCTTTGTTATCTGTGCCCGAGTTGCTGTTACTGCGGTGTCCTCGTAATCGCGGACATAAAAATAATAGGCCAATTCCCTCTGAATTGACCCAGACAGGTCTGTTGTCCTAGTGATGCATACCTAGGGTGTAAATGAATGTGAGCAGGAGTTTCTTAAGACTACACCTTACGATCAGGGGGAAATATGCCCTTGTGGTGTGAAAGCACAAAGTAATATAACACAAGTGGTGAGAACTTGTTTGTTTTAGAAGGCAATCTGAAAATTGTGAAATGACATTTATCAACATAGGTGTCACTAAGGCAGGGACACTACAGGGCAGAAAAAAGCCGATGCGTTAGGCTTTGGTGCCATGAAGTCAGACAGGCATCTAGTAGTACAGATTGTGTTACAGCATTTATTTTAATTAAAACTCCTCAATAGTCTGATGCATTTCAATATGCAGTTTGTTATTACATAGGTACAAATGAGGTGGAGGAAACGGGTACATCAAGGAAAGTAACAAGGTTTTCAATGGAGAGATTAATAGTAGCTGTAAGAGCCATTATGACCTAATGTTTTGCTGATTGACAGTGTCACTGCAGCTTGGTCAGTGTCTGGGCCAGCCCAGGTATTTAACCAGGCTGCTAATCAGGCACAGGTGTTGCCAGTGGCAGACGGCAGAGGCTAACAGTTTTCTACTGTGTTCAGGAGGGCTGGTCCCCTGTGTTTGTTACTGTTTCTTTCTTATTATTTTATCTGTATGTTGTATAGGAAAATGACTGCAGAGAATAAAGTAAAGTTAAACTCAACGGACATGTTTTGGAGATCAGTTTGTACTGGCACACGTAAGAACTTCCACCTGGCCGCCGGCAACCAGTAGTGCCATTAAGTATAGGACTTTAGGCACTACAGTAGCCATGGTTTAACATTTTTTAAACGTTATCTATTAAAAGCAATAAACATGCTTACTTTCCCATACTGATTATAGGCCTACTAATAATACTAACACATATTTTGATTCTCTCCATTTTAAACTTTGGTTTTAGTTTAAAATGGAGAGAATCAAAATACGTATAGTAACTTAAAGGACCTATAACATAAAATTCTACTTCTTCAATTTCTTTTGTTTTTGGGGCTCCCATATGTTTTTTCTATCCCCACAAATAACCAATTTTGAACAATCAGGCTTTCATATCATATGGGTGCATTAATGGAAATTGCTCTCAGGAACAGCTCAACTGATTTTGTCCTCATCGTGATGTCATCCTACTTTGTATAATTCCTCCTCTTCTTCAGTCTTCAGTTCCAAATTTGCATTTCCACTTTGTTTACAATGTCCACCATTGTTGATTTTCCAAGCTGGCATGGAATGGAAACAAGCCTGGTTTTATCTAGCATCAGTATTATAATGACTCAAATATTAAATAATCTGCATATCAGCACCCCACCACCTCAGGACATTGTGGTACTGCAGCTAAAACTGCTTTCAAAGTCCAGAAAGAAATGACAAGGGCTGGTTATATCAGAGTGGTGATTGAGGCTCAAACCATTAGAAATATGTTTGAGGGACATATAGACAATATGATATTAAATATTAAATGCATGTTATTTGCGCTTTAAGCATAATAAAAAAGACCTATAGAAAAAAGTTCAACCAAATCACCTTGCTGTACATTTTAAATCATGCCTTATCATTAAAACTTAAGTCTGACAGTTGAGTACACACAACTTACACAATTACAATTCTGAGTGAAACTGTAAACCACACACTTTACTGATGCTGACTGAGGTTTATATGGTATATTATGGTAATTTATACTTGTGTCTTCACCGTCTTTCCAACAAAGTGACCAAATACAATAAAGTCTCAGCTTTTCCACATTTTAAACAATACAATACTGAGGTCTGTTAAAAACAATAAATATTGGCATTCCAAAAACAAAAATGCAAGACCTGTGGCTCGGTTTAATATTCAAAGTTTGGGCCACAGCAGGCTAATGGATTTTGAGATGATAGTCAAGAGCACTATAAAAATAATAATAATGGCATTTTTTTTTATTCCCTCAGAGTCTGATCATCCCCATCTGTGTAGTGGAAAGTACACAAACATGTTCATAAACATAATACAAGGACAAATATCAGCATAGAAAAATAAAAAGCAAATCCATCTCTAATGCTACTGCATTAGTGTTACAAATGCCAGCATGTTTCATGAAAGAAAAAAATACATTTGACTAGTAGTGTTCATGAAGTTATTACGATAAATTCAGTCCTTGTGGCTGCATGCTTGTTAGCTTGAGTACAACTTGGAGGGGCTGTCTTCTCTAGCAGCGGTCAATTAAACCAAATAAAATAACAGTGAGTGGTTGGCTTTGTCTTTATGCCATTTGTTTAGCAGTCAAACAAATGAGACTCAATTAAATTCACACATATTAGTGTCAATTTGGAATATAGTACCTACATTTTTTCTAAATGCATAATACCCCTTTTGTATGGCACCGGCACCTAACAGAGAGGTCAACAATCCCACCCATTCTTACGACAACCAGGTCAATGCCCAAAGACTCTCCCTTCTGGCTCCAAAACTGTGGAATGGACTCCATTACATCAGTTGGGACAGAATAGAAAAACGTAGGTATGAAAACAGCGACTCCCTTCATTCACTCAGGTTTTCTGACATTTTCCTTTTAACACATCTGCCATGATGAGTCTTCAGATGATCGGGGCGTTTGAACCAACTGTCACAATAAAGGCACTGAAACGGCCTCTTACACATATGGACCTGCTTCTTGTGCGACCTCAGCCCGTTTTTCCAGCGAAAGGCTTGCTCGCACTCATCGCATTCATACGGACGTTCATCCGAGTGAAATGCGCCGTGTAGGACCAGTGACGCTTTGACAGCGAACCCTTTATTACAAATGGTACACACATAGGGCTTTTCCCCTGTGTGTCTTCTTTTATGTTTGGCAAGGTCTCCTGACTGAGAGAAGCCTGACTCGCACTGGTCGCATTTATAGGGCTTCTCACCCGTGTGGGTCCGATGGTGGTTCAACAAGTGGCATTTGCGTTTGAAGTTCTTGCCACAGTCCTTACATTGGTAGGGACGTTCTCCTGTGTGTTTGCGCATGTGGACCTTCAGAACCGCCAAACTGACTACTTTTAGTCCACAATCTCCGCACTGAAGCGTCTTAAAATGGATCCTCATGTGACTTTTCAAATTATCTTTGCTACTGCAGACTTTTTCACACTCTGGACATTTAAATGATTCCTCTGACGGGAAATGTATCTTCTGTCTGTGTTTGGTTAGATCACTCCTGTAGCCGAAGGACTTTCCACATTCGGCGCAGGAAAACGCCTTCTCACCTGTGTGCACGACCATGTGAATACGTAGAAGTGACGCCTGCGAAAACCTTTTCTTGCACACTTCACATTCATAATTTTTGATCCCTGTGTGTACAAACATGTGCTTACGGAGCGAACCGGCATCTCTGAAGGCCTTGCCGCACTCTTTGCAGTCATAAGGCTTCTCGTTGGTGTGCAGGAGCATGTGTTTTTTAAGATTGGTGAGGTTTGACGTAATTTTGCCACACACTTTACAATTCACGCCTACAACAAGGGATAATGGTTTTGTATAATCAGGATGAGCGAATATTATTTTGGTTTTCCTACCTACACAATGGTGAGGGCCCTGGCCCCAGGACTTCTTGAAACTCCTCCTGCAGTTGGAGCAACGGAGATGTCCCCTGTGCGTGTGGACAGCCATGTCATGCCAGCTCCGGCAGTGATTCCTCAGGTTCCTCAGGTAATCAAAACTGCGAGCACAGACTGGACACGTGTGTTTTTTCTTAGGAGGAGCGGTGAGATGTGCCTTGTTTTTATGAAGACTTAGCTGCCCTGGAGTGATGAAGGTACGATCACACTTAAGACAATTGTACCTGGCTTTCTTTTTGATCTGGAGCTTTGAAGACAGTTGTCTGACAGCGTCAATGTACTCATCAGGGTGTTGGTACTTTATATGATGCCGTAGGAAGGTGGGGTCTGAGAAGCCAAAGGTGCAGTATGGACACGGGTATGAATCTGACGTCATTTGCACAGGCACAGCTAGAGGGGGAAGAGCAGACAATCAATTATGGAATGTATAATCCAGTAATAATAAGTGAAATTTAAAAAAACAATCACACCTGTGTGAAGTGAGGGGCGCTCATATCATCGTACATCATCATGAATTAACATGGCTATTTGTTCAGACACACTTTGTGTAGGACAAAAATAGACATTAAGGTGATTTGCTCAGACACTGATGTAACATTTTCCATTCATTGTCAATGGGAATTTAATCTGTGTAGGACAAAAATATAAACTAAACCGATTTGCTCGTCCACATATGACGTCAATTCTCCATTCATTGTCAATGGGAATTTAATGTTTGTGTAGGACGATAATAGCCGATTTGCTCGTCCACATACAGCGTCAAAATTCTCCATTCATTGTCAATGGGAATTTAATACAAGTTTGTGTAATACAAGTTTGTGTAAGTTTGCCTTATATTGGTTGATAATGGTACCCCAACTTTCAGCAGCTGTCACAAAGTTTCCCAAGGGAGTTGGGTTGGAACAAATTTATATGTGATTGTAGACACCTTTATGAAGACATCTGTGAAGAAAGCTAGTGGTAAGCAACTTAAGCTAACTTTACCTAACTACTAGCATTGTTAATTATGAGAGGGACAATCGGCTGTAACCTTTTATAAAATAACTTACTAGAGATGCTCTGATCAGGTGTTTGGGGACCGATCCCGATCACTGACTGTTTTTTCTCACGATTGGCCGATACCGATCTTGTGCCTAAGGAGAAAAATGTAATATTTCCAAAATGATATGTCAAAACTGTTCCTGTGTATGTGGGGAGGAAGGGGAGAATGTTTAGGCCTGTCACAAAGATGCAAAACGATATTATACTAGCCATTTTGAGTGAAAATCGTCCGATAACGGATCGGTGGCCGATTGATCGAAGCACCTCTATAACTTACAAACACCTTTAAAGTAAAATCAGGACTTGAACGAATACTAAATATGAAATGGAAAAATCACTCGTGAGGTGAGGGGCGCTCTTATCAAATTCATCATACATCCTCACACATCACATACCGTGCTCAGCCAATCAAATAATTTCCATGGAACACACAAAAGCTGACAGACAAAGCTGGGCATAGGAGGGGCTAGCGCCCCTCAAAAAATATATAATGAAAAGGTTGATTGGGCCCACCCTAGTTTGAAACATAATGTCAACCTCTTCTTCAATCCCCTAGAGGCTAGGGCCTAGCCTACTACAATCCTAAAACTACTACGTCAATTTCTGTTTTGAGTGAACTCACTCAGTAGAAACATTCATAACCTAGTGAATTTCACTAATGGACATTTATTTAGCATTTCATGGATACAAGCGGACAAAATTAGTTTGGCTGGCATCTTTCTTAGAGATAGGGTGAGAAGTTCAGTTCTGCTTTTTTGCTTGGAAAGGAGCCAGCTTAGGTGGTACGGGCATCTAGTAAGGATTCCTCCCGATGTACGTCCCACTGGAAAAAGACCCCCGGGCAGACCAAGGATAAGATGGACAGATTGTATCTCCAAACTGGGCTTGGATCGCCTTGGGATGCCCCAGAATGAAGTTACTAATTTTGCTCTGGAGAGAGAAGTCTGGAGCTCTCTGCTGGAGCCGACTACGGACAAGCGGTTAATTGAAGATGGACGGATGGATGGATTTAGTTATACTTTGCTTCAAATAAACTATCTATAGTGTCATGTCATGACCCGGGCCGGTGGTGTGGTGGTCCGGGCACCCTAGGCTACAATTCCAGCCTGTCAGCGTGCTGCGGGTTCGAATCCCGACGACCTTTGCTGTGTGCCACTCCCCAATCCCCATCTCTCTCCCCATTTCCTGTCAGTCTACGGTCATATCAATAAAGGCATAAAAGCCAGTCAGCCAATCAGTGTCATGTCATGTGTCATATCAGTGACAACAATCAAATAAACCACTTAGTGGAGATGACTAAAACACCTTCCTCAACAATTACCGGTAATAGTGAGGTGTCTTACGTTCATTGTTCATTGGTGCCTCCTCTTCTTCATAGTCTTCATTTAAACATGGCTCACTTTCTCTCTTAAATGTCGTGGCATGCCTTGAAGACTTTCGTCTGACTGTGTCATTGTGCTCCTCACGGTGATGGTACTTGAAATGCTGCTGTAGGAAGGCGAGGTCTTTGAAGGAGACGGCGCAGTACGGACACAGGTGGGAACCTGGAGTAATTTGCACAGGCACAGCTAGAGGGGGGAGATCAGACAATTAAAGAGGGAATGTAAAAGAGTCATAAAAGAGGGAATTAAATTTGTATGTGTGGTGTCTTACTTTCATCATTTGTTGATGCCTCCTCTTCCCTGTGGTCCTCATTTAAAATTTTCTCACTTTCTCTCTTAAATTCCAATTTACTATTCTGTATTACAGGAAATAATTCACATAACTCATGGTCTATTGCCTCCTCTTTGACTTGCTTGAAATTCATCTCATTCTGTATTACAGGAAATAATTCACATAACTCATGGTCTACTGGCTCCTCTTTGACTTGCTTGAAATTCATCTCATTCTCCTGATTATTGCTCAGCATAACCCCACTGGGTTGCAGAGCAGTCTTTTTAGGGCGCCCAGGTCCTCTCTTTGTAGATTTGATCATCGTCCCATAATCATTATCCTGATTAATGCCCAGTTCAACCACACTTTGTTGTACAATATACTTTTTAGGTCTGCCGGGTCCTTTCTTTGTAGATTTGATCGTTGGCCCGTTCCCATCCTCCTGATTATTGCTCAGTTCAACCCCATGTTGTGCTATAGTCTTTTTAGGACGGCCAGGTCCTCTCTTAGTAGATGTGATCGTCAGCCCATTCTCATTATCGCCCAGTTCAACCCCCTTATGTAGAACAGTCTTTTTTGGGCAGCCAGGTCCTCTCTTTGTAGATGTGACCGTCAGCCCATTCCCATTATCGCCCAGTTCAACCCCCTCATGTAGAACAGTCTTTTTAGGGCACCCAGGTCCTCTCTTTGTAGATGTGACCGTCAGCCCATTCCCATTATCGCCCAGTTCAACCCCCTCATGTAGAACTGTCTTTTTTGGGGGGCGGCCAGGTCCTCTCTTTGGAGATTTAATCACCAGACCATTCCCATCATCCTGATTGTCGTTCAATTCAACTCCCTTAAGTTGTACAATAGTCTTTTTAGGGCGGCCCGGTCCTCTCTTTGTAGACGTGATCATCAACCTATCCCCAGCATCCTGATTGTCGCTCAATTCAACCGCCTTAAGTTGGACAATAGTTTTTTTAGGGCGCCCTGGTCCTCTCTTAGTAGATTGTATGACCAGCCTATTCCCATCCTCCTGGTTATTGCTTGGTTCCACCCCACTATGTAGAACAGTCTTTGTAGGAGGGCCAGGTCCTCTCTTTGTAGAGTTGACCATCTTGTTGTGGGATGTCATGTCATGTCAGGATCTCCTCCTGACCTCTGTCATTAGCGTGTGTTTTTAACCAGTCCTTTATGTTTGCACTGACTGCAGGTGTCTTCTTTGGGCTGACTGATTCTTCAAATGTAGCCTACATTATCTCATGGTTCTGCAGACAAGACAAGAAATCATTAGTGGGTTAAAGTTTGCCAACACTCACCCTATGTGTCTGATTGTGGAACTTCCTGATAATAAGATTGTTAACTAGTTCCATATACGACTGTTTAATTGTTTAACTTATGCTGTGAGGAAAAATATTTTGTTGTTTTGGATTAATGAGAAACCACCCACAAAGAAAGATTGGCACAAAAATAATCATGCAGTGCATGTCGTTGGAATATATAACCTGCCTGCTACGCACAACTGATGCCTTCTATAAAATA
Organism: Electrona antarctica; assembly: GCF_951216825.1. NCBI lineage: Eukaryota > Metazoa > Chordata > Actinopteri > Myctophiformes > Myctophidae > Electrona > Electrona antarctica. The sequence goes on from NC_136811.1 coordinate 40,894,370, forward strand.
TGGGATCCATAGGCTATTCGCATTTTATTTTATAACGGGCATCAGTTGTAGAAGAGTGTAGAAGGCAGAGTGTAGAAGGCAGGTTAAAAATTCCAACAGCATGATACAATGTGTGTGTGTGTGTGTGTGTGTGTTCAACTGTTTTTATTATATTGGGATACTTGCTTTGGCAATGTAAACGTATGTTTTCTCATGCCAATAAAGCTCCTTTGAATTGAATTGAGTCGACACGTTATCGTGCTTATGTGGTATTTACGTTCAGCAATTTGCATACAAACAGGCTACATAGCTTAGCTTTCCGCTATTCAGTGAATGTGCACCCTGTGCATTGCAGTACTGGATGATAACTTTACCTGACCAGTGTCAGCCGGCCTGCCCGGATAGTTTTTGTGTCGACCTGTGTGCAGTGTCTTATTTAGTACCAACCATTATTTCATCATGCATACCTTTCATGAATAAAGTCAAAGCAGTGTTGCTTACCGTACGATAGGGTGGACAAACCTCGCGCCTGTGAGGTTTGAAAGCCCGCCCACTGTATATCCGGTCATTTGCACATGCACGCAGCGTTTCCGTATCCGCTCTAGACCGGATCAGCTTTGATTGATTAACAGTTTGCAAAAAATAAAGCAGAGCAGGTAGTTTCATACTAAATAATGCTCAAAGAAAGCAATTCATATTATTAATAGTCTATACAATGATGGAGAGGAGGGTGTAAAAACTAATTGTTCGAAACATGTTGGTATTTTAACCTGTTTGTAATAAAGTACCTCGATTTTACACCATCATCTCCATCATTTTTAGAGTGCTCGGATCGGTCCTCTCTTTACAAGTTTCCTGTTGATCCTAGACCTAGAAGCACCACTTCTAGGATTTCACAACTTTACTGTAGCCTACATATTTATTTTGATTTCTAACTGTTTATATGATGTTCGTTTTTGCATATATTTGTATGTCATTACTCATTAAATGTTCAGATGAATCGAATATGATTCATAAAGGACCCCATCTGAGCTCCAGACTTCCCTCTCCTCTCCTCTTCCCTTCTTCCTCCTGGGGGAAGAACCAGACCAGAACCATGGTCTCCCCCGGGGTCTCCTCCCAATGGGACGTTCATCGAGGACCTCCCTAGGGAGACGCTCGAAAGGCATCCTAACCAGATGCGGGCATCTGGTTAAGCCACCTAAGCTGGCTCCTTTCCGAGTCTCTCTCGCGTGACTGAACTTCTCACCCCATCTGTAAGGGAGATGCCAGCCACCCGTCGGAGAAAACAAATTTTGGCCGCTTCACCCGCTTGTATTCGCAACCTTATTCTTTTGGTCATGACCCACACTTCATGACCATAGTGTGTCCTATCCTTTACATGGAAAAAGTTTGAGAACCACTGGTGTTGTGTTGTGTAGTTAAGTTGAAAAACAAGTCCCCATCTGTCCACTCTTTTGGGGTGCAATTGGCTATACTATCAGACAATTATTTTCTGTATAACTAAACAAATCTAACTTGATGGATTTTAAATGTTCAATGAATAGTAAGGCATGTAATCTCATCCCTAAACTGTAGACATTGCTACATTATCTTGTTATTATAATACAAAATAGTAGAACAAATTCATCAATATCAATCAAAATATATCCTTCATACATTTTTATTTATTTACTTGGGGACAAATAAAACACTGCTCATTGAATACATGCCTGCCTTAAGTACTATTTCACTTTCTTCATAAGACAAATTGGACATTTAAGATTCATCTGCAGTGAAATTGAAACGGCAATCCCTGTTAATACCATTTCTTACCATTCATCATTGATACAGGTAATGTAGAATTGCTGTTAATTATAATGCACAAATTCAAAACATTTTGCATCTATAGTGATGACTTTAACAAGTGGAATAATTTCACACATAATAACAGCACACAGTGCATTCAGTTCCATGCATTAATCAAATAATTATGTTACACAAGGTTACATATAAAAAACAACATACGATATAGTGTTGAAATGTGAGGATCTACTCTGGGCCGCCGTCAGCCCACCAAATATATTTGGCATTTACCTACAGTGTACCATCTCCTCAAGTCTCAATCATATTCTGCCTCATGTCATGAGGCCCTCACCACTGCCCTGAATACAAATACTGTAAAGGCCATGGGATAATGGGTGACACAAATGGCCATGCATAAATAAGAGGTAATTCAATTATTATTTCCATTAATTCCGTAGAGTATTACAGCTTAAGAAAGTCTTTGTTGTCATGTGAACCATTATTTCCAGCGCTAAGCAGTGAGCACAACTTACACCAACTCATGTCTGTCAGTAAAACATGGGAAAGTCATTGACTAATGTGTACTAATGTACATGAGCTCCTACATACATCATGTAGAACTCAGGCCTGACTCTATAGTCCAGCAATAACTCAGCGACATCTGGCCATGTGACCAGAGAGGTGGTGGGAACGAGCAAACCTGCGAAGGCATATGGGACAGGAGTATGGCTTCTCTCCCGTGTGAGTTAACATATGGGTCTTTAAATGTCCGGACAAACGGAAGCTCTTTCCACATTCCTCACAGGTATACGGGCGCAGGTTTGTGTGACTCCTCATGTGTTTTCCGAGGTCCCCGGAAGAAATGTAACGCCGGTGGCAATCTGGGCATTCGAACGGCTTCTCGCCAGAGTGAATCCGTTTGTGCTTCGCCAGGTCTCCAGACTGAGTGAAGCTCTTGCTACATTCAGTGCATTTGTAGGGTTTCTCGCCGGTATGAGTGCGCTGGTGGTTTTTCAGGTGTGAGAGGCGAATGAACTTGCTATCACACACAGTACAATGGTATGGCCTCTCGCCTGTGTGAGTCCGCAGGTGGGTTTTCAGAGCCCCGGGGTCTCCGATTTGCAGCCCACAGTCCCCGCACTGGTGGGCTTTCTCAGTTGAGTGGATTTTTTTGTGAACCCTCAGGTTCCTCCACATCTTGAAGTTTTTACCGCACACAGCACAATGAAACGGCTTCTCACTAGAGTGGCTCCCAATGTGGAGGTTCAGGCTGGACTTGAGCCCAAACTGTTTGCCGCATTCAGGGCAGGAGTACTCCTTCTTACCGGAGTGAGTTGTCATGTGGCTCTTCAGGTGGCATGAACGTAAAAATGCCTTGTTGCATACCTCACATTTGAAATGCTTTTCTCCCTTGTGTATTTTCATATGAATCCTACAACTGCTGCGATCCACAAACCTCTTGCCACAATCCTGGCAGGCATACGGCTTGTCCCCCGTGTGGATACGCATGTGCTGCTCCAAGCTTTGAGGGGTGCTGACCTTCTTGCCGCATATCAAACACTCCACGGTGGTGTCCATACAAATAGGCGTGTCCTGAGGTTTTGTGTCCTCGGGCTCGTGACACAAGTGAGGCCCTTGGCCCCATGTTGCCTCAAAATTCTTCCCACAGCTGGCACAGCTGAGGTGCCCACCCCTGGTGGTCACAGACATAAGGTGCCAACGCTGGCAGTGATTCTTCACGTTCTTCAGGTACTGGAAACTGCGGGGGCAGACGGGACATGGATGGAGCCTCCGGGCAGGTGGAGAGGGATGGGCTTCACGTACATGGTCCCGAAGCAGTGCTGGAGAGCTGAAGGTGGAGCTGCAGACGCTACAGGGGTGTACGGTGCCGATGCCCGGTTTGGGACTTGAGTAGCATTTGTCCAGCATGGCTCGATACTGCTTCTGGTGGACCCATTTGACATGCTTCTCCAGGAAATCCCAGCTGGTGAAGGAGACAGTGCAGTGTGGACAAGGAAAGAACTCTTCCGATGAGTCTTCAAAAAGACAGAGACAAAGAAACAAAGAAACATCAGATAGAGCATTAGAATTGGCAAAGGACTTCCAGACAGGCCCAGGTCATTGCACACCAATAATGTTACTGTAGAACTGCCATGATATTTAACAGACATAGAAAGGTTCAGACTGTTTCAGTCTCACTCTCCAATAATAATTATTCTATGAATAAAGAAGTGAATACCAAATTAATGTTTGTGATAATGGAATGTAAATTCCATTATCTAGAACACTTGTTCTCAACATGGGGTCCGGGACCACAGAGGTTCTTAAGGGTGTTCCAAGGGGTCCCCAGCTTTGTTACTGTAGGAAGACCAAACGGACCCTTATGGGGTCTGAAACTCTGAGTTACAATGTAACACTCTTCTTACAGTGACCAGATTTTTTTGTTTCTGAAAGTCCTAGAAAGATTGTAATTATAATTATATAAAATATATATACGGTGTATATGTAATGTAATTATACCTGTATGTTTTACAAGACCAAGGACCACAATGGAAATAAGTCTCTGACTTTGTGTGTTTTTTATTTATCCTTGATGTGTTATTTTGTATTAACTTTTTTTTACCCCCCGCAGTTAGGTGACACATTACCTTTCTCCTCTCCTCCCTGTTCAGTAGCATCCCTCCAGCTGGCCTCCTCCTCTTGACCTTCCTCGACATCGCTCTCCTCCTTAACATCCATCTCCAGCTCATCTTTAACATCTGCATTGTCAAAGTCATACTCTGACGCTGGCGCAGAATCAAGCTCATCCTTAATGTTTATGTTTCCTTGTCCACTGTCAACGTGGCTAGATTCGGATTTGCACTCAACAGTTCCAGAGTCACTGTCAGCCTCCAAGTAGTCGGACACCTCTCCATTTTGTTGGGGAACATCTGGTTCCTCCTTGATTTGAATGTTGAGACATTCCAGTCCATTGTCATGAGCTTCATTGGTGAAGTCCTCTTCTTCGGCATGAGAGTGACTTATGACCGGTTCACATTCTTCAGATCTCTTGGTTCTGTTGAGTGAAGCCTTCTTTTCCGCGGGTTTGATCTTCATGATGTCAACATTTCCTCCTGTTTGTATGCTGTGAAGTAGAGTTAATGAATAGATGAGTCACTCATCTATTGGGATACATAATGCTTCCCTGTGGGACACATTTCACAGGGAGGAACAATGACAGGCTTAGGACCTTTTTGAAACTAGCTCCTCGCCACTCACCCTACACACTTCCACTCGGTTTGAGCATAGAGAGACGGCACCGGAATTCCCCTCCCATCCGGTGCTGTCTCTATTATTTATATATCTATGCTCAAACCGAGTGGAAGTGTGTAGGGTGAGTGGCGAGGAGCTGGTTTCAAAAAGGGGGTTAGATTCACATAAACCACCTGTTCTCTTCCCTCGAGGTAGGATTTCACTCAGTTTGCAGATGTGCTGCTATCAAACCCAATTACCCTCAGCTTATTATTCACCAGGACAGAATGATTAACAGTGTTGAATGCCTTTTGCAAGTACAATTATGCCACAGTACTATTTTCCCATGTCTACCTCGCGTTTGACGTAGTCGGTCAAATACAGTACAGAGTACAGACAGGTATGAATGGAATGAATCCGTAATGACTAATGACTTAAATCAAATCTATGAAAAGACTATTACATTTAGCCTCCCTCAGAAGGTGTTAGATAGCTTTTATATTCCAATTGATTTGAGGATTATTATATTGGTTATCATTTTCTCCTTTTTGTTTTTGACTTCATTCTTTTGTTTTATTATTTGTGTGTGTGTATATATTCTTTATTATCATTGTTTATGAGTGTGGTTCCATGTATGCATGTGATGTACATGTTTCTGTATAGTGTTTACATCACTAACCATTTGACTTAAAGAAAATGAAGTTCTTACATTCTTGGAACCATTCATATTTTTCATGGGGTATAACCTCTCTGGGCATTGAAAATCTGACAAAAAGGGGGCATTACATATTCCTGCACACACATCTGTGTCCCAGCATGCATCTACTACGTGGCACAGTATGCCCCCAAAAGGGGGATTGGTTCCTTTTCTACACCAGAAAGATGAGATGCACATAACAGTTAGATCTATAATAATTACATAACATGACCACAATAACGTTAAAGCAAATTATACAAACAGGCTGTTATGTGAGTGACCCGCATTCAATTGGTATTGTGATTGTATCTGGAAATCGTCCTTTAATTAAATCATGTTAGCTATACACACCTACTAATAACAAGGATAATATTAACTACGAAAACTATACGTAGCATATACCAACGTGCAAAGATAATATGGGCAACGAGTATTCATAATTTCCTTTATAATTAACTAGGTAGTAACGTAAATTCGTAGTAGGCTACTACAGTGCAGTGGGCTAGCTATGGCTAGCACTGTGCTGTTGTGTTGTATCATCATGGTGGATTTTATTTCTTGCAAACAGTTGTCATTGTCGCTCATTCAAACTAGGCCAGCTTGTGAGTGATCGTGAGGAAAAGACCTACCTTTGTATGTATTTGAAGCGATTACTGCGCTAAAGTGGCTATTTGGTTGTAGCTGGAAGCTAGCTAACTAATTAGGTTGTTTCGACAATAATAATACTGGCGCTACACCAACGTATGTAACCTATCGAATCTTGCGACTCCAGAGGTCGCTGTTTTGCATTTTTGTCATTTACAAATAAAAATGTACTGTATATATTTTAGGGGAACATGGCCTATATCTGCAGCTTCTCAGACACACACACACAAAATGAAATGATTACTATATTTACCCAGGGTATCTGGGCTAAGCTCAATAACTTGTTTCCAGCCAGGCCCTGCTCATAGAACACATTTCATCGTAGTGGTTCAATGCCTTGTTCAAGGGCACTTCAGCGGTGGTAATTTTAACGTGTCGGACCGCTGATTCGAACTGGCGATCTTCCGGTATCAAGACCGCTCTGCAATCCGTTCGGCCACCGCTGCCACACACACTGTTACTATTCTTAATATAGCCTACCGTTTACGTTAAGATACTTCCTCTTCTACCACTTCCTCTCTTGTTCAAGCTTAGGCAAAGGCAGGGTTAGCAACTGTTTTGGCACAGCTTGTATTAAACAGATTCTGAAGCTCACTCTCTCTCCCTTTGCCAGTTGTTCTCTGGCTTCTTGGGGTTATCAGTGGATACTCTTACAGCAGCTTGTTGGCTGTTTTTGATATACATGTGCTGCCGGGGCCCCGCCGCCCGGGGCCAGTGGATGAGAGGTCAGTGACTTCGGCAGTATATTCCAGTACTACCATCATATCAGCCAGTGGTTAAATGTCCTCTTGATGGATTTCTTCCAGTGCTGTGTCGGTCTCCTCTTTGAGACTGTCTTCTGTAATCTGGCACCTCTACCCAGCAAGCACCACCACCAGCCCATTTTCGAGTGTTTCCTGGATCTCTTCCAGCTTGGCCATCACACAGTCACTTCTTACGGTACTTCTTGCACTAATATAATGATCAGTGGATTTCAGACCACAAGTAGCAGTCAACTACTTTCTTTTGGGACACTCTTTTATTTGTAATTCCAAACACCACCAAACCAACAACTCCACAGAGCACAGAAGGGAGGGGTTGCTCCCTATCATGGTACCAAAAACTCATAACTCAATGAGCATCATTCATAACGCATAAACTCCCCCCCAAATTCCCATAGTGAATAATACAATGACAAACATAGGCACACTCTGAGGAATGCTACCACAGGCTGGTCGCTGCAGTTAGTTGTTTTGATGCTAAGGTTTGGTGACATACTATCCTAGAAGTGTTGGAAGAAGTAGCCTACTCAGATATTTTACATAAGTCAAAGTAGCAATAACACAATATAAAAATAGTCAAAGTACAAAAGGTATTAGCATCAAAATATACTTTACTTAAAATAGCAAAAGTGAAATTAGTCATCATGCAGAATGCCCTTTTCAGAATAATATACACTATACAGCATATTGTTATTGGACTATAATAATTGTACAGCCCTATCATACCTCATATATTTTAAAATAAAAGGTCACAATGGATCACAATGCAACACATTGGTAGATGTGTTCTTTTGGAAAAAAGAGTTTCTATTAATCTAAAGCTGTAAATAACTAATAACTAAAGAAAAGCTGTCAAATAATTTTAGTGGAGTAAAAAGTACAATATTGAAGTAGGCCTACTACGTAAGTACAGTACTTTAAATATATTTACTTATTTTACACCACTGTATCCTAGTTACACTGTAGCAATTAATTTGTTTATTTTAATCTACATATTTATGCATTTATTTATTTATATAATCTCTCTCTGCTCTCTGCAGCCCTCATTGTGAAAGTAGAACAACACTGCCCCTTGCAGACCAGTGCTTGCCATTAGTTCTTATTGTTCAGCTATCAGTTGAAAATATCTATAGGTCTACATTACAAACTGACAAATTCGTGTTTTGATATTATGTCAAATTAAACATGATTAAGGTATTTAAAATCTAATTAAACATTTAACAAGACTTCCTTGTTCAGGCTATTTATCTCTTTGCTTTTTTAGCAAAGAGAAAAAGTGTACAGCATTTGTGATTTGATGGGATTTGTGGACAGCCTCTATGTTTGACCAAAATTCTCTGTGATTCACAGTGTAGGCTACTGTTCCAGAACTCTTCAGTATAGCTTTAACAAAATGTTTTATGGAAATAAATGCCATATCTGTTATCCAGGGTGTTGTTAATTAATGCAGCCTACGTGTCAATGTCTGTGATAATTTACTTTTAAATTATCAAACAAAAATAAGAAAACTGTGAAAATAGCTCAATGTTAGAAATATGACTACAGTAAAGTAACTCCCAGTTCACCAGTTTCCTAACTAGAATACTGGAAGGCTGTAACGTGGCTGTCCGCATGTGATTGGAATCCAGAGTACAGTTTGAAGGTATCTTTGATCAGTCCGATTTCTGGTCTGAAACTACCCATTGTAGAGTAGATGTAGTGTTGTGGCGAATGCAACCCCCATTGCCCCAATATTACCAAAGTCAGGAATAGTGGTCAGAAAAACCTCAACAGTCTTTGCTGCCACCATGGCGGTTGTATGCAGCATTTTGGCCACCACTTTCTCATTGACCCCCTCAGCGAAACGGGACTTCAGCACTGACCTGAACTCAACTTCTGGTTTGTTCACCCTCTCTGAGAGTCTTCTGAGAGATCTCTCGTCTAGCCCAAAGGAAATGAGGGACTGGTGCAAAAAGCCTTGCATGATCCCAATCTCACATCCCACAGACAAGCCTGCAGTGGTACTGGCAGCAGCGGCAGCGGCTACAGCAGTTTTGTTTAAGTCCTTCCTTTTCTTTTCTATCATGGTCAAGGAGCAGACAGGAAGAGAGCGAATCAGAGCTAACTGCTTGTCTGACAGGTTTGTCTCCAATGAGTCAATTAGGTTTTGGAAATCATACTTCCCCAGGTCAAAGGTGGAAATGAGGAAGACTTTGGGGTTCCCAAGAGCCCTCAGGTTTCTTCACAACTCTGTCTGATCTTGAAGAGAACCTGTTCCTCATTGAAGTTCTTCTTTCGAGTTTCGGCACGGATGTCATTGTCAATCTTTGTTCGAACAAAATAAAACATTTTCTTCATCTTCATGATCTCTTTCCCTAGCTTGATGTCATTCTCCTTGAATCTGATGCCAATAATGATAAAGAAATCATAGGTGTCAAACGGGACCTCTTTGAGATAGTTCTTAGCTTTGAAGTTGGGTTTACCAATTCCTGGTAAGTCCCAGATGTAAACGTTGGGCATGGTGGGGTGACTGTATCGAATGGCTTTCATAGTGTTCTCAGTCACTCCAGTCTCTGCTGATCCATCATCTCCTTCTCTAAGACCTTGTATGGCGTTGACAAAGGTGGACTTTCCCACCAGTAATGGCAATGTTCAGAGTAATGTAACAAAACCAAGGTAAGGTTACGAGTGCTGGTGCTACATAAGGTGTCATCCACTACATCCACTGTGTGCAATATGTACTATGTACAGTAACTAAAACTACACATTCAACATGAAATGATTTGTGATTTTGTTGCTCATTGTTGCTCATCAACTGTAATAAATGAATGATTCAATAAATGACTAAATGTAAAATAAATTTAAATATATTTCAGATTTGTATTGAAGGGACAGCCCCTTGAGATGCACCATCTCATTTTCAAGAGGGACCCATAATATATATATATCCTCAAACTCATAATTAGGGTCTAGAGTGAAAAGGGTTTGTCCACTTACCATAAATATTATGGAATAAAGTTGAAGCGGCAAATATCAACAATGCCTGATTGTTTTCTCCTGAATTGATACACAATCTTTAGGCCTATTCTTTACACCTCAAGGACTACAATGCATTGTGCATAGATCATAACAGTAACAGAATTAACTGCCTGACTTCACCAGTTTGCTATTTGCAACTGTAAATCCTGCCTGAACATTTTTCATAGAAGCTATGAAAACACAAATATTTGGTCTTATCAGGGTCATCATGGCATCATGCCCGATCATTAATCACTCATTATGTCTCTCAAGTTTCCTCATTCCAGTGTTCCATTGGCATTTTATCCTTGACATTTCCGTGAGAAGCATTTAACAAATAAAGTGTACTAGTGTAGCTTGTAGTGTGTCTTTTACCCATTGTTAAATTTGCATGCCTTGGACTCTCTCATCAACAGAGAATACTCAACACCTTAATGGAAAACACAATGACGGAAGCTACTTTGCCAAACCAAACAAATGGTTTAGCTGCAGCCTGGTAGAACTTGATCCTCCAAAAGCGGCCTTGGTGATGACCCCTGGGAGACCCGTTTTCCGAGGAGCACTTTTTCTAGTTTATGTTGTTGAGCAGACCTTTTGTGCAAGGTTTCCCCAGAATACGGATGCTGGGGTAAGTGGTTAAGTACTGAATCAGAAGCTACTGTAGGTAGGCCTATGTTATTTCAATAGATGGTAAAGTATGGCATTTTTTTTATGTCCAGATACCCCGTCCAGGACAGGCTTCAGACACGCCTCCTCAGGAGACTTGGCTCAGATCTGAATCCATTTGAATTGGCGTTAGGAACCGAAATCAAACCCGAATTAAAAAAAGAATATCATCTGATGAATTGAATACATAGGACCACAATGGAAACCCCAGGACTTTGTTTTATCCTTTTAGCCCAAATGTCTGACTGTACCTGCTGTTTACATTTGCTGGTTGTCCCTCAGACAAAAATAATAACCAAAGGCGATCGAGCCTTTGCAGGTTTTGCCCCTAGGCTATGGAATGAGCTCCCACTCCACCTAAGAACTGTGGATTCTGGACATTTTCAAAGGACTGTTGAAAACTCACCTTTTTAAACAGGCCTTTCCATAGCCGGCCTGGTTAAATGTTGATTGCTTTATTTTTACTCTACTTTTTCTATTTTGTCTTACTTTATTAGTGATTTAGTCCTCGACTTGTTTTAATTTTATTGTTGTTAAAGCACTGTAATTGTCTGTGAAAGGTGCTCTATAAATAAACTTTACTTACTTACTTATACTTACATTTCTATCTAATAAGTCAATCAATATTCGTTTTGTTTTACTAGGCTCAGCAACCCTTAGTAGAATAACAATTATTTGAAAACACAAGATATACAATCTTTCACAGACTTTATTGTCGCCGACTCATCACCAGGACAGAGAATCTTCAGGCATACACAACCACTTGTCTGTATAGCACTGTTCCCTTCTTTGAAAACAAAAACAAATGACAAACAGAACATTATGTACAAAAATAATAGTGTCAAAAACAAAACAAAAGACAATCATACAGGACAAAACAGTATTAATGCTTAATGGTGGAGAACTGGTATAAATAGTGTGAGTTACAGTATCGATTTGAGCTTTCATAATGCTTGACAACAAAGCTGTGGCTGAACATATCGGTTCAAGAGAACATTTGTCATGATAAGGAATCCAGTAGCACCTCTCTGTGTTTCTCGGTGACATTGTATCATGCCATCCATCTACTGAGGGGAGGCCTCTCCTAGTGTTTCACATGAATTAATGGAGTCCATTAACTCCATGCAGTGCAAAAAGAAAAGGAAAACACTATCTACATAACACGCAACAGATAAAGTAACAGTCGCCTTGAAAATGATACAAAACAAAGAAATACTGATAAGTCTTGTGAAATGTAATTTTTCTTTCATACATCTCTCACCAGGAGAATGTGACTCTTCCACTTCAACTGTCCCTTTCCATTATGATTCTCGTCACAATATAATTTTCTATATTGTTTCCTTGTCCCATTTACTTTTGCTATGTCATGACCGATTAAAAATATATACTTTTCTTTTAATCAAACTCTAGCTCCGATTGGCTGATACAATCATCCAAGCAGGGGAGTTGCCTACAATAAAAACTTAACAGACCAGCAACATTTGCACAACATACATTTCATATCAAAATGTAATTAAATACTCCTTAATTACATATTAGTCCTTCATTCCGATGATGGGTTCCACGGGAAAGCAGTTAGCCAGTCATGTCGTCAACTCATAATAGTAGCAGGAACTGAAGACTGGTAAAGCATGATTTACACTTTGTCCAAAAACGGTGTTGTATGCTGAAAATAGCCGAGCTACAAGCACACGTGTCACATCACAACATGCTGTGAGTTCGGAGATCTGCTATTTTTGGCGTATTTCACCACTGTACAAGTATACATTATGCATACCAAAGAAGTAATCCTTCGATTGTTACAAAAAAGGCCTAATAAGTGTTAAGTCCCTCTCTAAGCTGCACTGCACAATACAAAACACAAGTTTTAAGTGTAAGCATGTTGACTCACAGACAAGGCAAGAAGTGAAGGCAGATGGGCAGAAGAAACAAATGTAACATCAAACATATAACACGGCATGTGGAGGAATATGCAAAAATATACTCAGGCCTTTGAGCCAGCATAACAGACACGTAGCCTAGAAGCCTGCCATATATTAAGTTACAGTTAGAATCACTCATGTCTACAATATAAAAACCACCTGACAAACAAGTTTGAATTTTCTTTTCTTCTACACAATCAAATGTTGCACAAGAGGCAGAACCGATCTTGTTCTCAATGGCAATTTTGATTGTCACTTCTGGGGGGTATAAAGCACAAGTTGGTTCCAAAGTAAGCAGGTTTTTCCTCACCACCTCCATTGGTCATTGCAAAAGAAATACAAATATTGACAGTCCAGCAAATGTCTTTCTGTGTGGCCGGCTGTCGAGTGCGCTTATACCTCTTAGTGAACACAGACAGGTTGCAATGTTGATACGTATAGCCGTTGTAGTGCATTCTAGTGATTAGCTGGCTTGGTCATGTGAAGCGTTGAAACGATAGCAATACATAATACAATAAAGGACACTCAGCAATTAATTATACAGTGTATGTACAGGTATGTTCAGGATGCTGACCGTAACTGGCTCTTAAATTACTTTATTCTTTTGGCCTTTTTTTTTTCCTGTGACGTGCACCAGTGCTTCTTTCAAACTTGTTCTGTGATTCCTTTACCACTGATTATTTTTGTCATGTCCCTCCTTTGTCCCCCTACATGGCCATAGTGGTGAGGTGTTGGTGGCCCAGCAGGCCCTTACGCCCGGCGCCTGCCCCTGGATGCCCTCCTCCGTTCCCGTGACCGCAGTATTCCTGCAGATTCTGTCGCAAGGTGACCAGCGCAGAGCCCAGACAGGCCCGGTTTGGTGCCAGAATGCCTCCGGGTAGCTGGATGAGGACGGTAGCTACCCCGGCCATGCCGTCATCTGTGGGCTCAAGAGTGATGGGTCCCACCTTGAAGGAGGAGTAGGAGAAGCCCATGAGCTGAGAGAGGAAAGGGTCGGAGCGGCAGAAGTGCTGGTAGCCGCTGTGTGTGGACGGGTGGTGGTGGTGTGAGGCTGGGGCTCCGGTGGCAGTGCTGGCGTAGTGGTGGGTGTTCAGGTAGTGCAGAGGAAGGTGCTGCCCGCTGTTGACCCCTCCGCCCAGGGTGAGGTGGTGGAGGTGGTGGCCGGCATTGGGGCCGGAGCCCTGGTCATGTTTGTAGGAGACCTGACCCGCCCTGCCCCTCTGGCCCACCACCATGCCCCCCAGCTTGCCGGTGCGGGCGTGGGCGAGTGACACAGTGCTGCCCCCTACCCCTCCGCCCGTTGAGGGCAGGTAGATGAGCTGCAGCTCCTCGGGCTCCAAGTAGACCGTGAGCTTGGCGAAGGGCCTGGAAGCCATCTTGGTCATCTCCTGGATGTGACGCCGCTGCTCCCGGCGGAAGTCCAGGAACTGCTTGACCTTCCAGAGGAGGACGCAGACCGAGAGGAAGAGAAAGAAACAGGAGAAAAAGACAGAGAAGAAGACAAAGAGGTCGATGTGGGCCTGGTCCTGGCGCAGGAACAGTAGACCCTGGGACTCTCCCTGTGCCTCGTCGGTGCCCACTCCTCTCAAGGCGATGTAGAAGCGACTGGACTTCAGTGAGTGGACCTCATGGGGAAAGGTGATGACCACGCGGTCCATGACACCACGGACAATCAGCACCGTCTGGGGTTTCCACACCGTGATGTAGGAGATGAGACCCTCGGCTCGCTCCTCCCGCACCTTCCTCTCCACTCCCGGAGGCTTGGCCTGCAGCAGCATGGAGTTGCTGGCGAGCATGGGACTCCCGAGGTTGGAGGTTGAGGCGTTGGCGTACACCTTCATGGGGGAGGGAGGCGTTTCCTTGTCCGCCCCGCCCGCCGCTCCACGGGCCGCGGACTCGTCTTCGATCTTGATGGTGTGAACGCCCGACTGGCGGTCGACTTCCACGATGAAGGTGTCGTGAGAGTTGGACACGTACACCTCCACTTCCCCGAAAGTCACATCGATGGTGACACGGATGTCCACGTTGGTGAACTTGGGCTGGGCAGAGAAGAAGACGGTGCGTCCCCTGGGCAGGTTGCGGATGGTCGGGTCATGGAAGCAGTTGGTCTGGGACGTCGGGTCGAAGCAGCACTCGTTGTCCACGTTGAACTGGCGGTAGCACTGGCGCCCGTTAACCGGTGTGCCGTTGAAGGAGTCTTTGCACTTGGCGCACTAGATTTGCAAATGAGATGGAGCAAAGTATTTATATGACTGTAGTTGGTAAAAAAAAAAAAAATACGGTTTTGAAAGACTACTTTCATGCAAGGAACCAATAAAATATGAATAAGGAATAAGAACTAAGGAATACAGTCAAAATGACGATGGCCAATACCTTTATATAACATTTAAATGTAATTATGAGGACATGAAGAGTGCACTGATGTTTGTTGTAAGTGGATGACAGGAAGTGCCTACCTGTTGTCTGTAGCAGTCTTTCCTGTCACTCTGAGGGCTACTGAGGCAGGAGGAGGTCTCTGTGTTGTTCTGGCAGGGACAGCCAGTACCGTCATGTTCATTACATGTGTCTGCATGGCCGTTACACTGACACCTGGAGGCAGGGGGACCAAAGAAACATTCAACTGAATCACTTTCATATTTGATTGACAAAAATGCACAATACATGACCATATATTTGTGCATAATATCTGTCAAAACGATACATCATCATCATAACCTTTATTTAACCTCAGAGTACAATTGAGGGGCAGGCCCTCATTTTCAATGTAGTCGAAATACAAAACCCAAAATCAACAATATACATTTAAATACAACAATACCAAATATATGAATCGGAAGACAGAAAGTACTCAAAACTAAAAGAACTATAACAGATAGACCGAGAATTAATTAAAACAGTTAAGGGGACCATTCCTGAGAAAGGACAAGCCTGCGTTCCCATAGTGTACAATGATGGGTACACAATATCTCAAGAGCGCATTTATAAAAGTGGATAAATGTGGATATTCTAGCTAGAAATTTTCCTCAGAGACAGTTTTCTCTTACTTCACTGAAATGTAATAAAACTGTAAGTGATCCAATATTGTCCTGAAGTAAAAAGGTAAGCTTAAACCCACTTTTTAATGTGGATACAGATTTGGAATACTTGCTATATAATGATTATCAACAATAGTTTTTCTTTTAATGAAGCTACTGTTGAGACTTTCTGTACTGAGTTGGAGTAAGAGTCCTGGCAGCAGCCATTCACCTCTTTTTGTTTTTCCATAACAAAGCTATCTAATGTCTCATTCTTCCCAAGCAGAAAACAACACTCACTTGTCACATTTCCCCTGCAGCAGGAAGTAGCCGCTGAGGCAGCTCTCACACTTGTCTCCCACACTGTTGTTCTGGCAACTCACACACACAGCGTTTTCTTCCGTGGGACCCTCTGACACCCAGTTTTGGATCTTATAAACATATAGAGAAACGCACAACCATAAGCAATCAACAATCAATATTCACAAGTGGCGGTTTTCTGCATGCTGTGCATTATAGTACACCTGAGCCTATAGTACACCAACAAGTCTTTTCACTAAGAAACGGCAGCTCTACAAGCTGTGACGCACAGTGAGCTTGTAGATCTGCTATCTTTGTTGAATGTTCCCCCCCAGAATAGGAATGCTGGGGTTTAAGTGGTTAGCCGCCAAGTCTAAACGTTATTTTCAGTCTGTCCTAATGGAAACAAATATTTTCTCCAGTTTTCTTTGTGACATACTGCATCTTTGGGGGAAAGATTTACATACAAAAGGTGCTATAAAGTAACAATGCAATTCAGGGGTGCCGTGGATGAAAAGGTTATTTACAGGGGAGATCTGAGCCAAACATGTTTGAGAACCACTGTATTAGAAGCAGGAGGTTCTTGTATGTCAAACTGTGGTCCAAGAGACAGAGGGTAGACTTTAGTAACCACGAAGATGCAAGACACTCACACTTATCGGGTCCAGGGGGTAGAGGTGTAGGTTATCCAAGGCTTTCTTGTGCTCGTCCCGTGACAGACATATGCCACTGTTCCCTCTGCAAAACTCCCGACAGGGACGACATGTGCCCCCGCCCTTGGCAGAGCCCACAAATAGAGGCTTACATTTCTCACAATGTTTACCCTGGAACAGAAAGAGAAGGACAGATTCAGTCAGACTAGGGGCCAGTTAGTTAATATATTGTCTAGCTGTTTTTGTGTGTGCATATTAATCCAAGTTCATGTTTTCCTATAATGATAGACCCAGATTCAAAGTACCAGTAATAACAATATTTAAAGTAAAGGCAAGACGGACAAAAACTACATGTGGCTCAAAGACATTTCATTTCAAAACAAACAGGCAGAAAAGACGAACAAAAACAGGGCTGACATCCAAATATAACACAATAGGCAACTGACTGATAATGAGTAATGACAATACAATAAGTGAAAATAGAAGTCCACAACAAACATACTGCACTGTGTGAGATCAATAGATCCCTCTGTCTACTCACAATGGTGTTGTTGTGGCACTCCAGGCAGACGTCTGG
The DNA here is from genome assembly GCF_951216825.1 of Electrona antarctica. NCBI lineage: Eukaryota > Metazoa > Chordata > Actinopteri > Myctophiformes > Myctophidae > Electrona > Electrona antarctica. The sequence continues at coordinate 40,911,597 of NC_136811.1, forward strand.
TTTGTTGACCCCGGCACAGTTGCTGTGTTTGTTGCAGCTGCACTGAGAGGAACAGTTCTCCCCGACGAAGCCAAAGTGACACTGGCACACCCCCGGGGAGACACACGTGCCGTTCACACAGCCCTGGGCGCACACCGGCTCACACTGTCCCAGCACACTGAACGAAGGGAAGTGGGGGAAAACAAAAAGGACAAACACAAAGGTATCTAGGGTCAACATTGTCCAGGTATTGTTTCACAGGGTTAAAGGAGAATTCCATACTAAAAGGCTTTCTTACCTTTCTTTGTAGTTGTTACGTCCTCACCAAAGAGGTCCAGGTGTTATTTTGTGCTCCTTATTGGCTATTTCCCCTACCATAAGCCCTAAATGAATCTCATTGCATTGAATGGGAATTGAAGGCTATGGGGTGTCGCTTATTTCCATCGCTCAAAATTATTATTTTTTTGTATATATCCTCTCTTCATAATGTAAATAATATCCCAAGCGGCACACTTTACTACTTATTTCGATGGAAATAAGCGGATCAGCACAACACCCCATAGCCCCATTCAATTCCCATTCAATTCAATGCAATTCATTGAGGGCTTATGGTAGAGGAAATAGCCAATAAAGAGTTTTTGCACAAAAAAAACCACCTGGACCTCTTTGGTGGGGACGTAACGACTACAAAGAAAGGTAAGCAAGGTAAGAAAGCCTTCTAGCATGGAATTCTCCTTTAAGTCGATCGTCATTTCAAAATAAATCCTAACGGGAGTGATGTCAGACCCTAACGTGCATCACCTGTTAAGTTTTATTTTGCCATGATGAATGGCATATCAACCTGTTTTATACAGTATTTGATACAAAAATCACACCTGTGTGAAGTGAGGGGCGCTCTTATCATCGTACATCATCATGATGTGAAATAGACACTTTCTCAGACACTATGACGTGAAATTCTCCATTCATTATTAATGGGAATTTGTTTGTTTAAGGCGAAGTTTGTGGACGGTAACCAAAAGCTGGATGTAGGAGGAGCTAGCGCCCCTCAATAATTTGAAAGAAATATTATAATTTTTTATGAATAATTATGAATTATAGTCTCACATAGCCAGAGATCTCTGCCTACTGATGATATTTAAATGCCAACTGATGATATTACCTAGAACTGGTGTGTGAGTGCGAGTCCTTCATACTGGGACAGTATCAAGATTGATTGTCAAAGCAGTAGGCATAGGTTTGTTAGTGGTCGTTCTCGACACACCAGGCATATCGGCAGGTGGAGATCTCAGATCGTCTGGCTACAGGAGACTACTATGATAAAAACAAAATGTCTTTTTACAGTGATTTTTTTCCGTTCTCTCTCAACAATTAATGTTAGGCTAATTCCAGACATCACCACCAGACAATCTTCCGTCTCCAACTATAAAAAGGCCTAGTAAGAATAGAACCGGCAGAAAGTCATGTGAATATGGGCCAGATTTAGCATGTCAGGATTAAGAGTAAGAATGACGAGTCCCATTATAGAAGGAATGTTCACTGATTATAATGACAAGAGAGCTGGGGTTCCATCGTATTTGGTGAATAAAGCGATTGTGACATTAAGGCGTGAGCTTACCTGCTGAGTATGTAGCCCTGTTTGCAGGTGCAGTGGTAGCCCTGGGGCAGGTCATGACAGTCCTGTGTGCTGTTGCAGTGGTGGTGGCCGTTGGCACACTCGTCTTCCTCTGGACAGTGGAGGAAAGACCAGCTGCTGTTCCTCAGTGGACACACTCCATCGCTCACACCTGGAAATGAGAACAACGTCAATTACAGAGTTCCTTTCAAATCTCAAATCTCAAGAGGACTCATGGCTTATTTTACCCACCGTCAAGTCCTCCCTGCAGGCAGCGGCCGGCCCCGTTGCCTCCACGGGAGGCGCACCAGCCGCACTGGGGCCTGGCGATGCAGTGGGAGCACTGGGTGAGCTGGGAGCACTGCGGTGAGCAGGAGTCGCCGCCAGAGAGAATGCGCCCACACTGGCCTGCCTCACAGCGCAGTGGCACGAAGGACGGACTCATACACTATAACACACAGGAGAGATTCCAAACATGTCATGTAATTGAACCTAATCTTACATCGCTAAACCTTCAGTTATCACTTTGACATGTGGTTATTTTGCTGTTGCACTCATTATCAAACGGTATCAACGGCATCGACTGAAAACCCCAAATGCTCTTGACACTTGGTTAATTGCAGGACACCCGTCATCGTGTGTGGAAATACACAGTGACAAATACCAAATTATTAGTATTATTAAATAGAAAAGGAAGTGAAGAGTTGTGTACAAATTAGAAAATAGACAGTCATACCTGCTGCAAAGCCATGCTCCACACACAGTGCTGCCAGCCCCCATCAGAGCCTCGGGAGCCCAGGCAGAGGCTGCAGTTGTGGAGGCTGTGGCAGGGTGGAGGGCATGGCAGAGGTGGGGAGGATTCCACCTGCATTGGGGAAACGTTGAGCAAGGCGTAGCTGAAACACGTCCAGTCGTAGGTGGGGTTCACGCTCAGGATGCGCCTGGTCTCGCCTGGATGTATGCAAGTACAGTCGAGGAGTTAACAGTGGTGAGTCATTGTAAGCAGCTCTGGCCATAAGAAAGAGTTGATACGTTCAGGAATTTTGTGTTATGGTAACAAAGGGTACATTTGATAGGGTACTTAGCTGTAACAATTTTATTGAAATAAATTCTAGATTAGTTTTAAGTGTCTCTACAACACTTGATGTACCTGTGCGTTTGAACTGGCGAGTCCACATGCATTTGCCTGAGGCGGTGCATTTGGGGCAGTCGGAGGCTTCACAGCTGGTCTCAGTACAGTTGCTGGACAGGAAGATCTCTCTCTGGTTGATGCGACAGTCGTGCTCTGATGTACAGCTGACTGAACTGCTGATACAGGCCCCCTCTGGACAGTTGGTGCACCACTTGCACTGCAAGGCAGGCTGGAGAGCCAAGACAGAAAAAACAACCAAAACAAACAGCAACACTTTAGTCAGTTTTCAGTTTATAGCCGTCTGTCTTTACTCCTCATTGCTGTTCCAATGGATCCAATGTAGTTATTTAGTAACATGTTAAAACTTTCCATTGGTTAAATATTCATTTAAATGAAAACTTGTTTTCATTTTGAAAACAGCTGTACTACAAGCCAATGCCTGACTACCACAAACGGTGCAAAATATGACAAACCAATTTGCAAGTCAGAATTAACATTTGATCTAAAAGCATTAGCCTTCCCCTGTAACTTGTTACAAGTTAAGTTATGAATAAAAAGGCTATATATATATATAGAGAACTCTGGTCCCAGTGGCACGGTGAGACTGTGCTACCTGAGCTGGACTGGAGAAGGTCCTGGGGTGTCTGGCCAGACATTCACTGCAGGTTTTCAATCTGCGACACTGGTCTGGTTGTCGAGGTGTCGGGGAGCATGGAGAGAGACCAGTAGGACAACCCATTCTGCCAGAGAAGGAGGAGAAGATTTTAGAATAGTCTTATTCTATTTTATCTTTATTAATCAAGGCCAGCTGAAATTGACTTCATAACAGTATGACGTTAATAAATAGATTCAGTATATACTGTACACATGGATTCAGAAAAATCATAAAAAAAACTGGACAGACATCCCAATCTTATGCAAAACTGGCAAATAGTACAAGATGACCAGCAACAAATAAGTGATACTGACAGGACATTTTGTCCTGCCAACTTATCTTATTACCCACCCATCTATGTTTAAATTAATTGCATTACTAAAATCTGAAAAACAAAAAGTAATCTATAAATTGGGTGCTTTTCTGAAAAATGTTCTTCCACTGTTCAAATAGTGAAAGCCTTTCGATATGTCTATGTATATTGTGTATTGTAATGTATACTTTTTATTGTATACTTTTATGAATCTGTGCTCCATACCATGTGATCATGGTCGTGAGTTAAATAAATGATGAGTTTCTTGCAACAGACGTTTAGACTCCCACAAATTTTAAATGCTTCCAGCCAACAGTGTCAAGTGTCAAGACTTGCACTTAGCGTTCAGTTTACTTTAGCACAGGATTGCATACACAAATATGGTGCATTGCACTGCCACATACATAATTATGAGTCTAGGGAAAAACCATTCCCTGGGTTAAACCATTATCCTCAGGGTTTTACAAGTCTGAAATTAAATGAGTAGAAAACTTCCGTTTAGCCTGTGCAGTCGCGCAAATAATTCCTACAGAAAACCAAATTAGCCAAAGCCCATCTATCTCGTCCAGTCTGAAGAGCAGATGACAGCTTTCTGTTCTACATTTGTACAGTGCTGAATTACAGATTATGTAGCTGTACATTTGTACAGTGCTGAATTACAGATTATGTAGCTGTAGCATTCAACAACTGTGGAAGAGATAGTGTGGCTTGAGAGACTACACTATACACACTATGTGCCCCCTCTGTGATAGCGCCACAAATGTTTGATTGTGGAAAATGTGAAGGTGAAAGAAAAAGAACTTGGCATATTTTTGTAGCAGCCGTCTTCCCTAGACATTTCAACATAATTAATGTTGAAATGTTTTGTGCCGCCACTTTTGAAAATTAGTGGCAGCAACATTGGCTTGGCTTGCTATGCTTTAACTTCACACTATTGAAAATCAAATTCAGGCCAATCCGTCCAGCTGAAAAGAGCCACCAATTAAAAGCATGGCAACTAGTTTGGAGCACAGCTGGGCTGTGTGAGCTGCTTTGTTTCCTAGAACAAGAAAATGAAAGATAGAAAGGCTCTGTTTAGACTCTGTGCACACTGAGGACAGAAAGCATTGTTGAGCTTTATCAGTGAGATGTAAATTAATTCTCTGTCTCCTCCTGTTTGTTAGGAGCATTATGCTATGCTTACACTGGCAGGGACTTGATCAGAACTCATTGGAAATAAAAGACTCCAGACACTTTGTCTAGTTATTGCTGCTGGTGTGTATGCACATCATTCGAACAAAGATGTTCATTTGGCCCCACTGTGAGTGGAATAATGTAAGACCTCTAACTCAGGGCAATACTACTACGCAGGTATTCAGATTGTTTCGAATGTCATACCTTTCAGCAGTATCTGATGAGGCACACACACCCCTACACCAGATACAGCTGCCTGTGGTGGCGTTACAGGCCTCTGGCGTGGGCAGCAGGGAACAGGGATCAGAGGGCACGGTCAGTGTCAGCAGGCGTCCCAGCGTGACGCCGTTGAAACCTCCCGACAGGAAGAGGCGGCCGTCCCAGCTTGTCATGGCCAGAGACACTGAACGGTTGATTGGCTCGCCCACCGCTGAAGCTGATAGAGGGAGAGAGGGAAGAAGATACAGTGGAAGATACAGTGGTTTGGAAGTAAGAGTGGTTTGATTAAAAAAAAGCAGCCACAGAGAATGAAATAATTAAGATGGCCATAGCATGTTTAGAACATTTATTAGAAATCTTTAAAAAGACCTGCCCTGGCTATAATGAAGGCCAAGGAATAGCACTTAGCCAATAGTTTACGGAGATGTTTTTATAAGTCTATACGTTTTCTTATCTGATCTGGACCAAATTAGTTACTATTTTACAATGATTTCAAATAGTTTTACTCACTTTGTTCATAATTTATAATAATAAGTAAACAAAGTCAAGTTAATTACCTGGCTGTATCCAGGTGTTACAGTTGATTTGGTAGAGAGACACAGAGTTACTATAGTCCTCTGCTTCTGTCCTCCCTCCAACAATAACCATGGTGTCTTTGATCAGGTCTGCCGCATGGAAGAAACGAGACAGGGGCTGTATGGGGAAGAACATATCACATTTAAGACTCTTCTCTGTATATCGTCTCATAAAATACAACACATGCTCACATTAAAATGTAAAGGATAGAGCCTGACCAATGGCATATTCTTGATTTTTCATCGATAGCAGCTAAGCTACTCTTCCTGGGGTCCACAACAAACATAACAATACAACACACAATAAAAACATGTACAATCTTGAAAAAATAGATTCAAAATACGTGTACCATACTGCCTAGTGCCTACACTACACTACCTTGTTTCCCTGTGAGGGGACCAGCAGAGACCAGGTGAGGTTGGGGTAGTACAGGCTGTAGAGTTCTCCGGAAGGCTCCACGGTCTCCACGTGGAAGCGGAAGCCTCCGAACACATAGACGGCATCAGTCTGCTCATGGTACACTGCTGAATGGCCATACAGACCTGAAGGAAGATGCAAAGACAATCCAGTGGTCAGTCAAGAGTGAAGCATAATCTCTGAACGAGACTTTATCATACAAAACGCTGTCATGTATAGTGGAAGTGATTATATGCCAGTTAATTATAAGCTATGTAAACACTAGACTATATAACACTATATTACAGCTTTCAACACACAAAGGCCCCTTTTCCACCAGGGATTGAACCAGTTCAGAGTGTTTCTGCTGAAACACCCTAAAAGTTGGTTCAGAACTGGAACAAAAAAAATGGCCACCGGTTCAGGAACCAAAGTTATTTGGGTGGAAAAGGGGCCAAAGAGTCATGCAGTTGCACAAGAGTGCTGTAAAACACAACGCCCATTTGGTTTATATAAAAGTCACAGGATAGGGCAATTCAGTTCAACAATTATTAAAAAGCACCAGTCTATTAGAGCTCCTCCAGACCTGTGGGAGGTGTCCCGGTATGAGCGGCGATGGTCCAGTTCCCAGAAAGGAGACTAAACTCCAGCAGGTGGTGGTTGAAGCCATTCTCAGGCGAGTAACCTCCGATCAGTAGCGCAGAGGTATCTCGGCGCACCGTTAGAGTGTGGCCTGCCAACGGGGGCAGCAATGAGCTCTAAGGGTGGGAGAGGAGATCGCGGTCAGTCCACAGGCATTTATTCCCATGGGCCATGATCCAGAAACCGTTTCATTTCAAAATGCTCTATATCCATTTTAGCCATAATGTAGTATAAGACATGTATATGTGTATCCCATTCCAGAATGAAACTCAATTTTGTATCACCATCTCACCTTGTACTCTCTCCAGACTAAACTACTGAGGTTGAGACTCCAGGTGTCCATGGCAACACCCTTCTCGGTGACGCCGCCCACCACCATCATAAAGGTGTGACTGGCTCCCTTGCCACCAGGGAGAGGCTCATGATTGGTCAGCAGGACAGAGGCGTGGTGGTAGCGAGGGATGGGGGTGGAGCCTTCTTCTGCTGAGCTCGTCAACATTTGTGTCCAACGGTGCTCTGACACTGAATATCTGAACCGGGCAGCAAGCATGTATGTCACTCATTCATTCAGTGATGGACATACAACGTATTTACAGCCTCAAATTGTAGCTTTAACCCAGTTAGACCTGAGGCCGACTCTAAAAATGTGTTCTAAATCAGTTTTCTGAAAAACTCAGTGTTCAAAAGCCACCAAACCCCATGTCCAAATATCTTGTTCCGGGGACCCCCAGAAGCAAAGATTTGAGTTAAAATGTTCGCTTATATTCGCAATATATATTCAAAGATTTGCACAAATGTTCCACGATGTTTTTAAATAGAAAAAAAAAGAAAAGATAAATAGAAAATCTGCAAGTTCATAGCACGACATGACAGACTATGAGCTTGTATATTTGCTATTTTTGAATAGCCACAGTAGAAAACAATGGTTAAAAACCTAACTGACACAGATGCGGTTAATATGGCAAATCAATAATAAAAAAAGGATCTTCATGATATAAGATGCCATTGTTCACCTGTAGACATTCCCCAGGATTCCCTCTGAGAGAGAGAGTCCCCCATACATCCAGAGGTTGCCCTGGGGCCCAGAGAGCAGAGAGTGGCCCATCCTCTGGAGGAACCTGTGAGCTTGGTTCTGTGGGCCAGGAGACAAACACACAACTGGAATGTTAATGTTAATAATGGTTCTGTTTAATACATAGTTGTGTTTAGTGACTGTGATTACATTGTGCTTGCTATGTATTTTAGATTATATAATAAGTTGGAGAACACCGAGGCCATTTTAATTTACTGGTGGTATCAGTTATGTGTTTTTAATCATTACTCCAAATAAAGATTTCCCCTCTGAAATAAATACTATAATTATTTATTTATTTACATGGTAACCCACAATTGCCCCTGGAAATAATTATGTTGTATTGTATTATACTGTAGATGTGATAACATGTTTCAATATAGCTGTTATGCCATTATAAGGAAAATTAAAATAAAGGGATTAATTTACTATGTGACCCTGTCTTGTGCCTACCGTACAGAAAGGCTAATAGGAAAAGAGAGCAAGGGAGACTAAGGTTTGAGTGCACGTGCAACCATATTAAGTCGCTTACCACTGTGAATTGTGTGTTCAATAGTGTTTCCCACACCAAGCTACTGGAGTCCACGGGAACAGAGCAATCGGAGCCACCCCAGCCATCGGCGCACACACACACTCCCAGCGACTGAGACGAGCAAAGATATCAATCAGCAATCAATTAGCTCTTCACAAGTACACATTGGTAGACTGAATATAACTCAGCAGTCTCAAAAAGCATCACAGCGCTTACTATATTACAAGATCCTCTTCCCTCTGTGAGTCCACATTCCTGGGGACAGATTGGCTGGTCACAGTGAGGCCCGCCTTGGCCCTGGGGACACTGGCAGAGGCCTCCTTGGCACTGGGCGTCTCCCTGGCACACCGGTGACGCGTCCTCACCGCCGTCGGCACTCTGGCCACAGCGTCGCACCCAGTAGGAAGCGTTGAAGCCCTGGGGTTTGTCTGAGGACACGTTGGCCTCAAAGTAGACCGAGATCACACCTGGTGGTAAAACAAAAGATTAGAAGTGTTTATTCTGTTCTGTGCTATCCAACCATTCGATTTTCCAATTAAAACTATAAAATGAACAAATCTGTGCAATAAATACAAGGAGAAGGTTGCAGTTATTACCCGAGGTGGCCTCCACTGTGATTGGCTGTGTCCTGGTGGTCCCACAAAACGCCCCAATCAGATTGTGGTCTGAGTGCACCACTCCGTTGCCCAGGAAGCGAGGAAGGCCATCAAAAACATAGATGTAGGAGCTCTGAGAGACAAACGGGGAACGTGTCATGAGGATTATCATACATTATATTACTTGTGTCCTACAAGCATTTGTGTGCGTGCATGCATGAAATTCTCTACTGTCAACAATTCAAAAGCAACATACAGTAGCAGTTTGTTTTAAAGAAGAGGTCTTAGATGATATGGCTCAATGAGTCAATGACTCATCCATAATGTGCAATTATTTTGTAGAAGTTGATATCAATATTAATGATTGAGTGAAATTGCCCACGTGGTCCAGTCATTACTCACAGCACACTGCGTGTGGGAGTCTGGGTGCAGCGTGAGAGCCACAGGCGGACACAGCTGGCCGGGGAGACATGGAGCCAGGTTCTCGGTCACAGACAGAACCCACAAGCAGTGAGACAAGCCTCCCTTTCCCCCGATGCCTCCTCGCCACCCCAGAGAAGAGGAGAGAGGCAGGGGGGAGGTAGAGGTGGTGGAGAGCAGTATGGACCGTCCTTGACACTGGCGGAAGCATGTGCCGTTGTTGCTGAGGGAGAGAGAGAGAGACTTATTATTTAAGCAAAACAAAAGTCAGCATTGATGGGGAGAAATGTATGCTCAGACTCGTGTTTTGCCATGAGGTTGTTACTTTTTTTTACTACGATAAAGCACAGGGCCCGGGGCATTATGAGACAGTAATAAAACTTGGAAAACACAGAAAGACTTCTCATTTGTACAGCCTTTATTATCGTGTTGCTTCAAAACTAAGAATAATACAATAAAAATAATATATTCACACTGACGATCAACAACAGAATTGATGTAGGAGCCTGTGAGGTGTTTTCTCACCTGGGGTCTCCGTAGTATCCAGGAAGGCAGGACTCGCAGTGTGTTCCCTGGGTGTTGTGTGTGCAGTAGCACTGGCCCGTCTGGTTGTGGCAGTAGCCCTGCAGTGGGTCACCATGGCCGTTACACTCACATGGCACACAGCCGCCACCACCAGCCAGAGCCGAACCAAAACCACCTGGACGACAGTGCTCACAGTGGGGGCCCATGGTCCAGTCTAAACGCAGGGGCCAGAGAAGACAGGATATGAGAGACAGAAAGAGAAAAGAAAGAGAGCGAAGAAAAGAAAGCAAAAGACAGCAAAAATGTGAAAGAAATAAAGAAATAAATATAGATGTAAACAGAAATTCCAAGGCAAAGAAAGATAGGATGAAATGTACACACACAGGACAGACACCAGAAAGAGCCTCACCCTGACACTGGTCGCAGATCCCTGGGGCAGTGATGCAAGTGGAGTGGAAGTTGCAGCCACAGTCGACGTCACACTCTACCCCGCTTAGCACCAGGGTAGCAGGGTCGGATGTCCAGCCAAGGGAGCATTCACACTCGAACCGTGGGCTGCCGCTGCACTGGCCCTTGCGACACTCATTATAACAACTGGGGGAGAGAATAATATGTCAGAACTCAGAATTGAGATGCATTTTATTTGCCAAGTCCAGTGGCTGGCAATAGGGTTCAGAAGTATCAATATTGATAAACATGACAATGTATACATTGATTGAATACAATGGAACCATAAGCACTACAGTAGACAAAATAAACACCATTATACACATGAACAGTGATATGAATCAGTGATAAAATAAAGGAGTGAAAAGTGTAAATCATGCCAGTTCAAAATGTCATGTCACATTAAACACAAGAGTGTAAATTGATCCAAATGGACCCTTATGGGTTCCTTAAACTTAATTAATTTACAAGAACTTACAAAGTCTGGTGGGGGAGATAACTCAATGTTAACATATGTGAGATGGTGGGTCTTTGGTTGCCAGAGACCGTGATAGGTGGAGAAACATTATCGATGCCTTCATGCGATCGAAGAGCATAAGTAAGTAAAATGGTTTCTCCTTACGTCTGGTTGCAGTGCAGAGTGCCATCCCCCGTGTATCCCCTCTCACAGTGGCACTCGTAGGACGTGGGGGTGTTGACGCATGTGGCGAAGGGGTGGCAATTGTGGAGCCCCAGCCTGCACTCCTCCACGTCGGGACAGGAGGGATAGGACCAGACGGCGTCCCACTCGCCCTCGTCCAGGAGCTCCAGCCGTTCCAGTTCGATGTCCATGTCCATTTCAATGGGCCGCGGTGGGGCCAGCGTCTGGGGCTCCGGGCTGAAGGATGAGACATGGGAAATGTGAGAGATCACACAGGAAGGCAGCACATGATAACCTGTTTAGATTACGCCTGGATATTAACCATCTGAATACGTAGTAAAAAAAAGAAAGAAAGGAAAAAAAAAGAATAGGGATGGTGGGGTTCAAGAGGTTACTGAAACTGTAATTGCTGACTCTGAATGATTGCTATTCTGGTCATCAATGTCCCTTTGATGTTACCGTTCAAGAAAATTACATCACAATGAAAAGAGCAAATGAGATATCACAAGTAAATCTACAGTATTGTTCTTATTTCTACTCAGCAGGCAATCACAGCTACACTTTTGGTGTGTTTCCATTGAATGGTCATTTATTTCCTTTCTATTACTACCTCGTACTAGATAATTGGAGGTACTTCTTTTTGTGCCTGGGACAGACACCCAAGTTCCAAGCAGGCTGAGCACATTGACATTAGACTCATTTTGCATGGTACCAGAAAGTCCAATTACCTGACTTAGTAATGGTTTAGTAATGTTAATTTAGAAGACAAAATTGTGTATCATGATTAACAATATTTAAAAAGTTAAATATTATCAATATATATAATATTGATAATAGAGCTCAGTATGTACAGTATATATAGCAAGCTATATTCCACCGACTGCTGAAAAATGTAAACTGACATTAATTGCCAACACACTGTGACACTAGTAGGAAATCTGGCGCACAATGGTTCAGGTTTCTTACTTGGCAGCCCTGGCTTCATCCACAGCCACACTGCAGTTGTAGACAGAGGAGTCATCCATCCCTGCCCAATCTCCTCTCAGACATCTGTGTAAATGGGTGGAATACAGGTAAGGACTGGCAAAAACACAGCATCACTCAAGAGCTTCCGTACAATCATTAAGTCCTCTTTGTGAAAGAATGGAAGATAGGCGGCAGTGGCTCAGGGGTAGAGTGACCGGATGGCAACCGCAAGGTTCCCAGTTCGAACCCGGGACCCCCCAGAGTTAGTGTCGAAGTGTCCTTGAGAAAGACCCTGAACCCCAAATGCTCCCGATGTGCAGGTTGGCCTTGCATGGTTTCCTCCAGCATCGGTGTGTGAATGTGTGTGTGAATGTAATGCATAATCTCTGTAAAGCGCCTTGGATAAAGGCACCATTGACCATTTACAGGTGCCAACAATGCTGAATAATAACAATAAAACTAATGGCACAGTAGAGCACACATTGGTACAGAAGACAACATTGCGTGGGAAAGGGGAGAAGAAAACAATACACCTTGCTGGTATTCAGCCACTGATGTATACAATATCACATGACGCGTGGTCAAAATAGCCAATCTACAAGCTGACAATGCAAGCTCACAATGTGAGTCTGCGACGTGTTGTGAGTTTGTAGATTGGCAATTTTCGCCGATCTACACCATGTATTACATAGTAAATTAAGCATATAAGACTAAGCTATTTTTGAGAATGTCTGCCCATTTATTCACATTTCTTACTTTCCAATCGTAGGGTTGTTGAAGTCACCACACCAGCCACACTGGAACGTCCGCAGGCAGTCTGTGCAAGTATTCAAAGCCGAGCACTGCTTACACTGGGGCACTGAGTGGACACTGGGCAGTAGATGGAATACAAAAGGTGAATTATACACCACTGACCGACTGACTAATATTTACATAGAATGCGGTTTTCTACACAATTAGGACATAGCTATAACAATATTTTTTGTTTACTGTTGCCATGAAGGTAAGGAGAGTTAGAAAGAAAACTCAAACATGGACCTCATTGCAGTGCTTACCTGTCATACCAGTCTCTGCATTCTCCATACGGATACTTAGTGAGGTAGGCAGCAAAGTAGAAGCAGGCCTGGGCAGACTCACACCACGCACACTGGCTAGAGTTAGACAGACACTCCCCGCACGTCTTCCGCCTAGGATAGACAGTCATTTAATCTCCTGTTTTTATGTGTTAATATTGCGAAAACATACAAGTCACTAAGTATAATTTCCACTTTCAATGTTTGTTTGCTTTTGTAGCTCGCACCTGTAATGATTGAGTGAGCATTTTAAGTGAAAGTGTGTAACATTCCACCGAGAGGTCAACTCAGATTGCTGAGGTGAGATTCTCTGTGGTAGCATGGCTGCTTGCCAACTTTTCACTTGAGGCAAAATGTCATTGTTATGCGAGTTTGAGGGCAAAAAGTAGGTGGGTGGAAGCCAACTGGGTCAGAGGATTCAGAGATATTACTCACTGATTGCAGACTTTAGGACACCCCCCTGGGTCACGGATGGAACCCTCTAGCCTTCCCCGCCGGCTGCACTGGTAGTCGCCTTTCTTGCTGAAGTTGATTTGCCACTCGCAGTATGGGTCCTGCAGGTTAGACTTTTTCAATCATTGTACTCAATGTACTCATTCAGTCTGTCGACATTCAGTCAAAACGTCTATTTTCAACTTGAGTTCTGATGCCTTGAAAATAAGTAACATAACATTGTAAGTTTAACTCATCGCATAAACATTCATTTTGTCTTACATTTAGGCCGATATGTCCTTTAACACCGGAACCCATCACACAAAGGCAACGTCAGCAGCACAGAGACAAACAAACAGCCATCATATATCTCCCATAGCAACCTGGTTACCTGAGTGCATGCTGAGCAGTCCCTGTATTCCTCGCACAGCGTGCAGTGCTGTGGAGCCAACAGCAGATGGCGCTGGGTGGCTCCTTGCTCCTCGGGGCAGGGCTCTTCTTCTTGGTTGGCCCGCAGGAGGCAGCGAGCCAGGGACGGACACCAGCCACAAGACTGGTCCGACAGGCAGGCCAGGCAGGACGTGTACCCCGAGCAGAACCCCGAACGGTACGGCTCCAAGAACAGGAAGGAGATCTCCTAGAAAGAAATTAACCAGACTAAGTGACTAGGGAAGCAGGACAATATCAGATTCTACACATTTCATGGGCACCTAACAAGGACACTTCAATTCAATCAATTTAATTCTGTGTTAATCAATCAAATAATATGTCTGTTGCATGTCTGGTGAAATTCGTTTTTTTGTGCCCAAGACATGCCCAAAATAGGAACGCCTGGTTGAAATCGGTTGATATTAATGTAACTGAGAAAACTGCATCCGTTTTTCTTCACTAAGACAACCTCCTGTGCAACTGCCCCATGTGATTCGGACTTGGCACTCACACTTCCTCCCGGCAGTGCCGTCCTGTTCCAGATGAGGGCCATCTCGCTGGTTTGTCCCGAGCCAGAGTTGTTGAGGTAGCCCTCGGCCTGGACCAGGTAGCGGTTCCCCCGGGTGAGGTTGGGGAAAAGACGACTCCCGTCTGGACGGGTCAGCAGCTTCAGCTCCTTCTCCTGCTGAGCTGCCCAGCGACCGACCACCTCCTTCTCACCGCAACGCAGGGAGAGGAGGAGAAGGGAGGGCAGGCAGGTAGGACAGAAGGAAGAGTGGAGAAGGACTTAATAAAATAGCAATGTAAAAAATAAATAGAAATGCATCTCTGTTACCGTATGTGTCATTATTTCCAGCCATCCATTAACAATCTCATTTAAAAAAATAGATAAATAAAACATATCAAAAGCCAGGTTCTAAGTCTTTTGTCGATTTGTCCAAACAGGAGAAAAAGCTGTAATCCATAACTTCCATGATTGTTCTACTGGGATTGGAGTCCAGGTCCCCCCATATGAGAGACCAACTTTATACCACTCTGCCAATAAGGCATCAGGAGCTTCACCGAGTACCACTTCAACCACTAGGTGTCGTACCGACACCAGATCTACATTTCTCAATGGTAAGAGTAGGGAGAGATACTAAATGAAAAAATAATATATATATATATATATATATAATAGCCGCACACTCATAGCTGCCAAAGCCACACGTTTATTGGGGACACAGAGGAGAAACCAAAGTTTCCGACAGATATACTGCCTTTTTCAGGGTATGTATACGAGTGTATCTTCTTCAGGGAGAGCACCTGCAACCACTGCAGATGTACTAGTCATACCATAAAGATTAAAATAAACTTGTATTCATTCAAATAAGTTCCAGATTGCGAATAAGTGTCATTTCGAAACAGACGTCTCTTACCAGTTGGTTGGAGTTGGACCCCGGTGCCATGCGGGCCTCAAAGTGGAGCCTCTGGATGCGAGCCCACATGGCGACGGTCTCGATAGGAGGGGGAGCGGGCGGAGGAGCTCCCCACAGAGGGTGGATGAAGCCGCGGAACTGCAGAGCGACATCCATCTCCGTGGTGGGGCTTAGGATAATGTTGGTGCTTCGGAGGATGGATACCTGGGGGAAGTGGGGTGAGAATGGATGGAGGGAGGTGGAGGATGGATAGATAGATAGATGGAGGTGTACACCCATCAACAGAAGCACTACTCTCTACCGGCTGCTGCACACTGTCTACTTATGACAAAGTAAGCCTCTCTATGAGGATGTGGTAAAAAGCAGCAGGGGAGAATGGAAATAAAAGAGTATTAGAACTGAGCAATGAAAGAAAGTCACTTGAAATACACATGGCAGAAAATAAACAGTAAAAAGTGTGATTTGTGACATATATCAAATAACAAAAAAAGGCATTTAACAAGCTTTTGCCTGGATTACGATTAACAAACAAACGACTAAGCTTGTAGATCTGCTATTTTCGCTAAATGTTCACCTATTTTCGCTGAATGTTCACCTATTTTTGCTGAATGTTCACCTATGACATGCCCAGATGAGGGATGCTAAAGGTTCATGTGGTAAAATTAAGGGATTACAGTGTCAAAGCAGAAGACTTGGAGGGTTGAGTGGAAGCAGAGGAAGGAGGATGAGTGGGTGGGTGGGTGGGGGGGGGGGGGGGGGTAGTGCTGTAGTTACAACAGGATTTAGGATTTTGGGACTCCGTACCTTGTCAGGCTGGGAGTCGTTGCGGGGGTGCTGGAAGGTGAGCAGGTGCAGTCCCGGGACATAGTTCTCGGTGCGACAGGAGTGGAGGGAGGTTAAGAAACGGGTACGCTCCCCCCACCAGCCGTACGCCCCAGAGATCTGGTCCACGCGGCACGCACTTCGCTCTGCGAGACCGAGAGGGAGAGGTCAGCACACAACAGAAGACACACTTGACCTCTTATGAGATTATATAATGTATTTTGTTTGAAAAGAAAAACAAAGACATACAATGCATTTACTGGTCAATGGACTGAAACCAGTGCTGTCAATGCATCTTATTTGGGTGGTGCGTTCTCAAAAAAAAGAAAGGGTGAGAAAAGAGGTGACCTGACTGTACCCAAGCACTTTTTCAGCAGGAGAGGCAACTTGGATTGCAGTTAGACATGCCCATTGCTGGTCAATCGAGCGCAGTCGGGTCATCTCGCTTCATCTATTGACGCATGCCCCCCAAAAAGGAGTCTCTCCTATGTCACCTCCCAACTTTCTTTTTCGTCAAAGCACAATAAACCCCTCCCTCTTTCCTTTTCAGCCCTCCTTCCTCCCTCTCTGCATCTCACCTGACACCGGTAGGCAAGACTCGTTCTGGACACACCAGCCGAAGTCTCCAGGAGCGTGAGCCAGGGAGGGCGGGGTGCCACTGAACACCAGGCAGGACTGGCAGTCGGACAGGAAGCGTGCTAGACCCAGGCAACCGGTGCTGCCGCACTGTGGACACACGAGTGGTGGTTACGCATGACAAAGACTGCTAAAATCATGATACAAATGTTAGCTTATCATATCTGGGATTAATTGCGAAATAGCAGCGCCAAACGATTTTATAAGAGTTCCGAGATTCTGTCTATAGTCAACGCAATGCATTGATTTACAGCTTGCACATCAGTATTAGAAGAAAAAGAAACACAGAAAAAATTGAAGTTCATTCCACATTAAAGATGGGGTGCAATGGGGGGGGGGGGTCTTACTGGGTTGGACGGCTGGTACTCCCGACAGCGACCTTCACACCAGCTGCATTCAGGATTCTTCAAACACATGCTCTCGTCGGGTGCCTCAGCACATACAGCATCCTGAATGCACAAGGCACAGCATCACAGAGTGCACTACCAAATACCGACCTACATCTGAATTATTTGTCATCACTACCAGTCTACCACACCCCCTTCTGCCATGACTCCTTATACAGTGCCAACCAGTTCACCAATCTCCTCATGACCTCAACTCCCAGTGCGTTCACTCCCTGGTGCTTCCTGCACTCACCCTGCGTCGTGGATCACTGCTGATGAACAGCGGAACTTTGTAAGCCACAAGGTCTCCGCGGGCGACGCCGCTGTAACCCCCGGCAACCAGCAGTACCTGGCCCTCCATCACCGCAGCGACGTGAGAGTACCGCCCTCTCACGGCCTCCCCTCCTATGAGAAACACGCGATTATACTGTGTGTAGTGTTGACCATTTAAGCCATTATTGATACTTTTCGTATGAGTAGTGAAAATAGCAGATTTATTTTAAGATGATAATGACAGGTTGAAAGTGGTTAAAACCACTGTATAAGATGTGCAGTGTTTGTGATTGTACATGTTCATGTGTGCAGGTGAGAGAGTGTACAGTACATTGAAACATGGTCTACTGGGACTCACTGTTCAGCAGACTCTCCCCAGCAGAAACCCACTGGTGACATCCTAGGTGGTAAAAGAAGATTTCCTCATCGTAGCACTTCTCCTCTTGGTAATGAATATGCACATTCCCCCCTGAGAATTACAGGTTGCATGGAAAGAAATGGATAAAGAGAGAACGATTAAGCTTGATCAGTAGAAGAACCCTACTGTGTGATCTACTCACTTGGGTGTAGATGTATACTATACATGTGCTAAGAACTTTGGTTGATAGATTGAATACTTTATTAGCAGGATTGTTAACAGTGCAGGTAGTACGGTCAAAGTATGCTAAAAGGATAATACAATAAGCCCCAGGGTGCTGTGAAGTTTAAAATGTTCCATTTCTAGGTTGTTTGCAGCTTCATTACGTAACACCTGCCTCAATGCATCCGATTTGGGAAAGAAAAGTACTTTCCCAGATGAGAATGTAAAAAAAAGAAAAAAGAAAAAAACATTTACCTGCCAGTATTAATGGGTCACAATTCTTATTGCTGAGTAATGGTTAAACGGTCAATTACCAGCAATCACTAAAACAGAGCGATGCATTTAATTATCCACCGGCCATTGGTGGATGCTGTGTACATGCAACCCTGCAGCACCCACCCGGCAGTTAAAACAGGGAAATACTGTCCTGTCGTCGACACACTGGATCCAACCACAAGATATTAGATATCAGTCTGTCCTCCAACCGCCAGCGTGCCTGCACGGTGCCCCTGAGTCTCTGTACACCACACACTCACCGTAGACCACCATGTAGTTGCCGATGACGGTGGCCGAGTGGAAGGCCCTCTCTCTGGGACCTGTGGCCGGGAAACGTGAACGAAATGCCGTCCAGAAGCGCTGGTCGACGTGGAACGCGTCAGTGTTGTTCACCCTCACGCTGAACCTTGGATAGGGCACAGGGAGAACAGGGGGTTTTCCTACTTCACTGTACCTGCAGTCTCAGTCAAGCAGTGGTAAGGCAACTTTAACCCACTAAGATCAGAGGCTGATTCAACAAATACCTTCAAAATCAAATCAGTAGTTCAACAAATACCTTCAAAATTAAATCAGTAGTTCAAATTGAAGATTATTCAAAGTCTTTCAAACACATCAATATTTTTTTTACTTTACTTTACTCTACTTTCAAAAATAGCAGATGTACAAGCTCGCAGCATGGCACAACGTGATGCGCTGTTAGCTTGTATATCTGCTATTTTTGAATAACCAACTAAAAAATCGTAATGACACAGGTGCTTTCCTGGGTTTAATGTGTTAATTATGTTAGAAACTATGACAATGATAAATATTTAAGTATCAGTGACTAGAGGAGCTTACTAATTTTATTGCACTTTTTAATCTTATGTGAACATTGACTAAGGACAACGTTGACTATTTTCAACTACAATGGGAAGGAAAATGAAATTTCCCAAATTACCAATATGCCAACTCATTATGGAAAGCAAACTGTGATATACCCTCGTTCGTAATTACTTTCATCCATAGCTATACATACACATTGACAGTGGTACACTCCAACAGCGCATGTTCCACGCACGCACACACACACACACACACACACACACACACACACACACACACACACACACACACACACACACACACACACACACACACACACACACACACACACACACACACACACACACACACACGTTGTCTAGACTTTAACTAACTACACGCCTGTGCACCACCTGTGTGTATGTGTACCTGGCAGTGGTGGGCCTGTGGCCACCGTAGACCAGCAGAGTTCTGGAGGGGCTGTGGAACACCATGGAGTGTCCGGCGGTGGCGGGCGGCTTCCCCCCTGTGGACTGAACAGTCTCCCACAGCCCCGAGCCCAACAGATTGAAGCGGCAGAGAGAGGACGAGAACATGTCCTCCTCAGTGCGCCCTGCGAAATGTACAAATTCTAAGTAAATGTTTTACTCTCCCAAGTGATCTCTCGCACGCACGCACGCACAGTCACACACACGTGACAATACCTCCAAAAACATAGAGATGGTAGTCCACCACAGCTGCCGCATGATTGGCCAGCTTAGGAGCTCCAGGCGAATTTGACAGGCCGAGCTGCTGCCAGTCATCCTGGGCAGGGCGGTACATCCAGACATCGCTGGCTAGAGTGCCGTCGGCTAGCTCACCCCCGAAGATGACCATATTACCCTTCCACTCCACTGCCGTGTGGGAGTGACGAGCAGCCTGAAGCAGAGGAGGGGCGGGCAGAAAGCCAGGAGGAGAATGAGAAGTACATTATGGTGATCATGATGAATGAGTGCAATTGTGTTCAATTGAGTGCAGTGCACTGCAGGGATTAAAGCAAAACAAGTCTCACAACTGAAAGGTTTTGTTAGGCCAAGTCGCAAACTGCAAATTGTGAAAACAGCGTGAAAGGAGCCTGTCACACTAGTGCTCTGTTTCCTAAACAATTAGCACAGTATGTTAAATTATGATGTTTTGGCATTATCATTCTAAACTTCTGTTCCTGCTATTCTACATAGTTGAAGAGGCGTATTTATTTTCAGTATACGACTGTACTTACAGGGGAGTGACCGTAGGACCTGTTCTCCCACTGGTTGGAGGTGAAGTTGTATTTGACCAGGTCGCCTAGAGCTCTGTTCAGGTCAAAGCCTGAAACATATCACATAAGCAAGATTATTATTAAAACAGAATACATGTTTTATTCAAAAGGAAAACAAATAAAATAAAAAACTTGACCTTGAATATAATACACCACACTCTTATGCTGAACAAATTATGTTATGCGAATACATTGGAGCCGAGTCTGTAAAAAGACAGGTCTCTTGTTCACCACCAAATTATAAATGAAACAAAGTCAATAAAAAATAGATATACTGTTTTCCTCGAGTAAGCACTGTAGGTTTCTCACCTCCAAACATATACATTGCTCCAGTAGAGGACAGGTAGACTCCAGCAGACCCTGTCCTAGGGGGCATGTAGGGGTCACCTTCACTAACGCTCCACCACTGCCCCCCTCCGCTGTCGTCGCGGAGGCCAAGTTGGCAGCTCTGACCCAGGAAGCCTGAGCTACACAAACAGCGCTCTCCTTTCTGAAAGACAAAGAGAGCATGAGTAACAGCTGAGTGGCAAAACCCAAGCCCATGTCAAAAGCAGTTTTACAGAACCAGAAGATGCAGGGTTTCAAACAAAACTCAAACAAGGCCTCATTCAGGTATATCTCCCAGACTGTGGTGTCGTTTATGTTCACATGCAACAGTTGGAAATGAAATATGTCGAAAACAGTATTTCTGTCCATTTAGGCAATTCTTCCAAGAGTCCATTTCATAAAGGCATTACTTTAATAAACATAAACAACACAAGTAAGTCAGTATTTACAACCAAAATAAGCCTATTACATTATGCATCACAAAATAACATTAAACACATTATGTACTTGATGTACATTTCTGTACAATTATCTCCTCTGCTCTGACCTTGTCACACTGGCCGTGCTGGGTGCAAGCCTGGGAGGAACAGAGAGGGCTGGTACAGTCCACACCTCCCCAGCCCTGGTGGCACTGGCACAGAGAAGTGGCTGAATCACAACGACCATGGCCCCCACAGGCTCCGGGACACAAAGAGAAGGTGTAGGTGGCATTGAAGCCCAAGAGGTTGTAATTAGCATCACTGAAGAGGTGGAGCAGCATCTGATAAGGAGAGAGAAAGGGAATAGCGTTATTCAACATTAATTCATGACAAAATGAACTTTATTTACACATGTTCTTAATTTACTCAAAGAATCAAACAACTACTAGTAACTAGGCTATGCTCATTGCTCAGAATGCCCAATGCTGACAGAATAAGGCAAAGTCCAAAGAATAGAAATGCAAGCCTGTTAACTCATTTCATCAATGACGCTGTATGCCTTCTGACATAAAGAAAGATCTGTTCTGAACCATTTTTTTCCTCCTTTAGATATAGACCTATCTTTCTTTATAAATAAAATAACTTTCATAAGCCAAAATGGTACAACTATTAAATGTGGGTTGTGGGATAAGATTTAGTCTGACTACCAATATAAAGAGGTGAGGAGCAATTACATGTGGCCGTACATAATGCAATCTGCTGAGATTCATCTGCTGGTCAGAGAGAAAATGTGAAATACTATAGGAAAACATTGTTGCAAATCGTATTCTAAATCACATCCAAGTGGTCTATAACATTATTAGAGTCTGTGGTCTAAACCATTAGAAGACAGGGAAAATACAAAAACCGAGAGATTTAAATGGTTGTTATCACCTTGCCAGACTTGGCTTCCATGGTCTGCGGCAGAGTGTTGCCACTCAGACTGGCCAGAAGAGGGCTTTGGTATGAGTCTCCATCATACACAAATAGGTAGTCATAGGTACACTCTGTGTCCATGAAGGTGAAGTTCAGGACGATGCGGTGATTGTTGGTTGGAGCTAGCAATACAAAGAATAGGTGTGAGTCTTAAACGAACTAATTATATTACAAACAAACTAATTATATTACATGTCTATAAATCTATAAAGTGTATTCCATGTGAATTAAAGGAATACTTTGTGGATTAAAATGAGATCAATCTGCAATTTTTGAATAGCCAAAGCTTCAAATAGGGTTAAACAGATTTTGATATTATAGATAGATACCAACACCCTGGGGGTCTCGCTATATATGACTCTATATGAAATGTGTTGCTAATTAATTTACCTTTGATGAGCCACTCGCAGTTCCCATTGACAGAGTAGTTCCCTGGCCCATCTGTGACATAGCCTGGGGGTCCCCTCAGCACCTGCCTGTGGCCCTTACAGTCCCCTGCCCAGCATCCAGGGCCCCCGGCTAGCAGCAGCAACAGTGGCAGCAGGGACACAGGAAGGAGGGAGGCCATCCTCACCACCACCTTTTGGAAGCAAGCAATAACTACAATTTAGGCATTTAGCAGGCGCTCTTAACCAGAGCAACTTACAATAAGCACGGTAAACACATACATCCCAAATGCAGAGACAGTGTAGTGCCTCAGTAAACTAGGATCACGAGTAAGCCAAGAAACAATTACTATCAACTAGATGAGTTTGCAGTTGTTATGACGTGACGTTATGCAGTTTATTATTCGGCAGCCGAATAATAAAAGTTCTGAGAATTCAAATCAAACATTCTGTTCAGCAACTAAAAGGCAGTAATAACATGCAGCAAAAAATATATAATATAGACACGGTAAACTAAATTGTTTACAGGTCGAAAGATGGGGCCTGGTGTGTGCAAAGCCATCAGAGGGTATGGCAGGTAATGAAATGAAATGAAATGAAATCTATATTTACCCAGGGTATCTGGGCTAAGCTCAAGAACTTGTTTCCAGCCAGGCCCTGCTCATAGAACACATTTCATCGTAGTGGTTGATGCCTTGTTCAAGGGCATTTCAGCGGTGGTAATTTTAACGTGTCGGACGGCTGATTCGAACTGGGAACCTTCCGGTATCTAGACCGCGCCGCTATCCGTTCGGCCACCGCTGCCACAGGTCCGATTAGGTCTAGTTATGTTATCAGCACCAGTAGAGTGGGATCTGTTTCTGGGATAACATTGTTTTGGACCTGTGACAGTGAATCTCATGTTTCATACTGATCCAAGAGCCAATGTGATGCGACCAGCAGGGTCGCCGCAACAGGGAACAGCAGGGTTTTCACTACAGGCCTGGCTGCCAGGAAGGCTGATGCCAGCTTTATGGAACTAAATGGAACATTCTGACATTTTCAGGTTAACAGTCCTCAGTCTCATTAATACCGTTAGCAAGTACACCTGGGACAACAAAACATACATGCAGGGATGCTTGCTTCTGCAGGCACGTTCAATTTCATTTACTAATACATGATGTGTATAATAACGTTGGAAGAAAAATGTATGCCTGCAAGCTGCAATGCTGCTGTCTCTTCTTGCATTGATGAAAGCTAGGATGGTGATAACAAGCTATTCTGTTGCTACAGAGATACGTGCTGCAGTGCAACATACTAGCATCAACAGAAAACAAATGCCACAACCCCCTTGACTGTTTATTCACCTAGTTAATAGTAGCAAGTAACCTCATCCACTGCCAATGCATATGCATATCGACTTGGACATCGATTATCTTGCATGGGTACATTGGGTAGCTTTCTAGCCAACGGTCCATGTAGCCTACTGTGCAAACAACGACATACGCATACTGCATACATACATAGAAATAGGGGTTGTAAGATATTGCAATCTGCACGTCGCTGCTACAGCGAAGCGAGGGGGCTAAAAACACCTAGCAGCAGATAGATAGCCGCAGGATATCACAACAGACCAGGGAGACTCGGAGAGAGGCTATAGCTAACGGTAATAACGGCCACATTACTCACCAGTCCCCGTCTCTTCGGGCTCATTGCAGATTTACATTTTCGACGAAGAGCTTCACCACAGAAGCCAACAATTCGTTCGCTGGTTAGCAGCTTATGCTGCCTGGCGACGGTGTTGGGAGTCAACTGGGTTCACAAACACTGACTACACAGCAGCCTGTTATTGCTAGCCAGTTAGCCACCGTCGTTAGCCAGCTTGGCTAGATCCAGATGCGCAGTACCAACGTTAAACAGGCAGCAGCAAACGCCATAATGTGATAACTTATAAGTCTTCTTATTGATTAATTGTTAATAATGTAACGATTCAATCGTGTGCCACTGCATTATGCGCTATGCGGCCAGTACAGTAGCACCACAACCCCTGCGGTCCATCTCGGGGATATTATTATAGATGCCTCTTGTTTTGGTGATGCAGTCCAGTCGTTGCCAACACAAAAGGCAGACCTTTAACTGTTGTGGTTCTACACTGCCATCTACCGGACATATCTGACCTTGTTTTCCACATCTGGTCGCAATCCTGACCTGTGTACTACACAGTGTGTAGCATAGATATATGGTGTGTAGTACACTGTTTACACACACAAGTGGTACAGACAGTATAACGTTAAGTCTGGTGATGCGACTCACTATACACTCATGTTTGCTGAATTAGACGTGGACCTTTAACTGTATTACATAAGGGAAAGTGTTTGCCACATTATTATTATTATTATTATTATTATTATTATTATTGTTATTATTATTATTATCCATTATTTCCTCATGTGAACGGAACCTTACTACTGCATTCCTCAATGATGACAGCTAAATATCAACATCCCAAATATGCTGGTGAGCCATGTTTAAGTTGTCATAGTGTCTATAATCTGGATACAAGCATGCTTCTGTTCTGACTTCAATATTTTTTTGTACGTACTAATTTTATGTTGGTGCAAAAACCTACATCCGATATGAAACACTCCTGTACCTCAAACACAGCAGTATTATTTGAAGGTATACTGTACATCTAATGTAGATAATTACTGTACTTCTACTTTGGATGCTATATGTGCACATTTCCATTATCAACGTTGTAGGTGCTCTTTGGATGATTCAGGACATTTTATTTCAATGTTAAATTTTTTGCTGTGCTTCTGCCATTTATTTTTCTCACCTTGAATTCCCCTAGCTATCAGAACTTGTAAACCTGAAGTTGAAAATGGATTTGGATTATTTTCTGATGGAAATGTAAAACTGTTCTACACCTGCAACACAAACTATAAGCATTAGGCTTGGCTCAGGGAAGAGGACGCCCCTGCCATGCATAGTCCACCATGGGCACCGTTGGAGGTGCGACAAAGAAAGCAGGAAGACCATCCTTCTGTATGAAATAATTTCTACAAAGGCTGTAACGCAACATTCAATAACGGTGCATGGAATGAAACTCCACAATGACTTTCTTAATTGAAGTCCATGTAATTCAATCAACGAAAGCTGATTTCTGTTTTGTGGCGTGGCGAGTGGGGCTGTGATCGCACTGAAACCTTGTCTAATTTTGGAGTCATACGTCATAGACATGTTACTGATCATCATAGATGACTGATGTTACACAGCCTGGCCTAGTCTGAGATCCACAATGCATCCACACCACCATTCCTATATGTGTTTCACGAAATCCACATAATTCTATTTTCATGGTATTACTAGTTTAGTTTACTCTATTTTTATATAATCTTATTTGGGTCTTAGTTAGGCTATCACACATAGTACTTTCTGTTCATCTTTCTGATATGGCTAATGGGGACCATAATTAGAAAACAGAGCAACTGGAGTATTTCTCTACAGAAGCAGATTTCAAACTTGGTCCATTTTTGGGAAAAAAAAATCTGAATACTTTCAAACTATTTAGTTTTGATTATATTTGTTAATATTGAGCTTTTTCACCATGACATATCAACTTAATCGTATGTATTTTTTTCTAGGTAAGAATAAATGTGGTGCATTACCTCAAATTCCTCATGCAGAAATTAAGAAACCTCAAAATGATGAATATACAGAAGGCCAACGCATTTGTTTGTGAGGCGGGATACGAGTCAAACAACAGTTTAAGTGAAATAACTTGTAAGAATGGAAAATGGGACTTGATCACAATCTGTAAACGTAAGACATCTCCATTCAAATTTAAAAGTTCTAATAATATTTTAAATTATGCTGTTGCGTAAGTGTGATCTTAAAATGTATTTTCATCTCTTGCAGCCATTGAAAAATGTTGCAGGCCACAGGTTAAAGATGCAATTTCCATGTATGATTGTCAGAAGGAAAACTTTTCTGAAATGGAGGTACAGTATAAATGCTGTCATGAATATAAAATGGAAGAGGAGGACAAGGCAAAATAACCTTAATTGTATAGGTATGTGAGTTTTGGCTATTTCAAACAGCATTTAATATTAGGCTTTTTAGAGCAAATGATGCAATAAACATGCTGCTACTGGTGTGTGTCATGATGATGAATATCTAGAAACAGAATGATTCTTGCAGGACACTGCCAAAGACACCAGGAGCTCCCAGCCAGCAAACTGGTGCTGTGGGAACCAACATATGGGCATCGGTCACAAGGACGTCCCATACTAACATAATGTGGATGTACCGTACTCAAGAAAGATGCAGGAGCGCAAAGCACCAACGAGCTGGCCAGATGTATGGAGAACCGGGATGACTGGAAGCGACGATGGAAGGCTCGTCTGAGGACGACCTAGAGAGGAACCACAAGGTTCCCATCAATCCCGGGCTCCCCCAGAGTTAGTGTTGAAGACAAGTGTCCTTGAGCAAGATGTTGAACCCCTAATTGCTCCCGATGTGCAGGTTGGTGCCTTGCATGGTTTCCTCTTCCATGAATGTGAATGAGTTAGTTTAACTTTTATATAGCCCAAGCTCAAACCAGCATAGACCAGGCCAGCAAAACCTATACCAGCATAAACTGGTGACCATCAAAACCAACCTTCATGAATACCAGCTACCAGCATAGTCAGACCAGCAAAACGTATCTGGTCGGCCACCAAGACCAGCAAAAAGCCCAAAACACACTTTTAAGCTATGGCTACCAGCTAAAAGTAAAACCAGCATACACTGGTGAACAGCAAAACCATCCTAAATACCAGCATAGACCAGCATAAACTGGTGACCAGCAAAACCAGCATAAACACCAGCTTAACCCAGCATAGACCAGCAAAACCTAGCTGGTCACCACCGCAGCTAAGACCAGCAAGATGGCATCCAAAACACACTAAAGCTGGTCACTAGATAAGACCTTAGACTTAGAGTATAAATACTCTAAATAAGGATAAGACCAGCAAAAAAGTTCCCAAAACACATTTTAAGCTGGTCACCAGCTAAGACCAGCAAGAAGTTGCTGGTTCAGCTTATGCTGGTCTGTGCTGTTTTTTTTTTCAGCAGGGAATTTACTGTTGATCATTTATTACTGTTGATATGGTGCTGAAATGTTGAAACAAGATGCTGAAACAAGTCATGAGTGAATCATTCGTTGTGAAATCGTACCACTGTGTTTATTAGCAATTTGTAAATAATGTACGGTATACGGGAGGGGGGGGGGTCAAGCACCCTTGACAGTTATAAGTCTACTCTCCGCCAGTCATCACTAACCTCTGCCAGTCATCACCAATCAATACTTCTGTAAAGCATTCAAATAAGTTGTGTAACTGGGAAAACGCAATAAGTCCCAAAAGTGATTTCATGGGGTTAGGGTTTTGAACTTTTTAAACTCTAGAATTATTATTTTATCACAAAGAAAAGAAAGCAAGGTATATAAGGTTCATATTCTGAGTGGTGCTATTGACATGAACCCATATGAACTATTTGTTCATGGGATTCTTGTGGGATTCTTCAAATTAAGGTGCATGCTAGGTTCTAAGTGTGAACGTAAGTTACCACCAATTAATTCTACTATTTAGAAAAATGAATTAGCTCTGGTCATCCATAGCGTTAAAAGGTTAAAAAAAAAACGCTAGAGCTACAAATAAAAACGGTCGGTGCCACGGGAGGTCGGGCGGTAGGTCGGGCGGTAGGTAGGTCGGGATTTTTCTTTTTCCCCAAATTATATCAAGGTCTTTTGGAGAGAAATCAGACCAGGAAAGGTGACCAAGCCCGAAGGGACTTCTTGGTCCCTTATTGTATTGTTTTTTTCTTCTTACGCCAAAAATAGCATTTCTGCTTTTGCTTTCTTTTCTTCGCTCTCTTTCTGTCTCTCATATCCTGTCTTCTCTGGCCCCCGCGTTTAGACCTGACCGGCGGCTGTGTGCCATGTGAGTGTAACGGCCATGGTGATCCACTGCAGGGCTACTGCAACAACCAGACAGGCCAGTGCTACTGCACACACAACACCCAGGGAACACACTGCGAGTCCTGCCTGCCTGGATACTACGGAGACCCCAGGTGAGAAAACTCCTACGTCAGTAATGATTTTGATTATCAGTGTGGATATAAATCTCTCTCTCTCTCCCTCAGCAACAACGGCACATGCTTCCGCCAGTGTCAAGGACGGTCCATGCTGCTCTCCACCACCTCTACCTCCCCCCTGCCTCTCTCCTCTTCTCTGGGGTGGCGAGGAGGCATCGGGGGAAAGGGAGGCCTGTATCACTGCTTGTGGGTTCTGTCTGTGACCGAGAACCTGGCTCCATGTCTCCCCGGCCAGCTGTGTCCGCCTGTGGCTCTCACGCTGCACCCAGACTCCCACACGCAGTGTGCTGTGAGTAATGACTGGACCACGTGGGCAATTTCACTCAATCATTAATATTGATATCAACTTCTACAAAATGATTGCACATTATGGACAAGTCATTGAGCCATATCAACTAAGACCTCTTCTTTAAAAAACAATACTGCTTTTGAATTAGTGAAAAAGCAGATTTACAAGCACACAACGCGATGCTTTGTGCCGCGTTGCAAGCTTGTAGATGAGCTATTTTCACTACTTATTACTTATTATAATTGTTAATTGTTATTAAAGTTTGTTTTAGAACGTATAGGCCTAGAATAATTTTACATGTTTTTATTAAAACAAATCTTTTTTAAATTGGTCTGTTTGGGAAACAGTGATATAATGTATCAAAATTCCCTGTTTGTCTCTCAGAGCTCCTACATCTATGTTTTTGATGGCCTTCCTCGCTTCCTGGGCAACGGAGTGGTGCACTCAGACCACAATCTGATTGGGGTGTTTTGTGGGACCACCAGGACACAGCCAATCACAGTGGAGGCCACCTCGGGTAATAACTGCAACCTTCTCCTTGTATTTATTGCACAGATTTGTTCATTTTATAGTTTTAATTGGAAAATCGAATGGTTAGATAGCACATAACAGAATAAACACTTCTAATCTTTTGTTTTACCACCAGGTGTGATCTCTGTCTTTGAGGCCAACGTGTCCTTAGACAAACCCCAGGGCTTCAACGCTTCCTACTGGGTGTGGCGCTGTGGCCAGAGTTTTTTGATTGATTGATTGAAGAATTTATTAACAGTTTGCAGAATTACAGTACATTTCAAGCACAAACTCAATACAAAGGCTGTTAACTGTGAGTGGACGACCCAATTAAGCAATTTACAATTTACAATTTACAATTTAGGCATTTAGCAGACGCTCTTAATCCAGAGCGACTTACAATAAGCAAGAACAAAAGCATGGGAATACATCACATATGTAAAAAGCATTTATCGCGAAACATGCGTAAGCTAAGAACGTGACTAGAACATATCTATATAATGACACTATACATATAAACTATAACTAGAACATATCTATATAATGACACTATACATATAAACTACACATATATGCTATACTATGCTGTACATATATACTATGAAGTGCTATGACTACTATACACTATATACTATGAAGTGCTATGACTACATACAATGCACTTATTGTGCTGTCTACATGACATGCTATAAGTCTGTTTCAAATGCTATATAAGTCTAAGAAGTGCTGTCTAAGGGGGGTAGGGTAAGTGCTATGGGCCATGATGGAGTCTGAAAAGGTGGGTTTTCAGACTACGGCGGAAGATCGGGAGTGATGCTGCAGTTCTGATTGCAACGGGAAGTGCATTCCACAGTTTTGGGGCCAGAAGGGAGAAGAGTTTGGGACGTGTGGAGCGTTGTCCCGGCGTTTTTAGTGAGGGTACTTCCAGCTTCCCTGCGTTGGCTGATCTGAGTGCGCGGGAGGGTTTGTAGGGTTCAATCATGCTGGCAAGATATGGGGGAGCCATACCTTTGGTTGCTTTAAATGCCAACATCAGAGTTTTGTATTCTGTGCGGGCAGCGACCGGGAGCCAGTGCAGGGAGCGGAGCAGGGGGGAGACATGTGAGAATTTTGGCTGGTTGAAGACCAAGCGAGCTGCGGCATTTTGGATCAGTTGGAGAGGCTTCAGTGCACATGCCGGTAGGCCAGTAAGGAGAGAGTTACAATAGTCAAGCTTTGACAGCATTACACTTGTTTCCAATAGGGTCCACCATGTTCAAATCATCAAAACATTTAGAGACGTACAAATAGACACTTCTACAGAACAGGAATTCATCATAAAGGAGGTAAAAAGGGAAAAGAAACATATACAGTGAGGGAAAAAAAGGGGTGGGCGGTGGGGGGGATTCACGTTCAGCTCCGTTAATTTGTTTGTTTTCCTTGGAGGAGCTGCATTGGGTCCCCAAGTCGGCTCCGTGGCCGTACCTTGAGTTGGCTGTGTGGCCGTGACCGTCTCTTGTGTTGTCCTTGTGTTGGGTCCCCAAGTCGGCTCCGTGGCCGTACCTTGAGTTGGCTGTGTGGCCGTGACCGTCTCTTGTGTTGTCCTTGCGTTAGGTCCCCAAGTCGGCTCAGTGGCCATACCTTGAGTTGGCTGTGTGGCCGCGACCGTCTCTTGTGTTGTCCTTGCGTTCGTGTTTGAGGGATTCCGATTTTACAGGGGCCAGTTTCGAATTGCAGCCGTCCGTAGGTGCCCTTTGAGAGCGGTTTTGAAGGAGTCAAGGGATTCGCATGTCTTAATGACAGTTGGTAGGGCGTTCCACATTTTGGTGGCATAGGAGCGAAAAGAATTTAGTCCCTTGTTTGTGCCGAATCTGGGTTGTGCCGACGGCGGTGAGGACTGGTGTGCCAGGGAGACGCCCAGTGCCAAGGAGGCCTCTGCCAGTGTCCCCAGGGCCACTGCGGGCCTCACTGTGACCAGCCAGTCTGTCCCCAGGAATGTGGACTCGCAGAGGGAAGAGGATCTTGTAATACAGTAAGCGCTGTGATGCTTTTTGAGACTGCTGAGTTATATTCAGTCTACCTATGTGTAGCCAAGTTCCTTGTGAAGAGCTAATTGATTGCTGATTGATATCTTTGCTCGTCTCAGTCGCTGGGAGTGTGTGTGTGCGCCGATGGCTGGGGTGGCTCTGATTGCTCTGTTCCCGTGGACTCCAGTAGCTAGCACAGTGGTAAGCGACTTAATATGGTGATGTGCACTCAAACTACACAATTAATTGAAGCGTCTCTCTATTGCATTCACCTCTCTAGTCTAGTTTTCTATTCTTAATCTCCCTTGCTCTCTCCCTATTAGCCTTTCTGTACGGTAGATACACTATTTCAAAACATGTTATCACATCTACAGTATAATACAATACAACATTATTATTTCCAGGGGCAATTGTGTCTTACGAATAATTATAGTATTTATTTCAGTGGGGAAAGCTTGATTTGAGGTAATGATAAGAACAAATAACTGATACTGCCAGTAAATTAAAATGGCCTAAATATTAGTTTAATTCAAAAAATGTGTTCGCCAACATATTATATCATCTGCAGCAAGCACAATGTAATTACAGTCACTAAACACAGCTACGTATTAAACTCAATTGTGTGTTTGTTTCCTGGCCCACAGAACCATTATTGATATTAACATTAACATTCCAGTTGTGAGTTTGTCTCCTGGCCCACAGAACCATTATTAACATTAACATTCCAGTTGTGTGTTTGTCTCCTGGCCCACAGAACCATTATTAACATTAACATTCCAGTTGTGTGTTTGTCTCCTGGCCCACAGAACCAAGCTCACAGGTTTCTCCAGAGGATGGGCCACTCTCTGCTCTCTGGGCCCCAGGGCAACCTCTGGAGAATTCAAGTTGAATGTTCTTTTCATATAGGTGAATAATTATACTTAATGTATTTTTTTTATATTTTGCTTAGTAGTTGAATGCTCTCAAATCAAAACTTTAATGAAATCTCAGTTTTTCAAATTGATTTCAAGATTTAGCAGATTTTTGTACCAGTCAAAACATATTGGTAAAATTAGTGGTCTCGGACTCTCCAAAATAGAGTTGTATCGGATACAAATATCTGCCATTGGTCTGAGCATGTGTTGTACTTGTGCCCCTGTCTCGTTTCTTCCATGTGGCAGACCTGATCAAAGACACCATGGTTATTGTTGGAGGGAGGACAGAAGCAGAGGACTATAGTAACTTGGTGTCTCTCTACCAGATAAACTGTAACACCTGGATACAGACATTTTGATTTATTGTAAATTATGAACAAAGTGAGTAAAGCCATTTGAAATCATTGTAAAATAGTAACTAATTTGGTACAGGTCAGATAAGAAAACATTGGTAAACATCTCACTAAAATGTTGGCTGGAGTGCTATTCTGTGGTGTCCATTACAGCCAGGGCAGGTCTTTTTAAAGAATTCTAACAATGTTCTAAACATGGCATGCTATGGCCATCTTAATTATTTTATTCTCTGTGGCTGCTTTTTTGATTGAGCCATTCTTACTTCCAAACTACTGTATCTTCCACTGTATCTTCTTCCCTCTCTCCCTCTATCAGCTTCAGCGGTGGGCGAGCCAGTCAACCGTTCAGTGTCTCTGGCCATCCCTGTTCCCTGCTGCCCACGCCAGAGGCCTGTAACTCCACCACAGGTATCTGGTGTAGGGGTGCCTCATCAGATACTGCTGAAAGGTATGACATTCGAACAATCTGAATACCTGTGGAGTAGCATGGTCCTGGGCTAGAGAGGTCTTATATTGGCATATAAGTGGGGCTGTGAACATTGGCCAAATGAACATCTTTATTTGAATGAGCTGTGCATACACACCAGCAGCAATAACTAGACAAAGTGTCTGGAGTCATTCATTTTCTAGTGAGTAACTTCTGAGAGACAGTGGGCAAAATAACAACCATGTGCAATGATCAAGTCCCTGCCAGTGTAAGCATAGCATAATGCTCCTAACATTAACAGGAGGAGACAGAGAATTAATTTACATCTCACTGATACAGCTCAACAATGTAAACTGTAAAAACTCACTTACCTCCCGATTTGATACGATATCGATATCTAGGATGCTGATTCGTTTTATATTGCGA
This sequence comes from Electrona antarctica, assembly GCF_951216825.1. Taxonomy (NCBI): domain Eukaryota; kingdom Metazoa; phylum Chordata; class Actinopteri; order Myctophiformes; family Myctophidae; genus Electrona; species Electrona antarctica. Next base: position 40,945,067 of record NC_136811.1, read on the forward strand.
TTGTTAAATATATTGCGATTCGATAATGCGATCTATTGCGTTTTAAAACATTTCTAATCAATATAGACCAGTCGCCATGAAAAGTTCAATCATACACTTCAATGCAGTCAGAAAACGTCAGTCAGTATTTCTGACATGAAAAAAATAATTAAAAAATAAAGAAAATAGATATGCTTTGGCAAATTTGGTTTTCTGTAGGAGTTATTTACTTGACTGAACAGGCTAAACGGAAGTTGGGGCAGGGCATCCACTTTATTTTCAACTAATTTCATTTCAGACTTGTAGAACCTGGCCTGAAGATAATGGTTTAACCCAGGCAAATGCTTTGACCTAGACTCATATGGATGACGCAGTACAATGCACCAGATTTGTGTATGCAATCCTGTGCAAAAGCAGCCTGGGTTCCAGCCTGATTCGCGGATCTGATGTCACTGCGCAGTGACATTTTCAGATCCGCAGAACACAGCGAATCAGGCTGGAACCCAGACTAGTGTTAAAGTAAACCGAACGCTAAACCCAGTACAAGTCTTGACATTCTGTTTCTATTAGGCTCTATTTTGAGTGACAGTAAGAACAGAAATATTACAAAACCAAACCAAATTGTGGGAACCTAAACATCTGTTGCAAGAAACTAGTACATAGTTGTTCAAAATGTCCTGGCAGTATCACTTATTTGTTGCTGGTCATCTTTTACTATTTGCCAGTTTTGCATGAGATGTCCATGTGTACAGTATAGTGAATCCATTTCTTAACATCATACTGTTATGAAATTAATTTCAGCTGTCCGTGATTAATAAAGACGATTAGACCCTCTATTCTAAAATCTCCTCCTCTGGCAGAATGGGTTGTTCTACTGGTCTCTCTCCATGCTCCCCGACACCTCCACAACCAGACCAGTGTCGCAGATTGAAAACCTGCAGTGAATGTCTGGCCAGACACCCCAGGACCTTCTCCAATCCAGCTCAGGTAGCACATTCACACAGTGCCACTTGTTTTAACACGAGCTTGTGACTAAATAATAACTACATTGGATACATTGGTAGAGCAATGATATTTTGGATGAGTAAAGAAAGACGGCTATAAACTTCAAACTGACTAAAGTGTTGCCGTTTGTTTTTGGTTGTTTTTTCTGTCTTGCCTCTCCCAGCCTGCCTTGCAGTGCAAGTGGTGCGCCAACTGTCCAGAGGGGGCCTGTATCAGCAGTTCAGTCAGCTGTACATCAGAACACGATTGTCGCATCAACCAGAGAGAGATGTTCCTGTCCAGCAACTGTACTGAGACCAGATGTGAAGCCTCCAACTGCCCCAAATGCACCGCCTCAGGCAAATGCATGTGGACTTGCCAGTTCAAACGCACAGGTACATAAAGTGTTGAAGAGACACAAGTTAAAACTAATCTGGAATTCATTTCAATAGAATTTGTTACTAAGATCAAATGTACACTTTGAACCATAACAGAAAAGTCCTGAACATATCAACTCTTGCTTATGGTCAATGACTCACCACTGTTAACTTCTCGACTGTACTTTCATACTGTACATCCAGGCGAGACCAGGCGCATCCTGAGCGTGAACCCCACCTACGACTGGGCGTGTTTCAACTCAGCCTTGCTCAACGTTTCCCCAATGCAGGTGGAATCCTCCCCACCTCTGCCATGCCCTCCACCCTGCCACAGCCTCCACAACTGCAGCCTCTGCCTGGGCTCCCGAGGCTCTGATGGGGCTGGCAGCACTGTGTGTGGAGCATGGCTTTGCAGCAGGTGTGACTGGCTATTTTCTAATTTGTACACAACTCTTCATTTCCATTTCTATTTAATAATACTAATTATTTGGTATGGGTCACTGTGTATTTCCACACACGATGACAGGTGTCCTCTGCATTTAACCCATCGTAAGAGCATTTGGGGTATTCAGTCGGTGCCGTTGTAGGGCTTGATAATGAGTGCAACAGCAAAATAACCATATTGTAGAAGTGATAATTGAAGGTTTACTGATGTAAGATTAGGTTCAATTACATGACATGTCTCCTGTGTGTTGTAGTGTATGAGTCCGTCCTTCGTGCCACTGCGCTGTGAGGCAGGCCAGTGTGGGCGCCTTCTCTCTGGCGGCGACTCCTGCTCACCGCAGTGCTCCCAGCTCACCCAGTGCTCCCACTGCATCGCCAGGCCCCAGTGCGGCTGGTGCACCTCCCGCGGAGGCAACGGGGCCGGGCGCTGCCTGCAGGGAGGACTTGACGGTGGGTAAAATAAGCCACGAGTCCTCCTGAGATTTGAGTTGACTGAAGTGCAGGTTGAGGAATAGAAAAAGCTGTAATTGATGTTGTTCTCATTTCCAGGTGTGAGCGATGGAGTGTGTCCTCTGAGGAACAGCAGCAAGTAAAAGTAGCAATACTGCAATGTAGATGTACTTCGTTACAAGTAGAAGTACCACATTCAAAATGTACTTGAGTAAAAGTACAAAGTAAAGTACTCATTACGCAGAATGTCCTGTTTACAAATGTTTTATTTCCGCTATTTTCAAAAGGCCGAAGGGCTGAAGTGGTTTTGTAATAATAATCAAAATCTACAAAGTAACTAGTAAATAAAGTTGTCAAATAATTGTAGTGGAGTAAAAGTACAATATTTCCCTCTGAAATGTAGTGAAATAGAAGTAAAAGTACAGATTTTCCTTACAGTACTTAAGTAAATGTACTTGGTTACTTTCCTGTGTGTGTGTGTGTGTGTGTGTGTGGCATATGGAGAGAGAGACTCGATCAGAGAGGGCGGGGTGGAGTTTGCTGAAAGGGGGGGGGGGGGGTGTAATAGCCTACAATATCTGGGTACACATCTGTGAGAACTCAATGGCTAAGTTATAGAATATAAACAACTAAATACAGCTCCATCTCAATGAATTTAAATATTGTGTAAAAGTTCATTTTCTTCCGTAATATAATTCAAAAAGTGAAACTTTCATATACGGTATTCTCAATTCATTGTGCATAAAGTGAAGTATTTAAAACCTTTTTTTGTTTTAACCTGAAAAATGATTATGGCGTACAGCTCATTAAAATAAAAAAAATCTATCTCAACGAATTAGAATATTTTACGAGACCACTAAAAATGAGGAAACTCATGGAAACTGGAAGAGAGTACCCTGCAGGACTTTTAGGCATCAGAGCTTTTGTGGTACCAACCTTAAGCATTCAGCGCCACAGAGTTAACATATCACCAAATATTTTGCTGTTAGAAAAAGAGCTCCATGCCCTTTCATTAGATGTCACATTTCAGCCAGCTGCAGAATGTCATTTCATGCATTCATTTCACAGATTAATTTTATTAAAGTAATGTTCAACAAATATAAGATTAGCAACACATTTACTTGGTTTGGCGATGAATGGATCTTCTTTTATGTATTCTGGTGCGAAAGGCCCTATAGGGGCCTCCCACACCCCCAATATTAGGCTACATAAACACAACATGTGGTAGCAGTGGGGTGGCAGAGGGAGGGTGAGCAGCATCTAAGAAACAGCAACAGCAAACGTAAGCAAGAAATGAACAATACAAACTCCTGTTTAAATGGAGAGCTCTATTAGTGAAGTTAGTATGTGATTATTTGAGAAGAGTAGGTAGGTTGTGCACATCCAGTCCCTTGCTGGTGTTGGACTAAAGGTAGTAACAATGTAAAAGGAATGAGAAGTCCGCAGACAGCTCTGCTCTGCTTAGTTTCATTTTACAGGTTGACAACGTTTCGGCCATTGTTGACCTTCATTAGGGGCTTAGACAAAAGAGAGACGATCCGGGCACTCAAAAGTTAAAAGGAGAAAAGCTACTTTTTTTTTGATCTCCGGTGAGCACCTGGTTATTCCCTCTTTTTCTTCATTAGGGGCTATTTAGATATTTCTTAATTTAATTATTTTACTAAATACATGTTTTATGCACGACACAGGAGGGCAGAAGTGATGTATGGCTGTGACATGTAAACATGAAGCATGAACCAACCTGCAGTTTTAGGATTGATGTCCATGCATAGCCGCAAGCATTATATTATTTTTAATATCTGGAATCTAGAGTTGAAACATCAAAACTTGACAGGCCATACGTCCAAACAGAAAAGTCCTATCTGATTTAATTAAACAACATTAAACTCACCAACATTGCAGCTGTACGGTCGGTAAGCTTGAATTATCCTCTTTCTATCTGCAAGACATGTAACTACTTTCTGTAAAGAAATTCCGTACAGGTGCAAGTGTTGTAGTTTGGAAACGATCGTTGAAAATCAAGCAACGGTCCTGGGTACCTATAGTTTTGAAATTGCACATAATGCATTGCACGAGAAACATGCGATTTGATGAATGATGAATTCCTGTTCTGTTCTTATGCGATTTGATGAATGATGAATTCCTGTTATGTTCTTTGACTATATAAGGGTCTATTTGTACGTCTCTAAATGTTTTGATGAATTGAACATGGTGAACCCTCTTGTAAACAAGTGTAATGCTTAATTGGGTCGTCCCCTCACAGTTAACAGTCTTTGTATTGAGTTTGTGCTTGAAATGTAATGTAATTCTGCAAACTGTTAATAAATATTTCAATCAATCAAAATTAAAATGTATTTAAAAATATTTACCTTTTTTTTGCCTCGGTTAGCTTCCGCGGCTAGCATCCATAGGCCTCGCTCTCATTGTATAAACAGCGTACATGATAATCTGCGGTACACGTGCACAGGGTTATTAGTCTTATTTATGCTCAGAATAATTATAGCCTATTAAAACGTTAATCCAAGCTGCGCTGACCATCATCGCTGCTCTGGGGGCCATCGTCCGTCACTTCCGGCTCGAGCGGAAGTGACCCGTCTTCTCTGCTTATTTTTGCGGATTTTGCTGGCACTGGCACCACGCTCTGGCCTTGAGGGATGGGCAGTATTGTTAATGAAAAGTTTTTGTAAAGATCTAGAACAAAGGATCCATAGCGGTGAAACCTTTATTAAAATGGTAACAGAAGAAATGCCTTTAGAAAAATACCTCTATTAAGACGCAAAACATGTGTAATGTCTTGCTGAGACATCATTTGATAGTCCAAACAACACAAGTGAACACACAGTGAACAGCTACAAAGATTGTGCGGCTTCTCAGAACTTTATTGCATATACATAAAAACAACAATGGACACACCTTCTGAAACAGACTAGTGCACAGCACATTAATGCATTTATACCATAATATAGCCTGGTGTTGCCAGATTGATACTGGCTTTAACATTTAACATTTTAGATTAAAAACAAAAATCAACTGAGGTGTTTCTCTTCTGCTGGTCACACAACAAAAAAAGAGAGAAGCAATACAGAAGCAACACACAAACACACAAAGTCCTTCAAGGTGTTCAATGTCATCGCAGATTAGAAATAGTGTGTAAGCAAATGTGTATGCATGCATGCATGTCCGTACATACGTACGTACGTACATACATACATACATACATGTAATCCTGTGTCAACTCGGATGACTAGTTGTCACCACAAACTGTAAGGGGCTTTTCCCCTGCATGAGTCCTCCTGTGTATTTTTAGTTGATCCATGGCAATGAAGGCTTTACCACAAAATGTACATGTAAAGGGCTTTTCCCCTGTATGAATCATCATGTGTTTTTTTAGATGATCCCGTCGCCTACAGCCTTTGCCACAAACTGCACAAGTAAAGGGTTTTTCAATGAGTCATCATGTGTGTTTTTAGTTCACGCCTTTGAACACAGCCTTTGCCACAAACTGCACAAGTAAAGGGCCTTTCCCCTGTATGAATCATCAAGTGTATTTTTAGTTGATCCCTGGCAATGAAGGCTTTACCACAAAATGTACATGCAAAGGGCTTTTCCCCTGTATGAGTCATCATGTGTTTTTTTAGATGATCCCGTCGCCTACAGCCTTTGCCACAAACTGCACAAGTAAAGGGTTTTTCCACTGTATGAGTTTCCACTTTATGAGTCATGTGATTTGCCATGTGCGTTTTTAGATTACACTTTTGAGTAAAGCCTTTGCCACAAATGGTACATGTATATGGCTTTTCCCCTGTATGAGTCATCATGTGTGATTTTAGTTCACCCCTGTGAACACAGCCTTTGCCACAAATGGTACATGTAAAGGGCTTTTGCCCCGTATGAGTCATCATGTGTAGTTTTAGGGTACTCTTTAGACTAAAGCCCTTGCCACACACTGTACAAATAAATCTTTCCTTCCTTGTGTGCATCCTCGTGGAGTGAGTTTGTTTCGATGACGTCATATCTTGGGACAACTTGTTTCTGTCTCCTTTAACATTTTGTGTCATATGTGACTTAAGTGTTTGATTGAGTACCCTGGTCTCCTCCTCCCACTCACCACTGTCTTCAGTGATGTCATCAGCTTGTGTTTTCCTGTGCTCAGTTGAGGTGCTGGCTAAAGACTCTGTGTCTCTGTTTTCATCATCACCTTCAATTTTCACTGCTAGTGATGTCATTGTTGACACATCAGCCTCCTCTGGTCTTTGAAGTAGCTCCTCCTGTTCCTCTTTAATGTGGGGAGGTTCTGGTTCCTCCTGGGCCAGACTGGGGCTCCTCTCCTGCTGTTCAGGTGAAACCTCCTCTTTATAGACAGGGAGGTGTAGGGAGTCTATGCAAAAGATACAATGAGAGAAAACCAATGAATGTTTTAACTTAACGCATTGTGAGCTTGCATTATGAGCTGGCATAAGGTCTATTTCCACTATGTATGATTTGTGCGGAAACGTTATACATTTAGCCCCCTTATGGATATTGACGTATTTGATGTAATGAATCAATAAATCCCTTATGGCCAGTGCCGTAATTGACGTAATCGTTTAATTCCCTCACCTCTCTGTCTCTACACTACACAGAGTGAGAGAGAGAGAAATTGACCTCTCAAATTGACCAGCAAAATCCACAATGTTTGTGGTCCAAAACGGCCTAAACCTCAGGTCAAATGCTTGGCTGCGGTGTGTAGTACCAGCATTCAAATCCGAGGAGGGTAAAAAATGTCTGGCCTTTTTTGGCCCCTGGTCGTGGAATGATCTACAGTCCAGACTAAAATTGGCTTTGAAAGTTCCCTTGAGAAGTTTCAAAAGGATCATGTACAGTCCAACACCTGCACATGTTTGGATATGTACTAGCCTATGTTCATGCCTATTTATTTATTGGTTCAGATCGTGTAGATTGTGTATATGGTGTATTTTGCCCTGCAACTAAATAGTAGGACTGGGGACTTTTTGTATTTATTCATAGGTACTGTAAGATGTATTCTGGATGTTGTATTTGCTGGTCCAAAATGTAACATTGACGATGTGGTATTGAAGTGTAATTTTATTTCTGCCTCTTGGCCAGTTCCCACTTGTAAAAGAGACGCAGTCTCAATGTGTTTTTACTGGTTAAATAAAGGTGAAATAAAAATAAATGTCCTTGTTCCAAATTGCTTGGAAGTCATGTGCATATTGCCAGGCACATGGCAGCAGCAGCTATTAAGACGGTGAGCCTGTGCATTTCACCCTATAACTTGACCGCATAGGCAATCAAGACCATTAATTAATGACAGCTGTGACTGTCACAGTGTGTAGGGCAGGCTAATCCTAATATTATTTATATATATATATATATATATATATATATATATATAAACTTTTTAGATCACTGACTTTAGGGGTAAAAAGGTGCCAACGGTGCCAACACAAACATGAAACACCATTAACAATAAAAAAAGACTATAAGACGTAAATGGCACATTATGATGTAAATTGTCCCTTCATTGTCAATGGCGTTTACAAAACAAACATTGAACTAAAGACAAACATTAAACCTGTGTATAGGGGGGGCTAACGCCCCTCAGAAATCACCCCGTTTTATCATCGTACATCATCATGATGTAACATGTCCATTTGCTCAGACACTATGACATAAAATTGTCCGTGTGTAGGACGGAAATCTACACTAATAGCTGAATATACTAAACATCGGTCCCAAACATCAGCATCGTTTCGGTGGTGTAGGTCACTGGGGGGCGGGGGCCGCTTTTATAGCAAAACATGCACGTGTCACGTGACATGGGTTTTCTGGGTATTGTAGTGCGAATCCAAGTTCAGAGTTGCGCACCGAGTTAATCTAAACATATTAATAAAAAACGGGCATCGCAACAATTGTCACGTTGCCCAGACAACGGTAATCAATCACTTCACGCCTCCAGGTCGCATTGATCTATCAAAGAGTTAATGTCTTCCCACAGCCCTGACTATAACTGCAACCAGCCAGCGGTGTTGTTGAGCAACCTGCGCCGCTCAGTTCACACAGGTGTTATTGAGTGGTGCAAACCACTCCAATAACCAGCTTTGTGAGTCTGTAGTGTGTACCTGTACGTGGGGCCACGTACAGATGAGCATGGTTGCTATGGTTAGTGTGTGACGTAGTGTGTGAACAGTTGCACCACTCAGTTCACACGGGTGTGATTTTTTTTATAAGTATAACAGTTTGCAGAATTACAGTACATTTCAAGCACTACTCAATACAAAAACTGTATACTGCTATATTCTTCTTTTTGTTTCCCACTTGTTTAATATGGTGTTTTTGCATAGATGTGTACATGTGTCTATCACTATTCATTGAGGTATCGAATCTTGTGGACCAGACCCATTGCAAGATGCTGTACTCTGTCGCCGACCCTAAGCCATGCCAGTCTGTCAAAGTGGGCAGGGGTGAGGTGGGTTCGGGGGGTGAGGCCAAGTAGGAGCCTGACCAGTTTGTTTTGGGAGGTCTGGAGCCTAGTTTTAAGGGCCTTTGAGGTGCTGTGGTACCAGGAGGTGCATGCATAGTCTAAAAAGAAGCCTTGTACAAGGGCTCCTGTTAAGGTCTTCAAGGTGTTTTTGTCGACCAGTGAGGAGATCCTGTAAAGGAATCTTGTTCTTTGGTTGACTTTTTTGATTACGTTGGTGGCCATTTTATCACCGGAAAGATTAGCCTCCAGGATGGAACCTAGGTAGGTAATTTCATCTTTACGTGTGATAACATTGTCACCCACTCTAACCAAGAAGCCATTTGCCTTGCTGAGATTACTATTAGATCCAAAGAGAATGGATTCAGTTTTTCCCAGGTGTAAAGATAGTTTGTTATCAGCGAGCCAGGTGCAGATTCTACCGAGTTCAGAGCTGAGGGCATTTTCAACCTGCAGTTTGTCCCTGTCCGAGACCAGCAGTGCCGAGTCATCTGCGAACAGGAACAAGTTGCAGTCACAAGCTGAAGTCATGTCGTTAACATATATTAGGAACAGTAGAGGCCCTAGTATGCTTCCTTGTGGAACGCCACAGCTCACTGGGAGGGGGGGGGGGACAGTGTTCCGTTCACTTCCACCATCTGTTCTCTCCCCTCCAGGTAGGATTGCATCCAGCTCGCTGATGTGCTATCGAAACCAATTGCTTTTAGCTTGTTAACCAGTATGGAGTGGTTCACTGTGTCAAAAGCCTTTTGGAGGTCCAGCATGACCATGCCGCAGTATTTGCCAGCGTCCACCTCTTGTTTGATGTGGTCGCTCAAATATGAACATTTAAGCTTGTAGTTTAGCTATAAGTAGCAGCTGCCACAAATATGTAAATATGTGTTTGAACTGCAGCTTAAATAACCAACCTGCTCTGTGTAGTTTGACGTGTGGCTGTAAAATCACGTCCAGCTGTTTGTCTCGTCTATCCAGCAGAGTTTCTAGTGTCTCTATCTCTCTCTGGAAGAGGTTGCACAGGAAATGTTCCACCGAACTGAGGCGCTCGTTGACAACACATGATATCTCCTCTCTCACCGACTCCATGTGTTCATTTATCGACAGCCGTAGAGACTCCATTTGAAACTTCACTCGTTTTTGAGACATTTTTCACCACGCTCTTTGTTGCGCTTCTGTTCTCACCGCGTGCTACAGACATTGAGTATAAAGGATAGAGACTGAACCGGCACGATAGCTCCGCCCCCCCGAGCGCTCAATGTTAAAGCCCAGCTGCACGGGGTTTATTCGTCATGAATCCACGGGTCCGCCTGCAGTCCCTCCTCTTACCACTAGGGCCGAGCGCCTCAACGTTGGGCCAAAGAGTTAGGCTACAGATAACAACCATAACAACCCGCATTCACTTCCGGGTCAACGTGGTTCAAGCATGCGCATTGCATAGTGGAGAATGGAGATACACTTGTGTGACAAACATGGAAATCATGATGTAGTTTGATTGATTGATTTATTAACAGTTTGCAGAATTACAGTACATTTCAAGTACAACTCAATACAAAAACTGTTAACAGTGAGTGGACTCATGATGTAGTTTGATTGATTGATTTATTAACAGTTTGCAGAATTACAGTACATTTCAAGTACAACTCAATACAAAAACTGTTAACAGTGAGTGGACGACACCATAAAGCATTATTATTACACTTGTTTACAATAGGGCCCACCATTTTCAATTCATCAAAACATTTAGAGACGTACGAATATACACAACTATATAGTCAAAAGGAAATCATCATAGGAGGTAAAAAGGGAAAAGAAACATATAGGCTACAGTGAGGGGGAACAGGGGTGGGTGGGGGATTCAGATTTTACGGGGGCCAGTTTCGAATTGCAGCCTAGGTAGCCTGGGGGGCTAATAAGCCAGACCGAATCAGCCGTTGGCAAAAAAAAGATTTGAGTCTGGCTTATTAGCCAGGGCCCAGGCTAGTCCGTAGGTGCCCTTTGAGAGCAGTTTTGAAGGAGTCAAGGGATTTGCATGTCTTAATGACTGAATTTAGTCCCTTGTTTGTGCCGAATCTGGGTTGCACATGGTTTGTTGAACTCCCTCTGGTGTTGTGGGTGTGGACTTCGTTGACATTAAGGAAGTATTTAGACAGGTACATGGGTATCTTGGTGGTGTAGCGAATCTTGTGGACCAGACCCATTGCAAGGTGCTGTACTCTGTCGTCAACCCTAAGCCATTCCAGCCTGTCAAATTGGGCAGGGGTGAGGTGGGTTCGGGGAGTGAGGCCAAGTAGTAGCCTGACCAGTTTGTTTTGGGAAGTCTGGAGCCTTGTTTTAATTTTTTTGAGAACAGAAAAAGTGCATGCACTGATGTTTTTTTTCTTTACACTCAAATAGCATATACCGAAGCAAACAAACAAGGTATCTCAAAATAGTTTGTTTTAAGTGGGTGACAGGAAGTGCCTGTCTGTATTTCCTGTCACTCAGGGATCTACCAGAGTGTAGAGTAGGAGAGTAGCGACACGCTTTGATCTCGCCGCAAAGCGGGTGCCTGTGGGCTATAGTTCCAAACATTGCTCCTATGACTGGAACTATCCCATTGAGATAGAATGAGCACTTCCGCATTCCATTGTTACAATGGGAGTCAACGCTATATTACTCTGGGTTCTACATGCAGGAGGAGGTCTCTGTGTTGTTCTGGCAGGGACAGCCAGTACCGTCATGTTCATTACATGTGTCTGCATGGCCGTTACACTGACACCTGGAGACCAAAGAAACATTCAATTGAATCACTTTCATATTTGATTGACTAAAATACATGACCATATTTGTGCATATTTGTCAAAACTATCCAAAAAAGCTTGAGCGAGTATTTCTGTGTGTGTGTGTGTGTGTGTGTGCGTGCGTGCGTGCGTTGTACAAGAGACCGTGCGTTGTACAAGAGACCGTGCCAATATCTCAAGAGCACTTCTATCTAGAAAAGTGGATAAATGTGGATATTCTAGCTAGACGTTTTCCTCAGAGACAGCTCTTAATACAACTTTTTTGGACACATACACCGGGGAGGTGTACGTGTCCAACTCTCACGACACCTTCATCGTGGAAGTCGACCCCCTTTCGGGCATTCACACCATCAAGATAGATGCTGCCCCCCGGATGCAGGCCAAGCATCCGCGATTGGAGAGGAAGGTGCGGGGGGAGAGAGCTGAGGGTCTCATCTCCTACGTCACGGTGTGGAAACCCCAGACGGTGCTGATTGTCCATGGTGTCAGGGACTGTGTGGTCATCACCTTTCCCCATGACGTCCACTCACTGAAGTCCAGTCGCTTCTACATCGCCTTGAGAGGAGTGGGCACCGATGAGGCACAGGGAGAGTCCCAGGGTCTACTGTCCCTGCGCCAGGACCAGGCTGGGTTCTTGCAGCGTTTATTTATTTATTTTTTTAAATTAATGTATTAAGTAATTAATTAATTAATTAATTAAAATTAATAATTTATTTAATCAATTATTATTATCAAAATAATGGCGCTGCAGTGCCAGCAGATGAGGCAGATTTTACTCTGAAAAGCCCTGCCTTCCGTTCCCCCAAAAACGTGAGGCATAACCTTCTGTTCTTACCTCACGCTGATTAATCTAAATTTAAAGTCTCTATAGAAGCGTTTATATTCTAAAAGAGATGCTTCCTGAAGTCAGAAATGAAGACAGAACATTGACCTTTTGGTCAAAACCATGGAGGGACAAACAAGGAAGTGAATGGCAGTGCACATCGCACATGCACTAAACACAAGGAGTATACTTTTTTTTTTTAATATATCAATAAAAGACACCTATACACGCCTAATGCACTTTTTGGTCAAAAGGGATTTTTTTCCACCGGGAAAAAAATACTTTTAGTTACTCCACTGCGCCCTCTACCGATATTGCCAAGAGAATATACGTGTGCTGGGGGGCTCAGAGTGCGTCCAGAGGAGAGGCTGGTCTGCAGTTCATGCGAGGGCAGGAAGACAACAGTCCCATAGCCTCTATAGTATTAAAAGGGTACTGAAAATGGACTTGGTCTTGCACTGAACTTTGGACTTTGCACTATTACATTGCACCAGCACTATTGCACTTTGGGTTATTGTACAGTATGGTTATTTATTTGTATGCCAGTGGTGAAGCTCTAAACTGAATTGTGTTGTTGTCAATAAAGATCTATCTATCTTAATGCAACGGCAGCAAAGGGCATTAGGGCTATGGACCAGAGCTAGGGTGACCAGATGTCACCCTTTGTGTTTGACAATCTCATTTCCAAGACTTTTCAGGCGTCCCAATTGAGACCCTGTCCCACATTGTGACTGACAGGCATCAGTGTTCAAATTGAGATTAATAATTGATTAATAAATATTAACATACTCTTACCATACAGATTGGACAAAACATTGTATTCACTATAAAAAAAAGACAAAGCTTTAAGTAGTGCCATGTTACCCGATTGCCTGACACACTACCAAAAAGATTAACTGTGATAAAGAAAACAATTTAAAAACCTTTTATTAAAGAAAAGAGTCACCTTATACAGTGCACAAAATGTATCAGAGACAAAATCAGCAGTCAACAAATACAGCAAAGGTAATGGAAACTGATTCTAGTTTCTGTCCTATTCTGTCTGAGTACCTTGAAAAGCATTATATAAATTGTATGTATTATTATTACTAGTCCTTACCCGTTCTGAATATATGAACAGCAAATGATGCCAGATGGAGCAGTAGAGAGTACTCTCTACAGTAGAGCATCTGGCGGAGTCAGGTTAATATAAGGAAGTGTAGGCTACAGACAGACAGAAGGACAGACAGAATGACTGACTGACAGACATTTTTCGGTGCATTTATAGATACTGTAGATCCTATGTAAGTTTTGAAGATTTAATCCAGATCAAAGCTTGTTTTTCCTGTGCATCCTGCATTTTCTTCATGTCTTCCCGGTCAGACGACCTAGCATGGTTTAATGTCCTGAGATAGGTTGTCTAATACATATAGTACACATAGTACATGCCCTAATGATTATATCTGGTTTCAGTATTTATTTATGGTGTATTGTCTCTATTATTAAAGTTATTGTAGCAGTCAATTTATATTGGGGGTCGGGAGGGGGCGGGGCGGGGGTCCCGAGACATTGCCAAAGCATTTCAGGGGGTCCCCGGCCAAAAAACGTTGAGAACCCCTGGACTAGAGCATATGCAGTAGGTTAATATATATTATTCATATATTCAGATGCTCACATCAATATCCGACTCAGGCCCCAACAAACACTGAGCATGATGTTTCTTCATGAGGTATGAATAGAGATCTTTCCTGGTGCCAGAACCATAGGTGTGCCATGGATCCCAGGGCCAAACAGTGGGAATATCTTTTCATTGAACTGACAAGTCAAGGTACACAGATGCTTCGACGTCTCACCATCCCAAAATGACACCTCGCTCTTATCCATATTCAAGCTGACCCGGACACGCTCTGGCGGTTTCTCTACCTTCAGTTCCTTACGCTCTGGGGTCATGACACTGTATATCCCCTCACTGTGACTGATGGCCCACACACCACGCTTTGTGGACACAGTAAAGGTCTTCTTTCTGATCAGTGACTCTTTGCACACACCAAGGATCCACTTGGGAGTGTCGCCAACAATTATATCCCATTTGTGCCTGCCGGCAGTGAAGCCCTCGTTACCCAGGACAAAGACACAGGGATCAAACCGCTCAGGGTTGGCGGGTGCCACTGCCACCTCCTCCTGGATTCCTTTGAGACTAGTCAGGTTAGGGTCCAAAGCCAACCAGGGAGAACTTGTGTTGGGGTCGAACACCACTGGGTCTGTAAAGAATGAAAAAAGGTATGAGCATGTTTGGTACCTTGCATGGTTTCATGTGTGTGAATATAACGGCCGTTTGTATAAAAGGCACTATATGAATGCACCATTTACCAAGAGAGGAAGGGAAATACCCAACACGTTTGGTAAACTTGGACACTCGACTGATAACTACCCCCAGCGCAGTGTAATCTCAGTAAGAGATTCCCAAATAAAGGCAGTAACTAACTACATTTAACTGTTATGGTTTTATTATAACCTTATTCTCAGTAAAACTAAATAAAGAATACAAGAACTGCCGTACCGGGCGGTCGGTGTGTGGTTGGCGGAAAAAAACAAGGGCGAGATGGATTATGGGCGATGGTACCCGTTACAGTTAGGGATGGTGAGTCTGGTACCGATTCCGGTTCTGCTTATCGATTCCGGTTCTTAACAGTTCCAAAATTGTATAAAATCTCCGGCCAATAGGTGAGAACGGGTTTGCCGACGTGCTAATGGGGGGGATCATTGAAAACAAAGGCGGCTTACATGCTGTGGTTTACTGCTAACAGAAATTAGCATGCACACGGGCTGCCCAAAGTAGGCTCTCTTTTGTTGTTTTTTCGCCACCTATCTTCAAAGTTACAGTAGACTGGCAAGCTCTAAACTGACTGGGCCTCTGGAACCTACGCCGTGATCTCTCTCTCTCACACACTCACACACAACGCGTCGCCTGCTGTAGATTGTAGCTTTGGATCTGCTATAATTCTGTGTGTGCGCACTGTGCACGCCTGCACACTGCACAGCACCCGCGCTCAATTAAGAAAGATTTGGTGCAGATGTGCTCATTGCGCTGATGACAGTCAGGTTCAGAGCCTCAGAACGGAAAGGGCACTTTTCTCCAATGGTCAAAAAGGCAGGGGCTAAAGCGCCCTTTCATAAGCAACACATTGATGAACAACAGAACAAGCTGATGTTTTCAGCAGGAGGAGTAGACAGTAGACACAGGAGAGCAGGTACCGGAATGCTTTTTTCCCTCCTTTTTGGGAGGGGGGAGCGCACCACCCGCCGTGCGATAATTGCGCTGAAACCCTTGACCCACCCGCCCTGCGGGTCAACCCGGGGACCTGCGGGCAACGGCCCGCACATCACTAGCAGTTAGGCTTCGTATTGTGGGCTAAAACTACTATGTGCTAGTTTGACTAATATAATACATTAGCACTCATGACATCCACTTCAAATGACAAACGGGCAAACAAATATTACATCTCTCTTCCCCTCTATTTGAGGTACTAAACATTATTTTCAGATCTATGCCCAGCTGTCACAATCTACAAGCTTCACCCTCAACAAAGGACTATAGTATAGTCACTATACTCACTATAATTGATATGGGTCTGCATGTCCTTCCAGATCTTGAAGCCCAGAGAGCCAACATGTTTTGCCATGTCCAGGAGAGTGTCCTTAGGGTGCTGTGGATTTCCCCACGTTAATTTTGCCCTAATGCAAGATAAAGTAAAACTTTGTGAAGATGGGGAGTGTATGCAGATGCACGCACAGTGTCGCACACAGACACACAATTTCCTTTTAATGCACACATTATTGTATTTTATAACCCATGTCCATGGGGTGCCATTTGATTTTGAATCGGTGTCAAAGTATTTAAGTGTTGTCACTTCTGTACGTGTCAGTCAGTGAGTGTACTGTATGTTAAAATTACCTTCTATTAGCCTGGTTCTAGTGTTACACCCCCTCTGCAACCTAAGTTTCTTGTTGCACAATCAAGATTTTAACTGAATTGTACAGAAGTCATGTTTATAAGGAGATCGACGAATCGAAAGATAGGCCACATAAAACGTGGGAATGGAAGTTTGAATGCATTTGATAGCGTGCATTCCAAAAGGAGCATGGATTGGATATTAGGAACAAGCATAAATAAGACACAATTTCACCATCATTGTATATTTCATGTTTCTAATGCCTGTCCAGTAGACTAGACCAGTCTCTAGTCTAGAGTGACTATACCAACTACACAACTGTGCAGGGCCTTTTGAAGTGCTATTGTCCATTTTTGTAACTGCTTACCTCATAGTTAAATCCGAATATTTCTGAAATACAGACACACAATTTTAAGTTAGTAGCATATGGTAAAAGAAAAAACTAAGAATATTTCACAACAAACAAAACAAATCGAATGTCTCTCGTTGCATCATAATAAATAAATGTAGTGTGGTTTTGGGGAGTGGTTTAGTCTAATTGTTACAAGTTCACTATGTCACTTTTACATTTTTCAACTGCCTTGAGAGTCCCATTTTCTCTGACATTCTAATTCACACTGAAGTTGTTGTGTATTAAATGGATAATACACTAGTGCTCATCCTGTTCCAGTTGAATGTGTTGACCATGTAACTTGCTCTGGCCACTGTTAGAACTATTTATGTTCTCTTGCAAATAAAGAGATATTCTCTCTCTAGAGTAAGAAAGAAACCCTACTACTGGTATTGCAGAACGGCACACAATGTCTTATTCTTGCCATTTTTACTGAACTTACCTTTAAGAACAGTATATCCTTATCCCCCATTTCAGTCTTGATGGTGTCGATGTTATCTGACATGGCCTGGATGTCGTTGCTAATTTTTGCTATCATGTTGTCCAAGGCCAAGATCTTCTGCCTCTCCTCGTCAGCCAGGACCTTGAGACGGACGGCCTCTTCTGTCTCAAGGACTTTATGGAGTCTCTCAAACTCTGCCTTGATCATCTTCTCTGCCTCTCTGGCCTGGTGCTGTGGTGGGAGGATAGAGAGAAAAATAACAATGCTCATAGACTGACTAAGCTTGGCATTTGCTTTGTCATAGCTGTGTTCTCGTTTTTTGAGCACATCCCATAGTTTCCAAAAAAGTAAAAGGTATCAGAACTGAGCTACAGATGATAAACTTAAACTTGTACGCACGTACAATTTTAAGACAGGGGCTTAAATCAGGCTTAATTTTAAAAAATTCCGAGTCAACCCCCGTCCGCATGCACAGTACTGCTTCCGTAAGATTTAATGGGAAAACATGTTACTGGATGACTTCATAAGCTTTGTAAGTGGTTGTTTCACCCCTATCTTCAAAATTGTACAGTACGTGCCTATTTTAAGATTATCATCTGTAGCTCGGTTCAACCGCCGGCTCTATGCAGGTATATGTATGTAACAACAGAGGCATTCTAGGGCTACGGCTATTCCTGCCAATATCAATAATGCAATACTATACATAACCAAACAAACTTGACAAGACAACATTACCTTGATGCATTCTACCGTGTTACAGAAATTATTTTTCGTTTTCATGAAAGAGTCCAGTTTGCTTTCAAAAACCTGGACATTATGTCCCAGCTCCTCCTGCAAAGTAGAATAAAAACAGTAATAATCAAAAAGGATTGCAAAAAATTGTGCAAAATAAACAGTACAATAATTTACATTTGTAACTGAGAATCCAATCCAATGTAGGTGGGCTGCCAGTGTAGTATATTATGTATGTAGGCTAAAAATGTAACCAAGTCATAATTCTTAAATCACTGACGGTGGTTCTCAAAGTAGGGTCCCAGGGAGAACAACCCAAATATTGTATGGGATAATGAGAGTCCCTGGCTGGTACAAACTATATTTTCAGACGGGGGATCCACGACCACGGCCATATTAATTTGAGAGTCCTCGACTGTCGACATGAAAACGTTTGAGAACCAACCCGTCATAATAACATACGTGACTCTCACCTTACAGAAGGACGCCGCCTTCGCGATCGGCAGGAGCTCGTGTGAGCCGCTGCCATGCCCATTCTGTGCCACACATTGTACACAGATGGGCTCCTCGTCAGTCAGACAGAACAGGGTGAACTCCAGGCGGTGCTGGGGACAGTGCTCGGCGGTTGCCAACGGTTGTTTGGGCGCTGGTTTAAACAAGACCCTCTCCTTCAGGAAGGACTCACAGGCATAGTTGAGCGCCCTGTTGGTGATGGGCTGCTGTTCTTTGCACTCCACCCTGCATATGGGACACCTCTGCCTCTGCTGCAAGCATTTCTCCAGACATTCTCGGCAGAAGCTGTGACTGCAAGGCAGGAGCACCGGATCCCTAAAGACTCCTTTGCAGATGGGACAAGTTAAGTCCTCCTGGAGCGGAAAGGAATCCTCTGACATATTGTCATCGAAATCAGAAGTGTCCATGCGCTCAGCCATGATGGCTCTAGTCAGAAGTCAGGAAATGCCTGTTTACTTTCGCTCTCTTAACAAAATGGCTAACTTCTCGAAGAGCAAACTGTGACAAAGTATACGCGCACCCGGCCGGTCTCATTGATTTCCTAGCCTCTATGTTCCTTGTCAAGACAAACCTAAATGTGATTTTGTTTGCCAAAACGGAGAGAGCTACCGAGCTATAAGCAGTAAGTACTACTGTACTGGTCCTACTCGAGTAGTTCCCCGTCCGACCAGCGTCCGACGTGTTATGAGTCTCGATTTTCGAAACTTCCGGGACGGAAGCGAGTCACGTGACAAACGAGAAATACAAGCAAAGTGATTCTCAACCACCCCATTCAACTCAAGGGGCCAGTGATGCTATTCAACGTTGAAGCTCTGGGTCCTAGTGGTAGGAGGAGGGACTACAGGCGGACCCGTCGATTCATGACCGGGAAACCCCGTGCAGCTGGGCTTTAACGTTGAGCGCTCAGTTGCCCTACGTCACTCAGGACCTCAAAGTTGAGGTCCTGGGAGGGACTTCCGGCAGTCTTCCGGGTGCTTCAAAACGCCACTGAGCAACTTCCACTGACATGAATAGCTGGGGGGCGGAGCTTCGCGCCAGTTCAGTCTCTATTATATATATACTCTATGATTCAACTGCGCAGACTTAAGCCAAATTCCAATACCCAAAATCTCGGCTACTCGCTCACTCCTACTCGATCACTCCAGCATGGTGGTGTTACGGTGAAATATGTGACCCTCTTGCGGAGTTCACATAACTTACATGGATGCCTTTAGGGGCGCGTTCGGAAATAGCGCACTGTGCAATGGAAAATAATTTAAAATATGTGGCCTAATTACCGCTAGGTAGAATTTAGCCCCATATGTGCCCTCTCCCTACGCTCATTCTGTAGCTCCGAGATGAGGTCACACACAGGGCCCCTCCCACCCCGTTCAGAAACGGTGCATGTTTCCACAAGGAACGATTCTTACACCGTCTCCACACCATAGCGCAAAACGGTCTTAAGCTGCGCACTTCTTAAGCTGCGCGCAGCTTAAATTCCGAGTTTTTAGACAGCTGGTGGATGGAAAAGAAGCTCCACCTCCGCGGAAGACTTGAGCGGAGGAGAGCGTTTCCGGGAATCTGGCCGTTGCGCAAGTATTCGGCGGAGGTGGAGCTTAATTTCCATCCACCAGCTGTCTAAAAACTCAAGCTTTAAGCAGCGCGCAGCCGAGAACGTGCGCAGCTCTTTTGACCATGTGGCAGCACCTTTACACCGTCTCCACACCATAGCGCAAAACTTTCTTAAGCTGCGCACTTCTTAAGCTGCGCGCAGCTTAAAGCTTGAGTTTTTAGACAGCTGGTGGATGGAAATTAAGCTCCACCTCCGCGGAAGACTTGAGCGGAGGAGAGCGTTTCCGGGAATCTGGCCGTCGCGCAAGTATTCGGCGGAGGTGGAGCTTAATTTCCATCCACCAGCTGTCTAAAAACTCAAGCTTTAAGCTACGCGCAGCCGAGAACGTGCGCAGCTCTTTTGACCGTGTGGCAGCACCTTTACCCTTTTCTAAACAATGAATCAAAAACGTGAAGCGGCAGAAAGGGTTTACACTAATTCAAACTTAGCAACGTCCATGAAAATCCAACTTTAAACGGTTACACGAGCGTCTAGCGGTTGTTTAGCATGTTTTTCAAGGAAGTTGAAAAGCTTTAGCGCCTCCCCTGGTCGAAAATTTCCAACTGACTTCAGTTCACTCGACATGCACGCGCACACGCACGAATCCCTTGATAAACATGGAAGCGGCTGACTAAACCAACCGCTGTAACGCTCGTAACCGTTTAAACTCGGATTTTCTTGGACGTTGCTAAATTTGAATTAGTGTACCCTTTCTGCCGCTTCACGTTTTTGATTCATTGTTTAGAAAAGGGTAAGAATCGTTCCTTGTGGAAACATGCACCGTTTCTGAACGGGATGGGAGGGGCCCTGTGTGTGACCTCATCTCGGAGCTACAGAATGAGCGTAGGGAGAGGGCACATATGGGGCTAGGTAGAACTCTGCTAATAAACAAACCACAATAATTTACACTGACACTGACGTTATGGGACGCCCCTGGAGTCAGAGGACAAAGGAAGACTTGCTGTCACAATACTAGATAGTTAATAGCAGGTAATAACAGGTTTACCAAACAAGAAATAAATACACCAAAACACCAGACAATGCCATATACAACCCATTGTGCTTTATTTCCAAACAAATTATATAAATGTTAATCCATAAATATTTCATGAGACCAATTGAGTAGATTGATGATTACGTTACATATGTAACAGCAGAGTAATTTCTTATATTTGATGACATCAGAGAATACCTTTTAAGGGATTATAGACCTTGCTTTCATCTAGAACCCTGCAAAACCCTTGATATCCTCAAGATTTAGTTTGAGTGACCAGATTTTCTTTTCATGTCAGTAGAATGTGTTCATGGAATAGTTACATATGTTTGGGGGTTACAAGATGTCCTGATACTATGTCAAATCAATCATGTTGTTGATCTAGAACAAACAATACATTTCATACGCATTTTTTTGGGTGCATCTTATTTAAGAGAAACATGGGGAAGCCTGATTTAAACCTATGCTTTTGGAAATAGATTTTTTTATTTCACAAAAACATCCTTTGACTCCGTCCACACACACACACACACACACACACACGCACACACGCACTCACGCGTGTATGTTGTATATGACATAGTCTAAGAGTCGAAAGAGTATAGTTAACTAGAGTCCCTTCCAAGAATATATACAATATCTGGCTCAGACACAACTAACACTGAGCACTATGCTTCCCTTTCATATGGTGTGGTGGACATGAGTCTTTCCTGGTGCCAGAACCATGGGTGCGCTATGGAGACCTGGGCCAAAAAGAGGGAATATTGTGTCATCAAACTGATTGGTTAAGCTAGTCAAGGAACACAGATGTTTTCCCGTCCCACCGTCCCAAAATGACACCAATCCCATCTCCATATCTAGCTTGATCCTGATGCGCTCTGGCCGCCTCTCCAGCTTTAGTTCCATCCGTTCTGGGGTCATGACGTTGTAGACACCCTTGCTCAGGCTGATGGCCCAAACGCCACGCTTTGTGGAAACTGTAAACTTCTTCTTTCTGATCAGTGACTCTGCACACACACCCAGGATCCACTTGGGATTGTCACCGACAATTACATCCCATTTGTGCCTGCCAGTAGTGTAACCCTCATGACCCAGGATGAAGACACAGGGATCAAATCTCTCAGGGTTAGCAGGTGCCACCTGCCTCTCCTGGCTTTCTTTGATGCTAGTCAGGTCATGGGCCAAAGACAACCAGGGAGAAGCCGTGTTGGGGTCGAATATCACTGGGTCTGGAGTGAAAGTAATTGGAGAAATAGGAAGATGGAGCGAAAAAGAGACAGATATAGAAGAATGGGTAGGAAGAAGAGAACCACCATGTATTATAAAGGTGCTAAACATTCTTTTGTGATACAAATCACAATTTTCGAATCAACCACAAACTGACAAGGGACTACACTCACTATATTTGATATTCATCTGCATTTTCGTCCATATCTTGAAGCCCAGAGAGCCAACATGCTTTCCCATGTCCAGAAGAATGTCCTTGGGGAGTTCTGGGTCATCCGCTGTCCACTGGGCCCTAATGCAAGGTGGCAAACAGTAAATACTGCAGTCAAGCTGGGGAGATTGAAAAGTTTACTGGTGTAAACCAGGCACAATTAACCACTTAAACCCTATTCACTGTGTTGTACGTCCAATAGTGAAATTAGCTGATCTACAAGCTAACACGGTGCATGTTGCAGTGAGCTTGTAGATCTGCCATTTCAGCATAATGTTCAATTATTATGACATAGCAGATTCTACATGCTCACAATGTTTCACATGGCAATGCTTTGTGAGCTTGAACTTACCGACTTTTTAAATCTCGAAATTTCTGAAAAACAGACAATAAATAATAGTTACTGAATGGTAGCAGAAAATAAAACAAGTTTTTTACATAGCAATTTCTGAAAAATAAATGGATTTAGCAAGCAAAAAGGTATTGGACAGTATTATGAAACATTTAGTGTTGGTAGAGTATTTGTGTAGGTAAGTGTAGATAGTCAATTAACTAACAATATCCCAGACCAGGTATGCGATAGAAGAATACCTTATTCATGTATATCCTATATTAAATTGTATTGGCTACTGGGAGGGCTCCAGAGCCACAGATCTGGCTGCTGGGCATAGCACAAAAGGAACAGATGTGTACAATGGGTAATCTGACAAAGCCCAAGACTGACTCAGACATATTAAATGGTATATAGCGCCTTTATCCAAGGCGCTTTACATAGATTGTGCATTACATTCACCCAGCATATTCACCCATTCACACACCCATTCATACACCGATTGCGGCGGAAGCCATGCAAGGTACCAACCAGCACATCGGGAGCAATTTGGGGTTCAGTGTCTTGCCCAAGGACACTTCGACATGTAGACAGGAGGAGCCGGGATTCGAACCGCCGACCCATGGATCATTGGACGACCTGCTCTACCTCTTGAGCCACAGTCGCCCCATATTGGTCGGATCGGTTCTGCGACATACTGTAGGTGTTCGGCAGCACAAACCGCTAGTACTGTAAATGTGCTGCAAACCTGCTCAACCTGCTTTTTCCTGTTTTCATTCAAAACAAATATGTTGATGTTTAAGACATCTCTGGATACAGTTGCTCCTAAAGATATTTATCATTTAGGCATTTCAGTATATCCTAGAATCAGAATTCTATTTGCACATTGACATACATTCTAAAGCATCTTTTATTATTACCATCTCTAGATACGGGGGACACCCGTACAGAGATTTGATTTCACACATTTTTATTTAAGGATTATTATTATCAGTAGTAGTACATTCTTACAATGTACTTGCTGTATATAATATTTAGAACCAATGAACAAATCACCTAAATAAATGCACCTCTCAGTGTGCTATTGTTATTACTCATTATGGTACTATATATATATTAGTCATTTCTACTTACTATTATACTTGTATATGGGATGTAAGAAATACAAATCTGGAACGCGGGATGTAAGAAATACAAATCTGTCATGCAGGATGTAAGAAATACAAATCTCTGGAATGCAAACTGAATTTACTTTCAAGAATGACAGATCCTCATTTTCCATTTGCCTCTTGAAGTCTTCAATTTCCTGCTGCAGAAAGGTGATGTCATCACTTAAGTTGTCTAACATGCGCTCCATGGTGGCAATCTTCTCCTGCTCCTCGTGAGCCAGGACCCTGAGACGGAGGACCTCCTCTGTGACGAGCACCTCGTGGAGCCTCTTGAACTCCGCCTTAATCATCTTCTCTGCATGGCTTGCCTGGTGCTGTGATATGAGGATAGAAAGAAAGAATGACAGGGATGCAGACAAAGTGAGTGCATAAAATAAGGATTTAGATTATTCACATTTGGCACAGGGCAGGAATTGCTAAACATGAACTGATTTAAAAAAAAAAAAAAAGAACTTTGGTAATCTGAACATTGTTATACCCATTTCGATATGTTCAATTAGGCGTTTCAGTGTGTGCCACCTTGCTTCTCTAGCACATTTCAAAGTCACTCCTAACTGCCATGTCTGACCTGACAGGTTTTTCAAAAGACAAAAGGTTGTGGGCGGCAAACCACTCCCTGTACTCTCTTAGTGAGTACAGTTCCTGGGATCAATTCGCTTTGCAGGTTGCTTATCCGATCTGGGTCTAGGTCTAGGATAAGAGCGGATACAGAAATGGTGCATGCATGTTGTGTGTAAATTACCGGATACAGCAAGCTCTAGACCGGTTCAGAGCACTGTAGTAAATAGTAAATACAAGCCTGCTGCGGAAAGCAAATATGTGGCATGAGGTTAGCTACAGGAAGTCAGTTTACTACAGTTTAGAATGAACCTTGTGAAATTCATCCAAGGTGCTACGAGACAAACCATCAACACTCTATATTCATTACCTTGATGTACTCTACAGTGTTGTTGTAGTTATTTTCCGTGTTCAAGAACGTCTTCACTTTGCCTTCAAAAATCTTGACTTTAAACTCCAACTCCGCCTGCAGTGTAAAGAAAACACAAAGTGAGGGGGGGAACACACACACACACACACACACACACACACACACACACACACACACACACACACACACACACACACACACACACACACACACACACACACACACACACACACACACACACACACACACACACACACACACACACACACACACACACACACACACACACACACACACACACACACACACACACACACACACACACACACACACACACACACACACACACACACACACACACACACCTTGCAGTAGGGCGCCCCCTCGGGGATAGTCAGCAACCCGTGTCCACGGTGGAGAGCCACACATTCAACACAGATCGGCGTCTCGTCCTTCAGGCAGAAGAGGTTGAGCTCCAGGCGGTGCAAGGGACAGTGGTCCTCTCCCAGCTCGGTGTTGGGTGGTCGCCAGCCCCGATCCTTCAGGAAGGTCTCACAGGCGCCGTTGAGCGCACGGTTGGGAATGAGCGGTGCGTCCCCTCCCTCCTTCCTGCATAGTGGACACCTCTTGTGCTGCTGCTGCCAGCTCTTGTTCAAGCAGTCTCGGCAGAAGCTGTGGGTGCATGACAGCAGTATGGGATCACGAAAGATCCCTGCGCAGACGGGACAGGTTAATTCCTCCTGCAGAAGACTCACGCCGTCGAGAAACGCAGGGGACGTGTCCATGCTCCCAGCCATGACTCCGCGCGACAGTCACAGGCGGCCCTTCCAGGAAGTGCGTTTTTTACTTTCGCTTTTAACAAAAAAAACTAGGTTTCGTCGAGGAATGTCAGGAGGTCGTGTTCTTCAGCTTGTGCTCTCAAAATATAAGCATGTTTTCTACAAACACACTTTTAAGATCAGATGCAGGGAGAGGCGCACGAAGTTATGTTAAACCGCTCCAAGTTCCTCAAACTCAAAACCGTGTATATGGCCTACTATAAAAATAGTCTAGCAATCTCGCGATCTATTCGCTTGACGCTTCTAGACGCTTCTACAGGCTGATGCTATTGGTC
The DNA here is from genome assembly GCF_951216825.1 of Electrona antarctica. Lineage (NCBI taxonomy): Eukaryota > Metazoa > Chordata > Actinopteri > Myctophiformes > Myctophidae > Electrona > Electrona antarctica. The sequence continues at coordinate 40,970,957 of NC_136811.1, forward strand.
AGCGGGTCAGACCGGCCCGACCTATGAGCAGTGAGCACGGGAAGAGAAGATATGCTATTATTTTCCACAGGGGAAGTATATTAAACGTGTGGACACTGTCTGGACAACATAGCTACATTTGTATAGACTAGTTCCTCTCTATAATAACGTTATAATAATGTTTGATATTTTTTTAGTTTTTGTACTCCTCCAGGTGAATGGGATTGGATGCAAATTTGAGAGATACTGAAACAATGAAAGCTCTGACAGGCTGCTCACTAGACATGTACACACCGGGCCTAAGCACACTTTAGATTCCATGCGCGGACAGAAGAAGCTGTATTTTACGTAATTTCCGAGTTTTTAGACAGCTGGTGGATGGAAAAGAAGCTCCACCCCCGCGGCTGAGGAGAGCGTTCCCGGGAATCTAGGTGCTGCCACACGGTCAAAAGAGCTGCGCACGTTCTCGGCTGCGCGTAGCTTAAAGCTTGAGTTTTTAGACAGCTGGTGGATGGAAATTAAGCTCCACCTCCGCGGAATTCTTGAGCGACGGCCAGATTCCCGGAAACGCTCTCCTCCGCTCAAGTCTTCCGCGGAGGTGGAGCTTCTTTTCCATCCACCAGCTGTCTAAAAACTCGGAATTTAAGCTGCGCGCAGCTTAAGAAGTGCGCAGCTTAAGAATGTTTTGCGCTATGGTGTGGAGACGGTGACAGTCAGTCACCGTCTCCACACCATAGCGCAAAACTTTCTTAAGCTGCGCACTTCTTAAGCTGCGCGCAGCTTAAATTCTGAGTTTTTAGACAGCTGGTGGATGGAAAAGAAGCTCCACCTCCGCGGACTTTTTGGGCGGAGGAGAGCGTTTCCGGGAATCTGGCCGTCGCGCAAGTATTCAGCGGAGGTGGAGCTTAATTTCCATCCACCGGCTGTCTAAAAACTCAAGCTTTAAGCTGCGCGCAGCCGAGAACGTGCGCAGCTCTTTTGACCGTGTGGCAGCACCTAGTCACCGTCTCCACACCATAGCGCAAAACATTCTTAAGCTGCGCACTTCTTAAGCTGCGCGCAGCTTAAATTCCGAGTTTTTAGACAGCTGGTGGATGGAAAAGAAGCTCCACCTCCGCGGAAGACTTGAGCGGAGGAGAGCGTTTCCGGGAATCTGGCCGTCGCGCAAGAATTCCGCGGAGGTGGAGCTTAATTTCCATCCACCAGCTGTCTAAAAACTCAAGCTTTAAGCTACGCGCAGCCGAGAACGTGCGCAGCTCTTTTGATGGTGTGGCAGCGGCTAGTCAGCCGCGGGGTGTGGAGCTTCTTTTCCATCCACCAGCTGTCTAAAAACTCGGAAATGACGTAAAATACAGGTTCTTCTGTCCGCGCATGGAATCTAAAGTGTGCTTAGGCCTTTTACGATCTACAGTGAGTGGTTGGATTTCTGATGATCACCTGATGAAGGCCAACCATGGCCGAAACGTTGCGTTTTTGCCAGTGTTTTTATAATAAATTAAACACGGTTGATTTCTGAGCATATCTAAGGCTAAGCATATCATTGAGTAACAGCACACATAAAACAATTGAATCAATAGTGGCCCGCTGCAGAGTCAGCCAGTCAGGAGCCTTCACTGAAAGAACTGCACTCACAGAATTTAGGCAAAGGGTTAAGTTTGGTATTACAGTAAGGTTAGGTTAGGATTTATCAGTGGTGGAAAAAGTACTCAATTGTTTTACTTAAGTAAAAGTACCAATACTGCAATTTAGAACTACTTCGTTACAAGTAAAAGTATCGACATCAAAATGTACTTAAAGTACTAAAAGTAAAAGTACTCATGGTGCAGAATGTGCCATTTCACAAGTTCAAAATGTATAGAAAATCTATTGAAAATAGCAGATCTACAAGCTGTGTCGCATTGCGATGCATTGTGAGCTTGTAAATCGGCTATTTTCAATTTGCCAAAATGTATAGTGTTGAAGTGGTTAATGTATGTTTTCTAATCAAAATTAAAATCTCCAAAGTAACTAGTAACTAAAATGTTCAAATATTGTAGTGAAGTAAAAGTACAAATTTTGGCTCTGAGATGTAGTGGAGTAGAAGTAAAAGTACTGGAAATTGGAAATACTCAAGTAAAGTACAAATACCTCAAAATTGTACAGTTAGTTACTTTCCACCACTGGGATTTATGTTCCGTCAATGCAGGCTCCGAATCTGCAGCTACAAGATTGAATTATAATAGCACATAACCATCCAGATGTCACACATTTGAATCTGACAACAGAGGGAGCCAGAGCAGTATTCTTTATTGGCCAGTTTATTGTGATTCCAGGAACACACTAACCTGACTCCGCCAGATGGGGCAGCAGAGCGGAGTCAGGTTAGGAACACACCATCTCCACCATATACATATATCTATGATCTCCACCTCCAGGAACAGGACTGGGTGGAGGCTTATGACTACTGGTACTGGAATACATCACATGTTGCTCCCCAAGTGTACTGTGATACCAAGCTTGTGTGTAAGGCCTTTGTAGTTTAAACACAGAAAGAAATGTGTAGTTGTAGAAGTTGTACCAATGGCAAGAAATGAATTCATGACATTTACTTAATTCTAGGGAAATTCTTCTCACTACTACTTCACCCTTCTTAACTGAAGAGGATTGTGTGTGTTTGTGAATCAGAATGCTTACCAGGGGGCCAACACTTTGGGTGGTGCAACGAAAGTTCCTATCAGTTCCCTTTTCTTTGAAAAAGAAAACGATAGAGTTGAATATAGTTCTTTAAAAAAAACACATGAGCTGCGCTGTTTTCACAATTTTGGGTAATTTCTGAATTCGTTTTTCACATGTATATTCTAAATTGCAATACAACAACACATTGATATTAAAAAGTAGGCCTAAATGTACATTTTTGGTTTGTTTTTTTGAATATTTACTTGAGTACCGGTATATATACTTTGTCCACCACTTCCTCTGATACCCTTGTTGACAAATCCGCTTCTTTTCACCTGACAGTGAGGATTTATTTTCACCGGGAGAATGTGGTAGAACATGCTATTTTTTATTTATTTTTATTTTTAAGGCAAAATTACCTAAAATTCATTTTGCTTTCAGTAGCATGTGACGTGTCAAACTAGGGGTTTTCATGATTCTGAATCCATTCCAAGCATTATTTTTGCACAAAAAAACACTAATGCTTGGAATGGATTCAGAATCATGAAAACCCCCTAGTTTGACACGTCACATGCTACTGAAAGCAGAATGAATTTTAGATAAATTTGCCTTATTGTGCCAGTTTTTGATGGTGGCCATATGGATTTGGGGCTATCATGAATTTTCCCCGCATTTTTGCGATTTACATGGGGGCTCAATTTGTTAACCCTCCTAGATGACAAATCCATTGAGAAACGGACATTTGCTCTCCGCGGTCACAGAACTGTAAACCGTAAACGGCACAACTAATAGATGAAAGTAGGCTGACAGGAAATGGGAGAGAGATGGGGGGGGTGACACGCAGTAAAGGCCGTCGGGATCGGGACCTGGTGGTTACACACCCCACTAAACTAAACAGGTGCCCTGACCAATAGGAGTCACTATTGCAGTAACGGAGAATGAAGTGCTAAAGGTTGCATACACCACACCTGTAAGACGGTGGTGGAATGGCAAGCCACAAAATAAAAGTCAGGTGCAGATTCACTGAAACAGTATAATTTGTACCAGTACCAATCACAGTGGAAATTGAATTTTGTGACGAATTTTGTGCTAGGCCATGAATGAGCAAAACAAAATCCATGCATGAAAGCCAGGTCAGGAGGTCAGATGAGCGAGCGTTACCTCCAACAGAGGCAGTGAATCAAAGGCACTGGTCTTCATGTTTAGAAACGTTTTAATTAGTCAACAGCATAGAGAGAATATTCCTGTCCTTGAAATCCAGGAGCTAAAAACTGCCACAAGAAGTTAGCCTGATACTTAGCCTGAATTTTCATTTAATTTCACTTCATTATCGCCAGACATATTTTTTTAATGGGAATGGGTAGTGATTCAGGGCTGGGGCCTAACAAGATGTTGAAGATAGTTAGATATGTTTTCAGCACTTTAAGACAATAGGACAATGACCATTGTCACTCTGTGCTTATTAGGCAGACAGGGACACCTGCATTCAGATTTGTGTGAACTAAACTTGATGCCAACCTATTGTTCCACCTCCCTTTCTCCCCTTGATATATTGTTGAATGTATAGTCAATAAAATGATTTCAAGTGCAAAGTAAAGAATTTTTAGTCCGAGTCTATGATATTCGCACTGCAACACGGGACAAGTGGGCCAGTATCTCAATGCCCACAAGATACCTCAAGCCAGGCAAGTGGCTTAGGTGTTGCTACAGCCCTCTTATTCAAGATTCAATACTTTTTGTTGTCATACCAACTCAATTGTTAGAATTCTGCCCAAACATAACAACGCTAAGATAAGATAGGATAAGACAAGACAAGAAAAGAAGATAAAACTTGATTGATCCCCTCATCCCCAGAGGAAAATGTGTCAAGGCTCATACATAGTCTGGATTTTCGGTGGTGAGGTGACCACCGAACTACAACATGACGTCACGAGCCGCGGTGAAGAGCAAACCACCGCCACCACCCCAGCCCTTCTCTCTGTTTTTACTCACCACCGCTCAATGTTATTTCAGCTCCGGTGGTCAGCTCACCACCGAAAATCCAGACTATGAATGAGCCTTCAGTGTGTCAGGTGGTGTCAAAGCAGCAACAGCAGTAGAATGAAAGACAGGAGGGGTATATGAATTAATCTATAGTCTAATAGTAATGACTTGTGTACAGCATGAAGATGAATTTCCATTCACAAGTTCACAACAATTGAAAGAATATGCAGATCATTTATCAAGGTACGTTGGGTTTGGCTATGATCAAACGAATACCGTAGAACGCACACATACCGTACTCCAATATTATATGTATTGACAACATTTCAAGCATCAGCTCTTTGTCACACCAAACCTGAGAACTGGGCCTATGTTTTCACACCCCATTATTAACCCAACTTCCAAAGAAGCAAAACCATTTGTGTTGCAATTTGCAAAGTTATAGATCTGCTATCTTCGCTGGATGTTTGCCCCGGAATAGTGGTTCATAATTTCTCCTCCCCATCTTTATCTTTGGCATTTTAAATGTTCAATTTCAATCCCTTTATGTTTGAGATGCCACACAGTGTTTGACCAAAATAAAATGCAAGACTCAGTCTGACTCTTGGTTGGAGTCTATTGCATATGTGATTAGTTTTAAACATAACTGAAACCTCATACAGAGTGGGCAGCACTTTGACGTTATTTTTCTCTAGCTGATCAAGTTATTCAGGATAATCATTCACATTGTGGATGTATTGTACCACACTGCACCCTGCAGATGTAGCTACTGTAAAATGGCATTCATACAGTAAATAACACACACACACACACACGCACGCACGTGCACACGCACACGCACACGCACACGCACACGCACACGCACGCACATGCACACGCACACACACACACACACACACACACACACACACACACACACACACACACACACACACACACACACACACACACAATGTTCTCACATAAGGTGATCAGGATATAATCAAACTGTTGTTTGATCATCAACTTTTATGAATATTTTATAATAGGGAGGCTTGCATTTTTAGCACATTTAAATGTGTAGCACTGTCTGTTCTGACGTGAACTGGGTTGGATTGGGGGGTCAAATCAACTAATCAAATGATTCCCGAGCGCGGCACGGCTACAGCTCACCGCTCCTTGGCTGTGGGTCACCGCTCCAAGAGATGCTGGGTCAAATGCGGAGAACAAATTTCACTGCGGTAACGTGTGTGACAAATCGTACGACTTTGACTTTGAACTGGCAGAAAAAGACTCGCTCTCTGCGAGACTAAGACTCCTTAGACAGAGACTAAGAAAATAGTATTTTATTTTAACATGCTCATAAAGTGCTCTGTGCTCAAAGTGTGGGGTGCAAAAAAGTAGCAAACAGTTCGGTCCTAGGACCTTCAGTGCAATATGACACTGAGGTTCTGAGATTAAATCAGCTTTTAAATGTTGCATACTGCTAGGGTGCAAATGGTAATGGTGATGTGAAAACGTGACAGGAAAAAGACAGGAAACCCACAAAGGTACAGGGGGGGGGGGGGGGGGGGGCGTTGTACATTGATCCCTTTTACATTGTTGAGCCAAGTTCAACAAATGGTTGCATGATTCATACAGCATTTTTCAATAATTTGACTGCTAATAAATCTTTGAAAGATTGTTTTTTTCTAATTTGAGATGTGTTTAAAACAACTGCTCATTCATAGTTTAAAGAGAATTGTACAGTACTTATCAGACATAATATGACATTGGCGGAATTTGTCAGAAAAAAACATTTAGCGCTGCACTCCAAAATAGCCATGACTTTGAGTTGCACTTTATGCACAAAATAATTGTTGCCATTAAAATAAAGCTCACGTTTGAAAATATTTGCTATTTTTGGCTAATGTTCCACCCAGAATAAGGATGCTGGGGTTCAAGTGGTTAATTCTAATAACAGTAGCATGGAGCCTAAGGCATAGTGTGTTATTGCCTGTATTTTCAAAATATTGGGGAAGAATATGACATTCTTACTTGAACTTTGCTGTGATTAGAAATAAGTGTTCTTCATAGATTCATTCTTTATGTTCCACACCAACACAAGTGAATCAAGAAGGACTTTTGAGTGGTGTAAACCACTCCTACAACTGGCTTTGTTAGTCTGTCTGTCTGTCTGTCTGTCTGTGCTCAAAAAATGAGCATGGTTGCTACGGTCACCCAGTTCACCCGGGTGTGATTTCATTACGTCAGACATTACGTCAGACCACAGCTGATCAGGCTATATAAGACCTTACACCACTCAGTTCACACGGGTGTGATTTTATTAATATAATGATGACAAACTGTAAGTAAGTCTTGCTGAGCCATGAGGCCCATAGGGCAGGAGCCTATCTCCTGTTTCTGTAGCGTGAGGCAGCTTCATGTACAAGTACACCCCTTGGACATGATGCTAGTATGTCGCAGGGACTTACCCCCAATCCAACCCTTGATGCTGAGTGCCAAGCAGGGAGGCACTGGGTCCCATGTTTCAAAGTCTTTGTTATGACCCCGCCAGGCATCGAACCCCAACTCCCAGTCCCAGGGGCCAGGGCGGACATTCTAACCACAATTCCATCCCTACATTGGGTTGTTTATGTGTTTGATTTCAGCTGTGAACAATTGTGTGTACAGTATAGATTTCAGAAGATTTTTCAGTGAACAATTGTGTCAGTGTGTCATGCTGAACCCAGTGATACCCCATCCCCTGCATAGTGCGGGGTGTGGTGTTGATACTATTACCCATTCTGCATTCTGAACTCTGAACAAAACATACCAAGAATGGTAGGTTTGAAGGTTGGATATGAAGGTTGGATATGTCAAGGCTATTAATGATGCCATATATCTGCTCATGTCACTTACAGTACAATCTTGAAAGATCAAATGATAATCCCAGTCTTAGTGAATAGCCTAATCACAATGTCTTTCATCTCTTGCATTGTATCTGTAAAATGACATATATACACATATATACACACATGTGTGTGTGTGTATATGTGTATATATATATATATTATATTATATTTCCACTGTACCCATGCAGGTCCCAGAACTGTAAGGAATCATTCAAGAAGGTGTGTGCTATTATTATTACGTAAACGTAATGGTGTACATTGTGTTATGTATGTTACCATTTAGCTACTTGTGTTGTTTTGGCCAAAGGCTTGTGCTGAATATGAGTTGTTTGGTTATACTGTAAACTGTGTGTGTTGTAATATAGCCTAACATTGTGATGGTGAAGATAGTTGTTAAGATATTTGTGATAGTGACGATAGTTGTTGCCATGACTTCTTCTGAGAATTACAATCATTAGTGATTATAATAGGATGTTTTGGTTGTTTCACTTCACCAAGACCAAGAAATGGAGAACATAGAGTTCCCGAAATAAACAGTAATTGGCTTGTGTGAAACTATAGTTCCTATGGTGACATAAAAGAAAACATGCATTGGGGAAATAATATAATGAATAGCCTACAATTACCTGGCCATGCAAGAACATAACATTTAAATTTACATTGTTCTTTTGTTGAAATGAAATATGAATACAAAGAGTATCCCAGAGCGCTGCCTTCAATTTCCAAGGATCTCTTTTCCAACCTCTGAAAGGGGGCGGCAGTGACTAAGGGGTAGAGTGGCCGGTAGAGCAGAACCGTGAGGCAGAACCGTGAGGCTCCCAGTTCGATCCCGAGCTACCCCAGAGTTAGTGTCGAAGTGTCCTTGAGTAAGGTGCAGGTTGGTGCCTTGCATGGTTTCCTCCGCCATTAGTGTGTCAATGGGCAAATGTAATAATCTATGTAAAGCGCTTTGGATAAAAAGCGCTATATAAATGCACCATTTACCACTACAACAGATAAATGCCAATTTTGTTTTTTCACTCTGCCAATTAAGTTCACTAACTTACTACATTTTGTAGGCTACTAATAATTTAGCACTGAAACAGTATTGATTGTAGGAAAATCTAAATAAGATAAGGAATTATATGTGAATAACTATTGCCCAGAAAGGGGAACTGTGTAGAGATTAGAGAATATATTTACAATGTGCACAGAAGGCCAACTACTGTACCAGTAATAAGGTACAGTATGGAAATCAACTAGAAGTGACTCATGCAGCTCAGCAGCTGGGGCACACACATGCACTGAAACTCTTGTTTTTCAAGTGTCTGAACCTTTCATAAACCCTTCTGTGTTCTAAGACATATATTGTTTTGTATCTTCCTGCTATGTTTTCCAATAACAACAATGTGTGCTTGGGCGTATATGCACAAAGACGTGTTTGTGTGTGTGTGTGTGTGTGTGTGTGTGTGTGTGTGTGTGTGTGTGTTGGCTGATGACTAAAGGTGGAGCATGAAGGTGGCCTGTGGTTTTAACTCACACAATATTCAGGAAATGTGCCCATGCATGCACACGTGTGTCTTTTCTACTAAAGCATGGGTTTTGTTTTCAGTCAATGATGACATCTTTCTTGTATTTTGTATTTGGATTGTTCTTGAATTCATGTGACATGCTGCATGTTATGTAATTTATTAGACTACCGGTATTTATTTTATTTATTGTAGGACCACATTGGATATAAAGTGTTTCATTACAGCAATATGTGTACATCCTGTTACTGTACCTATCCACTTTGTGCCTTGATTGTGGCATAAGGCCTTATGTGTAATTCCTGGGTTGAAGTTAATTATGTTGAATTAACTATTTCTACCTAAATCAAATCAAATAAGCTTATAATTTTTTTTTGCTTGCATGCCGATGTTGAGTTGTTCTTCCATCTGGGTTCTCACCCTCGCCACAGACTGCATCTGCACCGGACGCTGCAGAGACACAAAAAAAAGGTGTGAAGACAAAATAGTTACAGCGAAACTCAACTGGGGAAACAGCCCCAGGTGTTTGAAAAACAGTCGGCTCTTTTTTTATAGGCCCCTCAATGTGGGACCCAAATTTGTGATAGTTCAGACATTGCATTCACCATTCATCATTTGTGGCATTTTTTGTAAAACCTCAGATAACGTTGTAAGTGTGGGACCCAAATTTGTGATAATTCGGACATTCATTCGTTCATATAATTTAGGGTGCATATCTTTGGTCCGACATCCTAACAGTCTGACACGCAATAGTCTGACACCCTAACCCAAACCCTAACCTAGCCCTAACCGCACACGGAAGCCACGGGTGAGTCTTAACCGGCCACGTATGTGTCTTAACCGGCAACGTATGTGTCTTAACCGGCCACATATGTGTCTTAACCGGCCACGTATGTGTCTTAACCGGCCACGTATGTGTCTTAACCGGCCACATATGTGTCTTAACCGGCCACGTATGTGTCTTAACCGGCCACGTATGTCGGAGCCACGGGTGAATACACGTATACTTCGGACTAATGTATGCCCCCCCATGATTTTTAGTGGGTGCCTATCTTTGGTCCGACATCCTAACAATCTGGTACGCAATAGTCCGACAACCTACCCCAACACTAACCTAACTATAACCACAGCTCATGTACATTTCCTTTTGGGGCTTTGTTCTGCTATCATGTCATAAACGTCAGTTAATCTCTGTGTGGTACAGCTGCAACACCATGGACAAGGGACCTAATGATTGGGTAAATCAACACTTTTAAAACTTTGATTGGCTACCATATCCATTAGTTTGAGTAGTAGAATTTGGTCCGAAATCTGAATTTAGATTTGAGTCTTTTCTCATTTGTGTATGATCTGTTATAAATGTTGATTCAAAGAGTGGTGTTGTGGTTGTTGATGATGAGGTTTTTATTTATTTAGCAGTATGCCATTTATTTTGCCAGGACAAAAAGGGGCAATAATATATATATATATATATATATATATATATATACATCTCTTTCCATCTCGTTTGGATCTATCAACCATCAGATACCAGAGCGATGATTAGTGCGGATCGGATTATGGGATGTATGGCTCGGGTCTCAGTTATTTTGACAGCACTAATTATAATACTTTCCTGACTTTTCTTTTGAACAGGATCATACAGTGTATTATAATTCTCATCGTTGTAATACATTATAATGATTTTATAATGCATTATAATCACTGTTATAATGCAATGTAGTGTGATTATAAGTCACTATAAATATTTTTCCTTAAAATAGACTGTACCATAATCTGACTGAACACTGAATGAACACATGCAGAAGGAAAATTAATTTGCAGATTTGTTTTATTTTGGATTTGTTTTTGCAGAGTGAGCATACAATGGCAGAAGACTTCTTTGATGAATACAATGAGAACAGTACTTTTAATTATACTGACACTGATGGTGACCTTGGGACGGTATGCGAAGGTAATGAGACCATGGATTTTGAGGCGGTATTCATACCAGTTCTGTACTACCTGGCTCTGGTAGTCGGTCTGCTGGGGAACGGACTGCTCCTGTGGGTTCTGGTAAAGAGGAGGCGGGACTGGAGTGTGACGGACACCTTCATTCTCCACCTGGGCGTGGCCGATACCCTGCTGCTGGTGACACTTCCCTTCTGGGCTGCGCAGTCCGCTCAGGAAAAGGGGTGGAGCTTTGGGACACCCCTATGCAAGATCATCGGAGCAATATTCACGGTAATTGTATTGTACAAGTACAATGTACTGCTGCATATAACAGAAACAAGACACTTATGTGACAGACTGCCTGAGATTGAGAACGATTTAGATCATCATCCACTGCGCCCCAACCCCCTCACTCTTCTATACACTTCATTCAATTTGTATAATGGTGTCAACTGTTTAGCTGTGGGGAGAGTTCCTGTTTTAAGGGGTATATCCAATTATTTCCTAGTTAGGTGTGGGAGAAGAGGAGGCAGAGGACAGGGTGAGATGGAGGCAGATGATTCGCTGTGGCGACCCCTGAAGGGAACAGACATAAAGAAAAGAAGATGCTATTATTTCCTGTCAAATCACAAGATAAACAGTAGACCAGGGTCCATGCACTTTATACGTGATCTGTTAAGAGTTCACCACTGTAAAGATGATTATCTTTCCAACATGTTGGCGAAAAGGAGAAGGAATTCAGAGGTCAACATTAACTTGCGCCTACATACTGTAGATGACCACAATGAGCATTGCGCTTTGGTTTTGAAACACACCATAATATTTATCTTTATTTCACTTCTCTGGTCTTTCTCTTCCTCATTTTTCCCCTAGATCAACTTCTACTGTGGGATCTTCCTTCTGGCCTGCATCAGTCTGGACCGCTACCTGTCCATCGTCCACGCTGCCCAGATGTTCTCCCGCAGGAAGGCCTGGTTGGTTCATTCCAGCTGCCTGTCGGTCTGGCTCCTCTCCTTGCTCCTCAGCATCCCCGACTGGGTCTTCCTGCAGGCCGTTGAAGATGATAGACGAGGAAACAGGATTGAGTGCATTCGCGACTACCATCACTTCTCTCAGTCAACGACTGAATGGCGTCTGGGCTCCCGTCTGCTCTACCACATCGTGGGCTTCCTGCTACCATCAGCTGTCCTGATCTTCTGCTACGCCAGCATCCTGCTGCAACTGCAGCGAGGCTCCCAGGGCCTCCAGAAACAGAGGGCTGTCAGGGTCATCCTGGCCCTGGTGGTGGTCTTCTTCCTCTGCTGGACACCATACAACATCACCCTCATGATGGACACACTTCAGTCCAACATCTCCTTGTCCACATTGACCTGCAGCAGCAGGACTTCTCTCGAAAAAGCAGTGACTGTTACTTCCACCCTGGGTTACATCCACTGCAGCCTAAACCCCGTGCTCTACGCCTTTGTGGGCATCAAGTTCCGCCGTCAGCTGCTGGGCATCCTGAGGTCTCTGGGCTGCAGGCTGAAAAGTAGTGTCACATTCCAGTCTACTGCCGCAAGGAGAAACTCCCTCTGGTCTGAGTCTGGGGACACCTCCAACTCCATCGCTATCTGAGACTGTGGAGTGGAGGGAAGGATGCTTATAGATACGCATGCAGACAGATGTGAACAAATGGACAGACAGCAAGTAAGTCAGACAGACAATCATGGGAAGGCAGACCAACAGAAAGACAGACAGACATGCAGGCAGGCAGGCAGGCAGGCAGGCAGGCAGGCAGGCAGGCAGGCAGGCAGGCAGGCAGGCAGATCATCAGACAGAAATATATCAGGATCAAAAAGCTTCAACACTTTTGTGTGGCGAGGAGAGCCGTGTGTCTTTTGTGTGTTTCTCTGAGGGATGCAGGGATATCATCTGCCACTACGCTTTGCGTCATCATGGAGCACGCACATGGAGTGCAGTGGTGCGAGGGTGATCTAATCAGCCGTTTCTGCATCTTGCAGGGGACTGGGGTGCATCAGGTGTCTCTTGCCACGTAGCGTCGAAGAGTGGTCTTCTCACATTGGAGCTTGTGCGATTTGGGGTCAGGATCAGCAAGGTGTCCCTTTAATCTTCCTGAGATCATTGATGTAAATGCACTTAGAGTTGGTTACTATATTTTAATTAATTAATTAATTTAAAGCAATCATGAATGCTACTCTTGGTACAATTTTCATTTATATACCTATGTGTGGGGTTTGTTTTAATTTGATGTAGTTTTTGTAATTCTTGTTCTGTTCAGTCTAGTTTTAGTTAGTTTCCAGAGTGGGCGTGCTCATTTCAGTTTGGATTGGTTTCAGTATTAGTTTTTGTTATTTTTATTATGTGAGGTAGTAGGCATGTGTGTCAGGGGCAAGATTTCAGAAGTTCAGAAAATAGATGACTCACCGTCATGTAGAAATCCCAGTCTCAATAAAAAACAATATGCTACAATTAATGCCTCCTCATGCTTATTGTTGTGTTGTTGTTCTCTTAAATGGTAAAGAAAGATGCATTTCCCTGTATGTAGAAACGATTACAAAGCTGGTCTTGTTCCCTCAAGTATCACAAGATGATCAGAGATCTCATCTCTTATCTGGCTACGCAAGACTTCCCTCTCTGCACACTGAAGCCAGTAAATTCTAAACTGTTAGCCAACCTTCCTCTTTGCACAATTAATAGACAGCAGGTGTCATGTCTGGCCCCTCTCAGCTCTCTTAAGAGTATTAACCACATTCAAATCATGGCCTACCTATTTTGGGCATGTCATCATGGGCAGAAATGAACTTCGGAAGTCAAACATTTTGGACTTAAGACTTAAGTATCCATTGCCAGAATTACAAAAGCAGGACAATTATCTGGTGAATAAGGCCTGATTTTGTCTATGCCAGCTGAAGGACAAAAAAAATACTTGACACTAATGTGTCACTGTGGTGTCCTCCTACAATGTAAATCCTGATTGAATTTGAGTGCAGTTGTTGATGGATTTGTGCCTTATATTTCTGCGCATGTGTGTTTTCTTCTTCTTATTATTATTATAATTCATGTACAGTAATTGCCGCTATGTGGACCTAATGATGAGTTACCACTTTTGCCTCTGATTTTTTGGAATTGGAGCTGCCCGTTTTACATTGACTTTGTATTCAGCGTAGTTATAGGGCAGTTATAGAAAGAACATAAAGTACATATGCCTTTTCCAGCTTTTTTCCTACATACAAATAATACAGACAAATAATCATAATTGAACTGGGTTCATAATTGAACACCCACCCTGACAAGCACTTGGAATGGTAAGCATTACGTTTAGTTTGACATTGAGAGCTTGTACTTAAGAAATGTGCAGATACCCTGCATACACTTATACTGTATGTTTCTTTGTTGCGACTGCAGGTCGCATTTACTATGAAAACGTGCATGTCCCATCAGTTAGTTAGTTAGTCCGTCACCCCCAGATGATGACCATATATGGTCATCATCGTGACATCACGTGACATCATCAGGGATATATTAAGCCTATATATGGGAATGCCCATATATGGAGATCCCTGATGTTATCAATATTGTTCAGCAACTCTACTATCTATCTGACCTCAAACCTCAAACCCTTAGATCTCCATATATGGAGGCTGGAGCTGACCTGTTCTGACATTCCATATGTTGATCCTTCCCCATCCATCCTTCCTCTTTCGATGTCTCCCTTTTGACTGATACCTGTCCATTTAAACTCTAGACGGGCCTGCCCCAAAGTTATTAGTGCAGCCATGCCCGGCAGCCGGCGAAAACTAGAGTTCTCAACAGGCCCGAAAATTAAAGCCTGGCCCTACCTGGGCCCTCATCAAACCCTGTACACTCAAGACACTGCACCCGCTGCCACCCTTAGATCTCCATATATGGAGCTGACCTATTCTGACATTCCATATGTTGATCTGACCTCATCAAACCCTGTACACTTAAGACACGCTCCATATATGGCCAGTACAGAATTCATTCCATATGAAGTGCAGTAACTAGGAATGTTTTCCTAGTTGGCTGATATTGGGTTTAAAAGTGTTTCAACTGGTCAGCCAAATGAGATATCGGCAAATAGGTGATATTATACTAATTATAAATATAAATATGTTCTTGAGGTAATTGTTTATCCGCCAAAATCATGAAGCCTAATTTGAACTTTAGGGTACACAAATAAATTGGTGTGTCCAAAAACATAGTTACTGCACTTTGGCTTTGTAGGGCAGAATACACCATGTCCTGACATGTACACCATGTCCTCCCTCAAATATCTCCCCTGTTCACTCAAAGGCACATACACATGATCCATAATATGTCATATGTGTGAAAGCAGCTTAAAGCTCATTTCCTCTTGGGCTTTGCTCTGCTTTGACGTCTGTCATACATTTAAATTCATCTCTGTGCTGTACAACACCATGGCTACTGATAAGGTAAATCAGCACTTTATATCATCCATTAGCAATATTAACAATATCATTTGGTCATATACTGTACATTTTGTATCTTTCATTTAGATTTTTCTCTGTAATAATAGTGTTGTCTATGCACTTTCCCATAGCTTATTGGCACTAGGGGTTTCACAACTACAGATTCTTACTAGTTGGCAACTTTTTCAGAATAGTTGTAGATTTGTCGACTAGTCATCAGATTCAGCTTTTTCTTTTCTTTTTTTAACTGAATGGGTTCCCGATTAGTAATGATTAGTACTAAAGATGCAGGAAGAGGAGTACTATGTATTAGGTAACACATTTTTGTCACACTATGTAGGATCATAGTTTATAGTCATTTATTACATGGCTTGGTTGAATGCTTGATTCTGATTGGTCAATCACTTAATTCAGCGGTGAGTTATCTCATGATAATGACCGCTCCGCTGTATAATGACCGCTGCCTAATCAAACCCTCTGAGCACCACCAGCTGCGCGGCTGCGCCCCGCTTGATTTACTGCCGTTTCCAACATAACAGCCATGTAAACACACACACACTAGTGACACACAATGTAATTTACAGCTAAACATTGCTCTTAAAAATGTTTTTGAAAACATTTGAGCGAGAAATAGATGAAGCAGGACCCGAAAATGGATTCTATTTGTTTTCTGACAGTGCTGCAGCCCTGCAGCTGGGCAGACACAGCCAGCGCGAACTTATGGAATACTTTTTTTGTTGTGTTTTGGGTCAATGTATTAATTTATGTTAGTTAGCCATGTAATAAGCGGGATAATATCCTGTATATTAACATATACAAATAAAATAAAAATATATTTTTGTTATTGAATGAACAAAATAAGAAAAGTCACAAAGATATGCATGTTCTGTTTGTAATACATTTCAAAAGGGAATGTGCACAGTGGTGACTGCAATCTAATACTTAAAAAAGATAAATTGACTTATCTTTTGACCTTGAACATAAAAAAACATGTCCACGACTAGTTGTCTACTGCCAACGGTGTCGACTAGTTGGTGAAACCAGTTGACCGTCAACATACCTTAACTAATATGATTTGTACACGTTTTTCAGTTGAAAATCAGTATGAAGGTATACATTAGGGGAACCTTAGGGTTAAGTTCAGGAAGGAAAGCCTGTATAGGCTTCAGGTTGCTTCTAATGATTGCATGATGTGCATACTATTGAGGTTGTGCAGTGCAACCCTTTCCATGCAATATTGAGAAATGTATGTGATGACAGAATGAGTCAGTCTCAGAATTGTTTTATTATGCTGCTGTCTAACACTAACCTCACAACCCCAACTTCAGTTACAAGATATCGGTCTACTTTCTGGAATGATTGTCTCTTGAAATAGCTGATGTTTTTATGGTATAGGGTGTTTTTGTGTTTTTTTAATTCATGTTGTTTGTTTTTTAATGGATTCCTGAGTCTACACTAATAAAGTTGATTGATTGAATTGATTGATTGATATACTGTAATTATAAAGCTCTGATGCAGATCGAAGCAATGTCTTTCTAAAGTACATTCATTCAAGTGAACAGTAGTGAAACGAGCCACAGTTGTTACCACTGACAAACTCAGTATGTAACAACACCGTTCATAACATGATAAATATGACATATGTTATCAACCAAATTAATTCGTTTATTTATTGATGCCTAAAATAGTGAATTAATATGCAAAATGTTATTTCATATTTAATCATTTTGTAGCTATGTGTAAAACCTTTAACGGTGTCTGGAGAAGTGGATAAGTTCTACCTCAATTACCCAATGCTATCGATTCATACAGTGTTTAAAACAGCATTTCCTATGTGAAGGAAAACAAACCACCATTATTATAAAAATATATAAAATAGCCCAAATCATGTATTTTAGTGGATGTTCAGATGAATTTGAACTTTTACATTTTTGCTGCTATCCATGTTATTATTATCTTGTCTGTGAGCATACAGTGCCACCATGTGGCTTAGGGGAAATTAAAGGAATATGGATGGATTTGTTTTGTCTCCTCAGGAGACTTGTCTCCCACAACCCACAACCTTCCATATGAAAGGCATATGTCGAGTCTAACCACTACACTAGGGAGGCCCCTAAGGAAAATTAAAGGAATATTATATACACAAACCCCGTAATGGCTAATGGCTTGAATATAAGGATAATTTTCTTTTGTATCCCATTCCCTTACGGTTCGCTGGGTTTAATTGATTGATTGAATACTATATTAGTCAGAAATGTAAACAGCGCGTTATACAGTGAGACATTACGGCTAAAAGGATAACACAAAAGGTCCTGGAGACTAGTCTGGATTCCATAGTAGGGTCTTATATATTAGCGGTTAGAGGTCACAGGGCCAGGCAGCAAACAGTGCCAACATGTGGCTTAACGAAAACATACAGACTGGATAGGCCTACTGGAAAAATGAACATGCAGCTTTGTTTCCTTTTGTTTTTGTAGGATGGAAAGTAAACCGTGTTTCTGGGACAAATTTACGTATAGTTATAGACGGGTGGAGACAGTGGATTAATTAATTTAACAAATTAATTAATTTAACAAATTAATTAATTCAGTTAACTCAGCACTAATCATAATACTTTCCTGTCTCTCCTTTTGAACAGGATCATATAGGCTAGTGTATTATAATTATAATTCACATCGTTGTAATATTATAATAATTTTATAATGTATTATAATCACTGTTATAATGCAATGTAGTGTGATTATAAGTCACTATGAATATTTTACTTAAAACGGACTGTATAGCATTATTTGACTGAACACTGAATGAAAACATGCAGAGGGAAAATTAATTTGCGGCTTTGTTTTATTTTGGATTTGTTTTTGCAGAGTGATGGAATACATACAGTGGCTGAACTTGATGAATACTTCTGGGGTGACTACAACAGTACTTATAATTCTAATGACACTGACCTTGGTGACACTGACCTTGGGACGGTATGTGACAGTAATGGGACCATGCATTTTGAGGCGGTGTTCATCCCAGTTCTGTACTACCTGGCTCTGGTAGTCGGTCTGCTGGGGAACGGACTGCTCCTGTGGGTTCTGGTAAAGCGGAGGCGGGACTGGAGCGTGACGGACACCTTCATCCTCCACCTGGCCGTGGCTGATACCCTGCTACTGGTGACCCTTCCCTTCTGGGCTGCGCAGTCCGCTCAGGAAAAGGGGTGGAGCTTCGGGACCCCCATGTGCAAGATCATCGGAGCAATATTCACGGTAATGACTGCTGTAAATGACAGGAAAGAGGTAGGACAGACCTGAGAGCATTGTTAAACCGGTTGGATTACCACTGCTCCCTCTCTATGCACTCCTCTACACTTTCACAATTAGTTTAAAATACTAGGAGATACTGCAACACCCTTGAAAGTAGAAGGGGCTCATTTCTGTTTAGCTATTGGGTTTGTTTTATGGTGGTATATAGGCTATTATTTATTGTCAAATTACAAGACAAACAGTAGACCAAGGTCAATGCACTTTGCATGTATTAAGTGTGCACCAAATTATGGCTGCCATATACACCTTTCTGAGAAAAGGAGAAGGCATGCAGTTGACTTTGTTCCTCTGGTCTTTCTTTTCCTCACTTTGTTTCTCTCCAGATCAACTTCTACTGTGGGATCTTCCTTCTGGCCTGTATCAGTCTGGACCGCTACCTGTCCATCGTCCACGCTGCCCAGATGTTCTCTCGCAGGAAGGCCTGGTTAGTTCATTCCAGCTGCCTGTCGGTCTGGCTCCTCTCCCTGCTCCTCAGCATCCCCGACTGGGTCTTCCTGCGGGCCCATGAAGATGATAGACGAGGAAACAGGATTGAGTGCATTCGCGACTACCATCACTTCTCTCAGTCAACGACTGAATGGCGTCTGGGCTCCCGTCTGCTCTACCACATCGTGGGCTTCCTGCTACCATCAGCTGTCCTGATCTTCTGCTACACCAGCATCCTGCTGCAACTGCAGCGAGGCTCCCAGGGCCTCCAGAAACAGAGGGCTGTCAGGGTCATCCTGGCCCTGGTGGTGGTCTTCTTCCTCTGCTGGACACCATACAACATCACCCTCATGGTGGACACTATGGGGGTCCAACAGTCCAACATCTCCTTGTCCAGTGACAATAACCTGACGTGCAGAAGCAGGTCTTCTCTGGAAAAAGCCATTACTGTCACCTCCACCCTGGGTTACATCCACTGCAGCCTCAACCCTGTGCTCTACGCCTTTGTCGGTGTGAAGTTCCGCCGTCAGCTGCTGGACATTTTGAGGTCTCTAGGCTGCAGGATGAAGAGTAGTGTCAAATTCCAGTCTCCTGCCGGAAGCAGGAAAAGCTCCCTCTGGTCGGAGTCTGGGGACACCTCTAACTCCATCGCTATCTGAGACTGTGGCCTGAGTGGCAGGCAGACAGATGCAGACACATGGACAGACAGCAAGACAGAGACAAACCAGATGGGAGGGCAGACTGACAGAAAGACAAGGGCTGTTCAAACCAAGCACCTTAACTGCAACTATAACTATAAGTAAGATTTAAAAAGCTGTGTTCACACCACAACTATACAGCCCTTAAATGAACAGCAAACAAATAGGTAATGACGTGATGTTGTGCTATGTAGATCGGTGCTTGTAGATCGACGAGCAACACCATCATACAACAAGTATAGTATACGTCAGGAGTTATTCACAGCTACATGGCATTTCAAACCTTTCAGGGTTTTTCTTTTTTCGTTTGTCATTTTTCAGATGAGACAACCTTATCAATGGGGGACTGCCAGCTTCCCAGCTTCTAACAGGGTTAGGTCAAAGCTACTTAAGATAGATTACTGTGTCATTAATTAGTTCTATTCATTATTCTCTGTATTAGTTCTTGGTGTTTTTTATGATTACTTCTTTTCAGCTTGGGTCACACACATATTCAACAGGTTATGGTGTTTTCAAAAATTGTTCAATGTGCCCTTTGTGAACTTTCCCACACCATCCAGTGTTCTCTGCACAGCCCTGGCACTGAAAAGCTTAACCCATTTAGGACTGAGAATAATGTTATGTTGCTCCTGTACATAGACCCCCTTTCCACCGGTTGGTTCCCAATGGGAACCGGTTCAGTTATTTTTGGTTATTAGTCCATGAGCCAGAGCTCCAAAATTCGTGGGAAAAACTAGACCTATATTAAATTGTTTATAGGATCAATGTATAAATGTAAGTATAAATGTATAGATGATAACCCTTCCACAGTATAGCTTTTTCATATTTTCGATTATTTTGCATATTTTCCTACATAATGGATATATAATGCATATTTAAAAACGTAAAATTTGTAATACAATTAAATCATTGTCTTCGTGTAAGTACTCAATTGGAGAAGTTTCATGGTGATAACAATCTAATATAGGTATGGTTTTGCCCACTCAATTCATAATTAACGTTCCAATTTTGGAGCTCTAGCTGGCTCATGGATAAGAACCAAAAAGAACTGAACCATTGGGAGCCAACCGATGGAAAAGGGGCCATACTGTAGCAACAAGAACCCCAAAAGGGGTTCCCGTCCTGAATGGGTTTTTTGTTCTCATGGAGTTCTTCATGTGAGCTTTATCAATGCTAGATTTAGATGATCTAATATGACCCCAGATTGTCACCAGTTTAGGAAGGTTGTGAGTATAGAAGAGAATGGTTCTACGCATTGTGGTTCTCAACACTTGACTCCAGGGATCCAGACTGCTGCTATATTTCTGTTTTACCAGGTAGTTGCATTTCCAGGTCAAAAGTTTCCCCAGGTGACTTAAATACAAACCAGCAGTAGTATAGCGTAGCCTAGTCTGCACCCAGGACAGAGTTGAGAACCACTTGTCTATGCTCGATTCTGTTTGTCTATTTGTGTATTCTCTATCGTGATATTGTGTGCAGTTATTTCCAGAAAAACCTTGAGCTATGCTCAACAAAATACTTTTTTCTCCATCCATATTACTCACTCAATATTAACTAACATTCAAGGAGTAATCACCTCACAGTGACTCTAATGAACTATTTTCCTTCATGGAAGCAATGAAATCCATTTTAAATCCACAAAGAGAAATTGTTGTCAAACGATTTCTTTAAAAGCTGAACATATCTGCACCGGCTGCTGTTTATTTGCATAGTTTATGTACTACTTCTGTTTTATTTTACATAGGCTTAATAGTAGTATTATTATCATTATCAAAAACTTTTAAACCCTACTCTTTCCAGAATTCCAGTCCTATTCTTCTTCCCTTTCCTGAAAACGGTAAATGATGGAGCTCATGTATTGTGTATTGTGCGTGTGTGTGTGCGTGCGTGATTGAACGGTGTGTCTTTGTCTTTAAACCTTTAAATGTATAAATAAAATTGTAAAAAAAATTTAATAAATAAAACATTGATGAAACATGTTATTCTCATTATATTTTGTTGGCTTATATGAAATACATTTACTTTTTGTAAATACCTCTCAGTCCCGGCATAGTGGTTTCCAACGGATTGTGTGGCCCTGGTCTTTCCCTAGTGGGTCTGATCGAGGGTAGCTACTGGGACGTAAGTCGGGACTTGATCACGCCGGCTGGGTCACCCGAGTGAGGGGTATGATGTTCGCGAGATCCGAAACCCCAATGACCTACACTCCTACAGTGATACATCACTGAGGATACGTCCCAGTTGCATCCATGCGATGTATTTTCGCTCTTTCGTTCTTGCACACAACTCATTTATATCTTTCATCAAATCAAGATAAAATCTATCAATGCCTCAAACATATGAGTGTTACTGATACTGTACTACCAGAAAGAAGACACAGACTACCTCTTTCATTTTTAATATAGATAAGCTTTTGGTCTTCAGGCAGAGGCTCCGAGCTGAGCTGCTATCCACAAACTGAATTATTTACACTTTACACTATACTCCAAGGACAGATACAAATATATGTTTATATTATATTTTGTCAACTGTCGAATCTGTAGGCTATATTGCAACTCTGACAGACACAAAGTAACCTTTAATCTGATACTAACGCAGTGAGAGGTAGCGGTGGAGACGGCATTAGTACAAACATTGATGGTTATCATGAAAGAGGAAGGAAACAAAGTGCTCTGGGATGTGTTACAGTAAGCAAGTGTTTGCATTAATTCTAAACGCTACAAGAGAATACTATACGCAGAATTTGTACAGAGAGAATAAAATGTGCGGTTAGGTTATGACATGACATCTGTCATAAACTTCAAATCATCATGTGCTTTCACAGCTACAACACCATGGATATTGATCAGGCAAATTAGCACTATTAAAACTGAAATTAATTAAATTAAAACAGAATATAGAATGAATGTCTTTCTAATTAATACATTTACAACAACATAAACATGATAAAATATGACAGATTTAATCAACCAAATAAAATAGTTTATTTATTGACACCTTAGATAATGAATCAATATGCAAAATCTTATTTTATAGCAAGTAGGCCTACTGTTCAAATATGTGTAAAACCTTTCTTGGTCATGTGTACTGTTGTCTGGATATTAAAGTGGATAGTTCTTGGCCCAATAACCCCAGCAAGCTATAGCCCTATTTGTATACATATATGCTTTTGATTGATTGATTGAAATATGTATTAACAGTTTGCAGAATTACAGTACATTTCAAGCACAAACTCAATACAAAGACTGTTAACTGTGAGTGGACGACCCAATTAAGCATTACACTTGTTTACAAGAGGGTCCACCATGTTCAATTCATCAAAACATTTAGAGACGTACAAATAGACACTTCTATATAGTCAAAGAACAGAACAGGAATTAAAAAGGAGGTAAAAAGGGAAAAGAAACATATACAGTGAGGGGGAAAAAGGGGTGGTGGGGAGTGATTCAGATTGTACGGGGGCCAGTTTCGAATTGATTGGTTTTGAAGGAGTCAAGGAGTCAAGGGATTCACATGTCTTAATGACTGTTGGTAGGGCGTTCCACATTTTGGTGGCATAGGAGCGAAAATAATTTAGTCCCTTGTTTGTGCCGAATCTGGGTTGTACATGGTTTGTTGCACTCCCTCTGGTGTTGTGGGTGTGGACTTCGTTAACATTAAGGAAGTATTTAGACAGGTACATGGGTATCTTGGTGGTGTATCGAATCTTGTGGACCAGACCCATTGCAAGATGCTGTACTCTGTCGTCGACCCTAAGCCATTCCAGCCTGTCAAAGTGGGCAGGGGTGAGGTGGGTTCGGGGGGTGAGGCCAAGGGGTGTCTTAATGACTGTTGGTAGGGCGTTCCACATTTTGGTGGCATAGGAGCGGAAATAATTTAGTCCCTTGTTTGTGCCGAATCTGGGTTGTACATGGTTTGTTGCACTCCCTCTGGTGTTGTGGGTGTGGACTTCGTTAACATTAAGGAAGTATTTAGACAGGTACATGGGTATCTTGGTGGTGTATCGAATCTTGTGGACCAGACCCATTGCAAGATGCTGTACTCTGTCGTCGACCCTAAGCCATTCCAGCCTGTCAAAGTGGGCAGGGGTGAGGTGGGTTCGGGGGGTGAGGCCAAGGGGTGTCTTAATGACTGTTGGTAGGGCGTTCCACATTTTGGTGGCATAGGAGCGAAAATAATTTAGTCCCTTGTTTGTGCCGAATCTGGGTTGTACATGGTTTGTTGCACTCCCTCTGGTGTTGTGGGTGTGGACTTCGTTAACATTAAGGAAGTATTTAGAGTAGACAGGTACATGGGTATCTTGGTGGTGTATCGAATCTTGTGGACCAGACCCATTGCAAGATGCTGTACTCTGTCGTCGACCCTAAGCCATTCCAGCCTGTCAAAGTGGGCAGGGGTGAGGTGGGTTGCGGCAAGTAGGAGCCTGACCAGTTTGTTTTGGGAGGTCTGGAGCCTTGTTTTGAGGGCCTTTGAGGTGCTGTGGTACCAAGAGGTGCATGCATACTAGTCAAAGAAACCTTGTACGAGGGCTCCTGTTAAGGTCTTCAAGGTGTTTCTGTTGACCAGTGAGGAGATCCTGTAAAGGAATCTTGTTCTTTGATTGACTTTTTTTGGTGGCCATTTTATCACCGGAAAGATTAGCCTCCAGGATGGAACCTAGGTAGGTAATTTCATCTTTTCGTGTGATAATATTGTCACCCACTCTAACCAAGAAGCCATCTGCCTTGCTGAGATTACTATTTGATCCGAAGAGAATGGATTCAGTTTTTCCCAGGTGTAAGGATAGTTTGTTATCAGCGAGCCAGGTGCAGATTCTACCGAGTTCAGAGCTGAGGGTCTTTTCAACCTGCAGTTTATTGGTCCTGTCCGAGACCAGCAGTGCTGAGTCATCTGCGAACAGGAACAAGTTGCAGTCACAAGCTGATGTCATGTCGTTTACATATATTAGGAACAGTAAAGGCCCTAGTATGCTTCCTTGTGGAACGCAGCTCACTGGGAGGGGGGGGGGGGGGGGGGGGGGGGAGTGTTCAGGTTCAGGTTCAAAAATAATGTGTGAGTGCTGTGTGTGTGTTATTAAGGAAAACAAGCCATACTACAAAACATGACCAATGATACATCAATTAAAAAAAAAAAAATTACAAGATTCGATACACCACCAAGATACCCATGTACCTGTCTAGATACTTCCTTAATGTTAACGAAGTCCACACCCACAACACCAGAGGGAGTGCAACGAACCATGTACAACCCAGATTCGGCACAAACAAGGGACTAAATTATTTTCGCTCCTATGCCACCAAAATGTGGAACGCCCTACCAACAGTCATTAAGACATGCGAATCCCTTGACTCCTTCAAAACCGCTCTCAAAGGGCACCTACGGATGGCTGCAATTCGAAACTGGCCCCCGTAAAATCTGAATCCCCCCCCACCGCCACCCCCTTTTCCCTCACTGTATATGTTTCTTTTCCCTTTTTTCCTCCATTATGATGAATTCCTGTTCTGTTCTTTGTCTATATAGAAGTGTCTATTTGTACGTCTCTAAATGTTTTGATGAATTGAACATGGTGGACCCTCTTGTAAACAAGTGTACTGTATATATTTCTTTTCCCTTTTTACCTCCTTTATGATGAATTCCTGTTCTGTCTATAGAAGTGTCTATTTGTACGTCTCTAAATGTTTTGATGATTTGAACATGGTGGACCCTATTGGAAACAAGTGTAATGCTTAATTGGGTCGTCCACTCACAGTTAACAGCCTTTGTATTGAGTTTGTGCTTGAAATGTACTGTAATTCTGCAAACTGTTAATAAATTCTTCAATCAATCAATCAATCAATCAATGCTTAATTGGGTTGTCAACTCACAGTTAACAGCCTTTGTATTGAGTTTGTGCTTGAAATGTAGCCTACTGTAATTCTGCAAACTGTTAATAAATATTTCAATCAATCAATCAATCAATCAATCAAAAACGTTACTTTTCTTTACCGTTGTACCCTCACATAGGCTATCTCGTCAACAGTGAGCATACAGTGCCACCATGTGGATGAAAATAAAACTTTGTTCACCCGGGCCGTGATGTCTTGGGATATTCAAGACAAAGAGTTCTGCAAACAGTGCCAGATTTTTTCTTTTCGATTGGTTTGCCATGGCAAGACTGAAGTGAAAGAAAACGTCTTCAGTGAATGTGATGAACACTATTGGGAGCGCAGTGCCTTTCCTTGTTGTGTGACCTTGGGAGTGCTGTGTGTGAAAGTCAAGAGACCATGCATTTTGCATTTTGAGGCGGTGTTTACTGTAGGCCTACATAGCAGTTCTGAAGCTGTACTCACAAAAGCTCTGGTTGTCTGGTATAGTTGGTCTGCAGCTCTGCTGTCTGGGGAACGGACTGCTCCTGTGGGTTCTGTTCTGTTTCAAACTTTAAGGCAGGAGACTCAGGACTTTATCCTCCACGTGGGCATGCCTGATACAGTTATAGGCTACCTCGAGAGTCGAGAGTTGTTTTTTCTTTATTTGCCGATGGGTTATTTTTTCCCTGCTGCTGCTACACTTGACACAATTTGTTTAAAATATATCTCGTGCGCAAGAGTCTATTTCTAAGGCTATTTCTATTTTTTTGAGGGGCTAGCCCAATGGCTTTCAGAAATTACGTCATATGGCTGCTCGCATTGATTGATTGATTGATTGATTGATTGATTGATTGATTAAAGTAACAGTTTGCAGAACAGTACATTTCAAGCACAACTCAATACAAAAACTGTTAACTGTGAGTGGACGACCCAATAAAGCATTACACTAGTCTACAAGAGGGTCCACCTTGTTCAATTCATCAAAAACATTCATCACAAAAATGCCGTGCACGGCACGCAGGCCGCAGCACATGCACACGCGCACACACACACACACACACACACACACACACACACACACAGTCTGATCAGTGATCAATAAGCTTAAAGCAATTGGTTTTAACGTTTGATAGCACATCAGTGAGCTGGATGCAATCCTACCTGGAGGGGAGAGAACAGCTGGTGGAGGTGAACAGAACACCCCCGCCCCCATGACATGGCATCAGCTTGTGACTGCATGCAACTTCCTGTTCACGGATGACTCTGCAGCTGCTGGTCTCACAGCAACAAACTGCAGGTTGAAAAGGCCCTCAGCTCTGAACTCAGTGAACTCGGTAGAATCTTGCTAGTCTGATAAAAAACTATCATTACACCTGGTAAAAACGGAATCCATTCTCTTTGGATCAAATAGTAATCTCAGCAAGGCCGACCGCCTCTCGGTTAAAGTGGGTGACAATATTATCATACGAAAAGATGAAATTTTAATTACCTACCTACCATCCTGGAGGCAAATGTTTCCTGTCAGGCCCGGATTGGACAGTCTGGCAATTGTGGCAAATGCTAGAAGGGCTGGGGGGTCAAGGGGCCGGGGCTGAGCCAAAACAAAAAGAAAAACTAAGACATGGTAGCGTCTTTGAGCCGTCTTTGGGCCGGTGTAGACCACAAACGCCAGGGCCGATTTTCTGTGCCAGTCCGTACCTGATAAAATGCCACCAATGTAATCAAAAAAGTCAACCAAAGAACAAGATTCCTGTACACTGTACAGGAATCTTGTTCTTTGGTTGACTTTTTCTGTACAGTGTACAGGATCTCCTCCCTGACAACTTTAATACCCTACTTTTATACCCTAACACTAACAGGAGCCTCATACAAGGTTTTTTCGACTATATGCATGCACCATGGTACCACAGCACCTCAAAGGCCCTTAAAACAAGGCTCCAATTTCCAAACTCAAACTGGTCAGGCTACTATTTGGCCTTACTCCCAGAACCCACCTCACCCCTGCCCTTCCTCCATTTTGATAGGCTGGAATGGCTTAGGGTTGACCAGAGTAATCTAGTAAGAGAGTGGTGACACGCTTTGAACTCGCCGCAAAGCGGGTGCCTATGGGCGATAGTTCCAAACATTGCTCCTATGGCTGGAACTATTCCATTGAGATAGAATGAGCACTTCCGCATTCCATTGTTACTAGATTACTCTGGGGTTGACGACAGAGTACAGCAACTTGCAATGGGCCTGGTCTACAAGATTCACTACACCACTAAGATACCCATGTAGCTGTCAAAATACTTCCTTAATGTCAACGAAGTCCACAATCACAACACCAGAGAGAGAGATAGTTCAACAAACCACGTTCAACCCAGATTCGGCTCAAACAAGGTATTAAATTAATTTAGCTCCTATGCCACTAAAATGTGGAATAGGCCTACCCTATACAGCCATTAAGAAATGTGAATCCCTATTCCCTACTCCTTCAAAACCACTCTCAAAGACGGCTGCAATTCGAAACTGCCCCCCATTTTTCCATACTGTACATGTTTTCCCCTTTTTTACTTTCCTTAACTGTATGATTTCCTTTTTTCATAGATGGGTATATTTAATGTTCTGATGAATTTAAAATGGAGGACCCTTGTTGTAAACGTCTAAAGTGATTTTTCTGGAAATCAAGACAAGAAATTTGAGTGCTTTTACCTCAAAAACCATTACATGGGTTTTTATTCTCAGGATGTTTCTGCTATTCAATACAAAATAATACAATACAAATAATGTTCCGGTGCAGTTCAGTGAAAGGAATAAACACCAAACATTGTAAAATAACCACAATTTAAAGAAATACATTACCTGGAGTCCGAACTAAAACCATCAAACTTTAGAATAGCTCAGAGACAGTGATCACAAATCAGCCCCATTTTACACATACCTATAGTGGTTTCAGTGGAACTGAATTCCTGGCAGGAAATACAAGAAAAATAAAATCTGGCAATGCCTCAAACACATGTTTTTAGGGCGTATAGGCAACAGTGTTGTCATAGTCATACTGTGATACTGCAATACCAGAATCGAGGTATAGTGCTAAAAATGGTATATCTGCACATGATCACCATAAACTATCTACTATCTACAGTACCTTTTTCAGCACATAATGGAATTATATTTTTTTATTTAATTGTTGACCTGAGATTTTCAAACACAAACAGCTCTTCCTGCACGAACTGAATCATGTGCTCATAACAGTTTGTGTGTACACCTGTACAGTATAATTTTTTGTTGCACATTGCATTTTGTACATAAATTGCATTTCTCAATCATGCTACATGAACACCCCGAGGGGTCCCCATGTAGGATCACACCCATTTTAACCACTTTATCCATATTTTATACATTTTTGAACATCGTTTTAAAGCCCTGGCAGGCTGGCACAACACATTTTCTGTAGAGATCCAAATGCATATCAAATACTACAAATTCTAATACTCAAATGCTAATACTTTTGTACTTGTTGAATAGAGTATGCGCATGCATAAAGTGAGTGGCAATGTGAGTGGCAAAGTGGGTTTAACGTTGTTTAATGCAATCAGATAGGATTTTTCTGTTTGGATGTACAGTATATGGGCTGTCAAGGCCAGAAAGTAGTTTTTTGCCACTCAGGTGTTCCCGCATACCTTTCGGGTATGATGATGTCACACACACACGCATACCCTCTATTCCGGACTTTCACTTGTAACAGAGAGTATTTCTATATTGCAGTATTGATACTTAAGTAAAACATGACAGTATTTTTTCCACCACTGGAACTTGAGCACAACCACTGATACCTTATCAACACAGGTCCGCTATATAACAATGGTCTACATTGTTCTTTGAACATTTGTTTAACAAATGAGATTTGTGGCAATCTTATTCACATACAACATTTGCCTCTCCACTGACAACACCGACTTGGTGCATTTGAATACCAAGCCTGTGTAACAGCCTGTATCTGTGGGTACAGGCTTTAGTTTAGACATACAGGCTTTAGTTTAGACATACTATTGGTCGGACTGTCATTAGACCGACAACCAACAGCGCATGCCATGTTTTAATCTGCGTGTGCATCCCGTATCTGTAGGCTATATTTCAACTCTTACTAGATACAAAGTAACCATTGACTTGATGCTAATCATACTAACTGTACAGGAAGCTGACTCAAGATGAGGAAGGAAACTGCACTCTTAGAAGTATTGGTCTTCTTTGGGTTTGAAAAGTAACGTTTTTACAGTGCAAAAAAAAATAACCAAATACTAAAACTACATGTTCATATGACATTTACCCCCATTCACATGATCACTTTTGAACAAAAAAAAAAAAGGAAGGAAGAAAAGAAAACACAGGGTTTTTCATTCGTGTCACAACCTGCATGGCGAGTTGGTGACATGTGAATGAAAACAAAGCGATTAGTGGCAAGTGCACCATGTGATCTTCAAATGTTGTTTCGCCATTATCTACGTCTTTCCCCCTGTCATGTCTTCACATCCGCCCCCTTCTCCATTACTTCTGCACTCTCTACTGTCTGCACCTCCCACCGCAGGGCCTGGTGCACAAAGCACAGCAGTTTTCTTTCTCCATCTACACACAACAGAGGAGTGTTCACTGTTCAGACACCAGACACCACACATGCACGCACACGCACAAACAAAGCTCATAAAAGGGCACAGCACAAATACGAAGAAAGTCACCTGACCGATGGCATCACACCCTGTTTTTGCTGTTTGTGTCATCCTGCCTGCCATGGGACAAGCACGATGTTGTGACAACTAAGTCTGACCCCCAAAAATACGCACTCTGTTTTGCTACCATTCCCTGCGAGCTATACAGTACACACTCGTGTATAAAGGGTAATGGGATTTCCCCAGTGTTTCCTCCAACATCCAGGAAAGTGAGGCTATGACAACACGATGAATGAAAAGTGAAAGCTATCCAGCCATTATCACAAACACATTTACGACCATCAAGACTGCATAATGAAAGTCACAGTAACACTTGCGGACAACAGAAATAGCTTATATTCCTGACCATTCCAAATGTAATGTTTTATGATGAACAATGAACCTCATGCTATATACCAACTGACACTCATCCAACAGTCCTTCCTTTGCCTTACAGTGGATCATTCAATAATTCATGATATGATTTAGCAGTATATAAAATATAATAACAATGTAAATTGATGCATGTCATTCACAACTATATTTACAATGGGATATATAATACATGATAGAGATTAAACTGTTAAAGCTGTATCAAGGTGAAAAGTACAATTTCCTTTTTTGAGCCATTTTGGTATACAGTAGTTGTGTAATTACTTCGTCCTTCACAGTTGATAGTGATTCAGGCTCTGAGACTGTAGTGTAGCAGAATCATTCCAGTGAGACAACATGCCCAATAGCACCACCCTCACTCCATTTGACCTAAATAGGTCTTGGTATTATTTGTAACACCTGTGAAGAAGTAAAAGTAATATTCCACTACTACTTACAATAATTATTACCCCCACTTTTTTAGGGTATTTTTGTCACCATGTCAATATGGCTGCTCTAAGAAATACCCATTAGCTCATCATGACATGGCACTAAAACTTCACTTTTAAAGACTCTATACCCTAGAGTTCTCGACCACTGTTTCCCAAACAATAGATCTGCTAATTTCACTAGTTTGGGTCCCGGGGAGACATCAAATTTCTCTTCTGGGTCACGGGCTAAAACGTTTGGGAACCACGGCCCTAGACACATCCCCGCAGTTATATTTTATATAAATGGGGACGGGACATAATTAAAAACGCAATAAAATTGACATTGTCTTGAATTAATTTACATTTCGTCAAAGGTTTTCTTTTTTAAATACCATGACTGCTACTTGTTTTGTTTGTTTGTTTTTGGCAGATACTACATAATAATATAAAGATAAATTATGTCAAGTGAAATGCAATAAATAAGTGGTAATTTTATCTAGGCCGGGTCTTTGAGGTACCTTTGATGTGGGGGAACCTCTTAGAAAAAGCGAATGCTGGGATTTTTCATTATGACACAGTGGACCTTCACCCTTCAGCCTCATGACCCACACATTAACTTTTCTCTTTGGAACAGACCGAGTGGCAGACAGTTCACTTGCGAGAACCCTCTCAACTCTGGGTTGACTGTGCCTGTTGCTCAGTGTTTATCTGATTTAAAACAACCTTCTCGGAAGCCTGGCCAGGCAGCAGTTCTTTACCTAGACCTAGCTCCCACAGAGACAGGCTGGAGTCAACATTGCACCCTGTTGCACACCTCAGCATCTCAACTGCACGTTCTCTGAAGTTCCTGCACAAGGCGAAATAGAGCATTGGGTTAAGGCAGCTGTGGATGCAGGCCAGAGCATATGTGACCAACAGACCCGTCTCCAAGCAGCTCCTTGTCTTCTGACAACCGCCAACAGTGTCTTGTGGCATTTTTGGTGCGTTAAAGATTGTATCCACCATAAGGGTTATGTTGTAGGGCGTCCAGCAAAGAAAGAAGACCACCACCAGGGCAAGGATGACCCTGTCAGCCCTCTGCTTCTGGAGGCCCTGGGAGCCTCGCTGCAGTTGCAGCAGGATGTTGGCGTAGCAGAAGATCAGGACAGCTGAGGGCAGCAGGAAGCCCATGATGTGGTAGAGCAGACGGGAGCCCAGACGCCATTCAGTCGTTCCGAAGAGCAGGTAGGTGTGAATACACTCCATCTTGTCTTGTTTCTTATCTTTCACGGCCTGCAGGAAGACCCATTCGGGGATGCTGAGGAGAATGGAGAGGAGCCAGACTGACAGGCAGCTGAAACGAACGAACCAGGCCTTCCAGCGGGAGAACATCTGGACAGCGTGGACGATGGACAGGTAGCGGTCCAGACTGATACAGGCCAGAAGGAAGATCCCACAGTAGAAGTTGATCTGGAAGATCCAAGAGGTTTTATTTGCCACTCACTCATACAAGTACGTGCAGTGACATGTTGCTGAGACATGTGCTAAGAACATATTATGTAATATTAAACAAGCTAAAATAACAGGGTAATACAAGCTAAGAAAAAGCATACTAAAAATGAACATGGGGAAGTTTGGGGGGTTACAAATAGAGTTAAGTAATAGATGAAAGAGAGAAAGTGAAATCAAAATGAAAAGAGAAAGTGAGAGCACACTGCCCCAGCACATTCCTTTCTAGATAACCATTCCTCCCCAAACGCTAATGTGAAAGCTATTTATGACTCCCTGCATGCTCCAGCATGCTCAATTCACCATCCATGTGCGCGTGTGTGTGTGTGTGTTGTGTGTGTGGGAGGGGGGGGGGGGGGGGGGCAACACCTCAGAATTCTTGCCACTTTCTTACATCATTTGACAATTTGGCCAATGTTTGACCAGTTTTTATAGTATTATATCGTTTTTGAGGGGCGCTAGCCCCTCCTATACAAGTTTATTGTTTGTTTTTAGTTCAATGTTTGTTTTAAAAACGCCATTGAAAATTAAGGGAAAATGTAATGTTTGTTTTAAAAACACGATTGACAATAAAGAGAATTTAATGTTTGTTTTGTCACCGTATGTTTGACATCATCATTACATCACCTAATCATAGCAACATGAGTTGATGAGATGATAAGAGCGCCCCTCACTTCCCACGGGTGTGATTTTGTATTACTATTTTGAAACAGTAATGCATGGCCTTTTTTATTTTCTTTCAGGTATTAAAAAGTCCTTAAATTGTCACTTCACTGACCCCGAGTCCCGCCCCACAGGTTGAGACCACTGCATTATACCACCTGTATGAGTTGTAAACAGAAAGATTTAGCAAGGCAGTGCATCGTATCAGTATGTGGTATAGGCTGAGTGAGTCGTTATTACCGTGAACAGTGCATCGTATCAGTATATGGTATAGGCTGAGTCGTTATTACCGTGAACAGTGCATCGTATCAGTATATGGTATAGGCTGAGTCGTTATTACCGTGAACAGTGCATCGTATCAGTATATGGTATAGGCTGAGTCGTTATTACCGTGAACAGTGCATCGTATCAGTTTGTGGTATAGGCTGAGTCGTTATTACCGTGAACATGGCTCCGACGATCTTACACAGGGGGGTCCCGAAGCTCCATCCCTGACTCTTTGTGGCTTGATCTGCCCAGAAGGGCAGTGTCACCAGCAACAAACTATCAGCTATACCCAGGTGGAGCACGAAGGTGTCTGTCACACTCCAGGCCCGTCTCTTCTGAAACAACACCACCGACAGCAGCCCATTTCCCAGCAGACCTACTATCATGGCCAGAGAGTACAGAACCGGAATGAAAATGGCCTCGAAACGATAGATTCCCTCTGGCTTGCACTCATCCACATAAGTGTAGTCGTTGTCATAATCATAAGTGACGTTCTTTTCAAATATCCCTCGGCGGTCCAGATCCATCTTGGTCTGTAGAAAAGGTATAGGTCTCAAATTAAAAATTATATATTATGGTGATTTCTCTATGACTATAGATACAATGCCAATAGTAGCAGCTCATACAGCTAAAATCCTGTCTTGAGTGGTACTTTCAGTTCTAAAACTGAGCTGTTGAGACCAGCTCAGGCTTTTATAAACACAGTGAGAAAGCCCCACATATCCACATATCTCACATGGTGCTGATGTCAACAGATGAAGCAATTCTGGAGTAGAGGTCCCTGCAAGGCCTACAGTTAATTTGAAGACCCATGAAATTACATTTACATTCGCTGTCATGTGACACCTTGCTCCATTTGTGCCGGTGAATTCAATAACCATAATGATGATGGTCATAATAATAATAATAATAATAATAATAATAATAATAATAATAATACAAATATCCTAGTAGGATAATAATAACAACAACAACAATGTTATACTAATACCTTTGTGTGTAAGAGACACTACACACAAAGAAGACTCGTATGGCAATGATAAGCAAGCATATGTTAATGTTATGTAGGCACTAGGCAACGAAATCGCGCGTGCACACACACGCACACACACACACACACACACACACACACACACACACACACACACACTTAAAAGAAAAAACAGCAACAACAACAGAGATTATTATATTAAAAGTCCCATGGAAGGACTGTTAATATCTAGGACTGTAGGACAGTACTATCTACTGGAATGAAGACAGTCACTTACAGTGTTCATGATGTTAGTCATGTCGTCCAAGTTACTTCCATTGAAAACCAGAGCGTGTGATCGCTGCCTGCTGCTGTGCTGACACTATATATAGAGATGGAAAGCTAAACCAACTACCAAGTAACCAACCTTCCCCCAATGCATGGGTTCGTACTACGAAGAAGAAAGTCCACGTGTGGTCTTTCTCTACTTCTAGATTTGTAGCTCGGCTGTCTTTCACACACAAAAGAAATCACACCTCGATGAAGCTCCCTCTCTTTTTTTGCGAACACACGTTTCATTGAATCAACTAAAACCACACGCAGACAGAGGAAGCCGGGTCACAAGGCTCAAGATGATCAGCCGCCACACCACCACAAGCAGAGGATTGTCCTGCAGGGTCAGGACTGAGGAGCAACTGGGATGAGTTTTTTGTATCAACCGTCAACTCAAACGGTCCGACTCCGAAGTGGTTCACTGAAAGCGGTGACCCATCGAATTGTGTGACTCACGCGTGTCGCTGCCTGGCGGTCACTCGTGCACAGCCAGTTGAAATTATTTCACCTCACCCCTTTTCCGTTTTCCTCCCGGAATTGTCCCCAGTGAGGGGTGGGGGAGTGTCTCCCCCCACCCCTCACTGGAGAAATTCAAAGTCCAGCCGTCTGCCGTCCATGCAGTCTCCCCGGGAGACTGCATGGACGGCAGACGGCTGGACTTTGAATTTCTCTAACTATAAACATCTACGACAGCAGACAGCCTAAGCACAAATATAATTTATGAAAAGGCTACCACAGTGAAGTCGGTTCACCGAAGTTGTTGTTGTAAATTGTTGTAAATCCCTCCCAGTGAGCTGTGGCGTTCCACAAGGAAGCATACTAGGGCCTCTACTGTTCCTAATATATGTAAACGACATGACTTCAGCCTGTGACTGCAACTTGTTCCTGTTCGCAGATGACTCAGCACTGCTGGTCTCGGACAGGGACAAACTGCAGGTTGAAAATGCCCTCAGCTCTGAACTCGGTAGAATCTGCACCTGGCTCGCTGATAACAAACTATCTTTACACCTGGGAAAAACTGAATCCATTCTCTTTGGCTCTATTAGTAATCTCAGCAAGGCAAATGGCTTCTTGGTTAGAGTGGGTGACAATGTTATCACACGTAAAGATGAAATTACCTACCTAGGTTCCATCCTGGAGGCTAATCTTTCCGGTGATAAAATGGCCACCAACGTAATCAAAAAAGTCAACCATAGAACAAGATTCCTCTACAGGATCTCCTCACTGGTCAACAAAAACACCTTGAAGACCTTAACAGGAGCCCTTGTACAGGGTTTCTTTGACTATGCATGCACCTCCTGGTACCACAGCACCTCAAAGGCCCTTAAAACCAGGCTCCAGACTTCCCAAAACAAACTGGTCAGGCTCCTACTTGATCTAGCCCCCCGAACCCACCTCACCCCTGCCCACTTCGACAGGCTGGAATGGCTTAGGGTCGACGACAGAGTACAGCACCTTGCAATGGGTCTGGTCCACAAGATTCGATACACCACCAAGATACCCATGTACCTGTCTAGATACTTCCTTAATGTTAACGAAGTCCACACCCACAACACCAGAGGGAGTGCAACGAACCATGTACAACCCAGATTCGGCACAAACAAGGGACTAAATTCTTTTCGCTCCTATGCCACCAAAATGTGGAACGCCCTACCAACTGTCATTAAGACATGCGAATCCCTTGACTCCTTCAAAACCGCTCTCAAAGGGCACCTACGGATGGCTGCAATTCGAAACTGGCCCCCGTAAAATCTGAATCCCCCCCCCCGCCCCCCCCTTCTTTCCCCTCACTGTATATATTTCTTTTCCCTTTTTACCTCCTTTTTGATGAATTCCTGTTCTGTCTATAGAAGTGTCTATTTGTACGTCTCTAAATGTTTTGATGATTTGAACATGGTGGACCCTGTTGGAAACAAGTGTAATGCTTAATTGGGTCGTCCACTCACAGTTAACAGCCTTTGTATTGAGTTTGTGCTTGAAATGTACTGTAATTCTGCAAACTGTTAATAAATTCTTCAATCAATCAATCAATGTTGTAGGCTATGTTGGGATTATCTGACGAGGTACCATTTGAGTGGGCAAAACCTTACATATGCTAAATTATACTAAATTGTTTATAGGGTCAATATAAGTAAAATAATATAGCATTTCCATAGGAGTATCTTTTTATATTTTTCCAAACAGAATATAAACAGCCAATAGCATTACAAGTTATCCCCCTCACTGGGGAAAATTCCGGGAGGAAAAACGTGCAACCACCGGGGTGAGTTATCCAGTAGTTAATAACATTCCCATCGGTCGCGTACGGTCGCGTCCCCATACACATTACCCAGCCCCACAGGCACACCGTTTACACAAATGATGGGGTCTGCCATGATTCATTGAATGATGAAAATAGTCAAACCAAAAAAGAAAACTAAATTGCACACATACTATTAGGGGCACTACAGCATACAGCCGTTGTCTGATGGTCACATTAGACTCAGTACGGTGACCATTGCTCTGATCAGCGCAATATAACATTTGAAGGCGCGCGTTGGCCCGTGTAATCTGTCTCACGAGACAGACTGATTGACTAAGGAAATATTTTGACGATGGGTTCTCAGATGAGATGAGTCTATTTAGGTCTTTATCGAAATAGCAAAACAACGACCCCTGGAGTTGCACAAATCTCTAGTCAACACATTTCGGTGTAACACTCAATACGCCTCTTCAGTTCACTGACACACTCACACACTGTCATACTACAATACACGAACACAATGTGGACACATTTTCTGTCGGGCAACCAGTTGGATTCTACGAGAGATCACATGTCAATGTGACTCATCACATCACTTCATTAGAATAACAAATGAACGGCCACCGCTGTCTCATGTCCTCCACACGGTCAGCTGGACACAAAAGCAGCGTACTAGGAACAATAGCGAGCACAGACTGTGAGACGACCATTGTCCACTAGATGGCAACATGACGGTGTTGTGCTTGAGCCAAAATAAAACGGTTGAGAAATCATGATTCATTTGAGACATTGTTTTATATTTATGGACTGTGAGTGTGACTTGACTCGTACGTGAGTTATCATAGTAATACGTTATCCTAGTAAGTTTCATAGCGTGTGTGCGCGTGTGCGCGCACGCGTGTATGTGTATATAGGCTATATATATTCTTTAAAATAAAAACATTTAACTTAATAAATAGTGAAAAGCAGATCTAAAAGGTCACAATGCATCGCATCTACGACCTTGTAGATTGGAGAATTGTATTAATTCATAATGTATTTCTGTAAGTTTGGGCCTCGGTGCAACAGCCAAAAATATACCCAAACTTTGCATTCAACAGGGTTAAGAATCCAAAGTTAAGAAAGCAACTTCACACAGTCTATTTTAGGCCTAGATCCATCAGGCCTGCTCGGTAATCCACCATAATTTAATGGTGCAATATAAAATAAGATTACAAAAAAAAGAAACAAAAAAAACAACTAAAAAAGGTGTTAATGAAAAACACAAGCAAGGTATAATCTGTCTGGGAATACAATCCAGTAGGCTATATATTAGGCTATTCATTCAAATTACCTCTACCACTGTTACTTTTGCAAACTTTTTTTTTAAAAGATATCTTTTATGGCATTTTTGCCTTTATTTGATAGGGTACAGTAATGTGACAGGAAAGGGGGAGAGAGGTGGGGGGGAAGACATACGGATGATGCGGCAAAGGCCGATGGGCTGGATTACCGGCCTATAGGTGCCTGGACCGCTCAGCCGCGGCCCAGGCCACTTTTGCAAACATTTAATAAAGTATTCAATCAACCAATCAATAATACTGACATACAAGGATATATTTTCAAGCTTTTAGATACATGGTAGCCAGGAAGTCAAGTCATCAATTTAGCTTAGTTAATGGACCATGTAATGGTACAGTACGGTACAGTGGTACAGTAACGTTTTTATTGTAAAACAATATTGTAAATTGTATACACATAAAGAGAAAGCTTTCAAGGCATAACAAAAAGAAAAACAGACATTCATAAAGAGAGTGAATCAAACCACTAAACAAATGCCAAACCCCTGCAATGGTGTATTGAAATTATGGCACTTCACAAAATGTTTTAGAGAAATGAAAGTTGCTTACTTTGCAGGTTTGAAATATGTCCATCTATCTTTGTACCTTAAAACCTAAAGCCACTCATTTAATGTAAATACTTGTGTTTGTACTAGTAGTTTATAGGCTATATACAACATAAATCAATAGGTTGACATTTTGCATACATCACAAAAGCATAGGCTACACAAAATGGACAACATAAAATTAGCTGCACTACTGTTATCAGGTTAGGTCTGGATTGGATCTTTTTGTCTTTCTCCTTCCCCCTCAGACCATCTGTCCTATAGACACATGAATGCATTTGTACATTCACACAAGTACACACTTTGTAATAATTTTGTCTTCATATGAGGGCTCACACCATGACAGAGTAAGAAGTGTTCTCGCTTTCCGCTGAGCTGCATGACGGTTGTCTCGCTTGTCTCTTTGGCGTCGTCTGTCCCCATCGCTCCATCCCCGCCCATCCCCTCTGCCCCAGCAGCCCTTTACACATCCTGCTCAGCTCCCTCCTGAACTTCACCCCTACAAAGCCATACAGCAGGGGGTTGAGTGCACAGTGAGACAGCCCCATACTCTCTGAGATCAAGGTCCCAATGTCCACTGTGCTGCCAAACTGGCATCCGCCACTGATCACACCCAGTTTGTGCAGACTGTCAGCCAGCTGGAAGCAGTTGTAGGGTGCCCAGCAGAGAATGAAGACAGACACCAGGGAGATGATGAGGCGGAGGGACTTGCGTTTCTGCCGACGTGTGGCGTTGCACAGTGATCTGAAGATTCTGATGTAGCAATAGAGCATGATTAGCAGGGGAATCCCAAAGCCCAGAACAAAGTTGACTAACTGTAGCCCAACCTTCCAATGCTTGGAGTGCTTGGTAAATGAGGCTTGGCAAACCAGCTGGTCCTGATCCTGATCCAGCATCATCACCTCCTTGAAGGCAATGTCTACACTGCTAAGCCCCAGGCACACCGTCCAGATGATGCCACTGACAATTTGGGCATGGCAGGAGTTCCGCTTCCAGCCGGAGCTGACTGCATGGACGATTGCCAGATAGCGGTCGAAACTAATGCAGGCCAAGAAGAGAATGCCACTGTAACGGTTCAGGGAGAAGAGTGCACCAGAGATCTTGCAGATGGTCAGGCCAAACACCCACTGGTGCGCCCACTGGACGGCAAACAGGGGCAAGGTGAGGGCCAGCAACAGGTCAGAGATGGCGAGGTGGAGGAGGAAAGTGTCAGTCAAGGAGAAGGTACAGACTCCACTGCTCTGGGAGCTTCGGTAGCGGCGAATTACGCAGAGCACCATCACATTCCCCACCATGGCCAGGACAAACACCAGGCTGTACACCACAGGAGAGTAGCTACGCGTAAAGCCATAGATATCATCCTTGGGGCATGGGGACACATTGGTGTCACTGTCAAATGTGCCATTGTCGTCGTAGTCTGGCTCTGGCTGTAAAGATAATAAAACAATCTGGTAACCTGAATAAAAAACTTTCATTGCAACTTTCTTTAATAGCAAAGACTTTTTTAAATTCACTGTTTTAATTAATTCACTGTTATTTAATCGATGTCTTTGCCTTTACAATAACATCACTTAATTATAGTTTTAAAGAATTGAGGATTGGTATTGACCATGAAAATAACATAACAATGAATATATACTGTATAAATTATAAGTAACAATATTAATCATAGCGATCTTGGGATCCACATGGAACGTTGTGGCTTCAATGTGTATCTCAGACTTCATGTGTCAAGTATAAAACATAATTCTGTTAAATGTGGAGGTACATTGGCCAGCATAGTGTACAAGACATTTGGCACTGGATTGTGAGATTAGCTCTGGACATTCACACACACAGAGACAACCCTCGTATAATAGCTACAGGCCCTTGCGGAACCATGCTGTAAATGCTGTGTCCACACACTTGCTCCAATATGCTTCTAAATCCCAAATCACAATTTACATAATTGAAGTTTCAATCATATGGGCCTTTGCCCAGATAAATAACTTCATCCTGTGCATTTGAACAATGATGCAGACCAATCTACTTTTGCTGTTTTTTTGCCCAGTACGGAACAATAAGACATCTTTTCTATAGATCAAATAACGTAGTCATAGACTATTATTTAACTACTGTCCTTGTTCCAAATAATCAGCAGGTAACCATGCAGGTTGTTTGTATTGTTTTAGTTGTAGGACCTCAATTACATTCTGTTTGCGCTTGTGTGCAGAGATTCACATGAAAGGTCACTCACCGTGTAGTCCCAGTAGTCTTCTGTGGTCCACATGACCTGGTCCATAGAATTATTTATGGACATTATGAAACACCTGCAATCGTCAGAAATTAAGAGTGCACACCCTGTTTATACACACACTCAGCACCTGTTCTAGGCTAATCCCTACCACGTTTGGCCAGGCAAGGAAGGATGAGAAAGGAGAAGTTGTCGTCTCAGGAACTGAAACTTCTCATATTCTTTTGGAACAGCTAACAAACATAATGGATGACTGATGGAAATTGTGAAATACTATTAAAAAAATGTCTGTGGCCAGATGCGTAACTTCTCAGACGGACACAGACAGACATCACATGACAATCTAAAAGTATTTCACGTATATCTTGCATTGTGTGAAAACAGAGAGTCTGCAGATTGGAAAGCTCCCTTGCTATTACACTGCAAAATCACAAGGGTTAATTTAATGGTACATTAATTTTTTGCATAGGCCTAGTTAAATTAACCATCTTGAATTTGTAAGTGATGTGTTCAATACGGAGGCATGTCTTCAAACATGAACACAGGACAGAACAGCTTTAAATACAAAAATAAGATGCTGAATAAAATGCTGCATTATAAGTATGTAAGGGCTGACTTTCTGTTGCCCTGAAAGTCATCACTTTATACTTGTATTCAGCATTATGAATAATACTATACACTGGTATGTCAATACAATTAAACAACCGTTACCTTATGTAAAACAAACACGGCCAACAATATCTTCATAATGTGGATATCGAACTTAATAAATTAATACATTTGTGATGTGGCCTGGGCCGTGGCTCAGCGGTCCAGGCACCT
This sequence comes from Electrona antarctica, assembly GCF_951216825.1. Taxonomy (NCBI): domain Eukaryota; kingdom Metazoa; phylum Chordata; class Actinopteri; order Myctophiformes; family Myctophidae; genus Electrona; species Electrona antarctica. The sequence continues at coordinate 41,013,010 of NC_136811.1, forward strand.
TGGCCGGCAGCCCGAGTCTGGCAGTGTGCCGTGGGTTCGACTCCCGATCCAGACGGCCTTTACTGCATGTCACTCCCCCATCTCTCTCCCCCATTTCCTGTCAGCCTACTGTCTGTCCCTCTATAAAAAATATGAAATAAAGGCAAAAGCCGCAAAAAAAAAGAAAATTGTGATGTACGACTCCAAATGTGGGCAAGGTTTCAACCCGAACCGAGCCCCACTGACTTTAATTATATATAGAATTTAAGTTAAATATTTTAAGTATAACACATGTAGGTAATTGTGTGGCCTACTGGCCTCGTGCTAGGAGGACTTATCAGGAGTGGAAAACAAAACTAGAAAAGTATGCTCGTAAGAGAGAAAAGCAGGTGCGCTTCCTCTGGATGCTCCCCTTAGTTTAGAGTAGACAGTGGGTTCTCAGCTATGAATGCAGCTTAAATCAAATACCACTGAAGTGGACAAAGTGAACAGATGCAATTTCTCGTTTATTGAGAAATGCTACAAATGTCAGTGTCATTACCATTAAACAGGGTTTTGATACTCTTTGCCTGAAATTCCTTGGGGCGAGCGTTCTGGTTGCCCTGTAGGCTATAGTTATGTAAAAATGCACTCTCTAATAAGCCTGCAGTCCCTGAGCATGGATCCAGTTGGCAGCGGTATGGTGCATTATATGCAGAGGGTTGCTTAATCACGGAAGTTATGGGTCCAGTACACATTAGTACACTTGTCATAAGATGTGTTAGACATGGGTTGTTGTAATTTAAAGAGGGAGTGCCACAATTGTTGTATTTTTCCAGTTTTTCATGGTGACCGTACTTCATTAGACACCCTGGAGTCGTTTTTATGTGCAATGGTGTATTAACTTTGTATTTAGGGTTTCTTCCTGGAGGCTGAACCCTTGACAGTCAAACGGGCCAATGAAATAAGCAGTAATATAGTGACATCACACTATCAGCCCCTCCCCCTTTAATACTACAGCTATGGGTGCGGCTTCAGTTCAGGTGGATCACCAGTGTTCACCACCCATCACCACCCACCAGGCAAACCAGGCATACTTAAAGGACAACTTTGGTTTTTTTCAACCAAGGTTCATGTTTTAGGTTGTTATTAGAGAAACTAAAAGATGAATGTTATTTTTTTTTCCATTTGCTGCTTTCTTTCGTTTTAGGGATTTTAGCTGTTTTTGACAGGGGGCGGGGGCATTCGAGCATGGGGCTGAATATGTATTTTACAACATTTTATAGCGATTTATTTTTTAATTATTTACTATAGTCCTAATAAACCCCAGGAAATTTCATCTGGCCACAAAACATCACGAGATCTACTGAATGTGTCAAACTGACATTGAGCCTATGACACACAGTGTGGCTTCCCCCCAGTAGGTTACCTTCACATTCAGTAGATCCTGTGATGTATTTGTGGCCAGATGTAATTTCCTGGGGTTTATTAGGACTATAGTAAATAATACAAAAATAAATCTCCATAATATTTTGTAAAAAAATACATATTTAGCACCATGCTCGAATGCCCCCGCCCCCCTGTAAAAAACAGCTAAAATCCCTAAAACGAAAGAAAGCAGCAAATGAAAAAAAAATAACACTCATCTTTTACTTTCTCTAATAACATCCTAAAACATGAAAAAAATAAAGTTGTCCTTTAATGAACTGGTGGGCGTGTCCACATAAAAGCATGATTTTAACAAATACTGTACACTTTTAGGAAAAAGTTCTTCCTCCTTATATTATAATAATACCCAATGATCATGTTTTAGGGTGGAAAGAATGTGTGGCACTCCATCTTTAAACATCCACGATGAGGGGGAAACATTTCCTAAAATGTGAACTGTTCTGGATATACACTGGGCTGGTGCATGGGGCCCTAACAGCCTTATGATGATTTTGATATTATACCAGTCCTATGAATTATTAGACTATTCTTTTGAATGAATACCCTACCTACACTGTATGTCATGTATTTAACAATGCGGTCCCTTTTGTTCTACTTTCATGGATTATGTATCAGTAAGTAGCACATACTGCATTGTCAAATCATGTAATTTTGATGCTATATATAGCTATATAGCTTTCATTTCGTAAGGGTTGGGGTTAAACTGACCAAAGTTTTATTAAATTATATTTGAGAAACGGACATAATTAAATAAATAAAATGGTTTCTTTGCGTTGTTTTATGGTAGAGAAGTGAAAGTGTTTTGCAGCAGTTGCAAAACAAGCGTATATATTTTTTTATTGTGAGCTTTTTGCTGTATCAGGATCGAGTCCTTTGCCTTCCATAGATTCAATGGTATTTTGTTGTTGTTGTCATTTATTTTCATTTTATAGCATAAATATTTTCTAAACACGGTATTTAAAGTGACCAGTGAACTGGGCAACTCGATAACCGAGTTGCGGGGTGTGTACCGTATGGGCTCTAATGCCTGACACTGACAGCCAGCCTCTGGTTTGATTCCCAGCAAGACAAAACATTTGCTGTATGTAACTCCCCTGCTCTTAATTATCTTTATCTCCACAGTAACTCCACAGTATACCCTTGGTGAGGCCTTTAGGAGGGCCATTATAATCCACCGTCCACTCCTGAATGAAGTGCCTGGTGCTGGGAGTCTGGTGCAACGCACAGGTCCTGGGCCTAGTGAGAGCAGGAGTGGACCTGGTGAGATGTAGGAGGGGCCCGGACAGGAGTCAACCCACAGAGCCTAGTCCTTCTATGCGCCAGAATCTGGTTCTCCCAGTCTTGGCAGAGTCGTTCCGGAGCAACAGATTGTGTGGCCCTGGTTTTTCCCTAATGGGACTGATTGAGGGTAGCTACTGGGACGTAAATCGGGACTTGATCACCCCAGCTGGGTCACCTGAGTGAGGGGTATGATGTTCGAGAGACCCGAAACCCTGATGACCGTGGGATACATCATTGAGGATACGTCCCAGGTGCATCCATGCAATGTTTCTTTTGTTATATCCAATGAAGGCTCAGAAAAGCCCCAATAATAATAATAATAATAATAAAGGATTATCCATAATCTTTCATTCTATATAATGTTACCCTTAACTGCAAATATAGCTACCTTCTCTCTTTTGCACCATGCTCATGGTGAGTTGAAGAGGTTTCAACAGAAGACAAAATAAAATAGAAGAACATTAAAGGAAATTACGTCACTGTTTCCATAAGTGTACCTAAGTGGTTACAATGGTGTGAAAATGATCTCACACCTTGTTTCCTTCTGCAGACCATAGATGCTTGTACACAGTAAAATCCACCGTGTTCATTTATGCATTTGTAAGTTGTAACCGAGGGTGTACACAGATATAACCAGTTGGACCCTTAAGGGTCCATTTGGTAATATTGGTTGCATTAGCACATGTGAAGGCTGTTTTTATTCTCTTCAGAATTTATGTGACTTAAGACACCATACTGTATACTCGCCCCTGGGCTTTTACTTCTATAAAACATTATAATATTTTCCTAAAATGGATTCAAGCTCTTAAAACAGCTAAATGGGTTGAACTCTGAGTCTGACAAAGATGTGAGAATTGTCAGCATTATGGCTTCACAATTACCGTTGGATTTGTGCAGAGGAACCGAACGTCTTGTTCTTGTGGTTTGGTCTGTATATTGGGAGTGTATATTGAGAGTCTAGAAAATCATGTTATTGTGAAAAGCAGTTTCACTTCCTTCTGCTAATCCACATTGGTTTGATGATCTGTACGTATACATACCGCATAAACCATGTAATGTTGGTAAAAGAAAGGGTCACAACATGAGAAAACTCACAAATGCCCAAGGATTTGCATCTTGCGAGAACCATCTCTTCTGTGTCTCCCTTTAATCTGCTTATCAGTATAACTACCATGTTTTTTGAGAGGCACTATAGCCCTAACTATAGCCCCTCCAACATCAGGCTTTTGAAATTATATCACATGGCAGCCAAGTCTATGGACTTTTTTGTTTGCTCTAAATGTTTGTTTAGAGCACTTTAAACAAACATTACCAGGCAGGCGCCCCTCACTTCACACAAGTGTAATTTTGGTTTTAACCAGTAGACTGATGTAGAGGACCTCCCTTTAACCAAACATTTTGTGTTGTGTTGTGCTATTACTACTACTACTATACTAATAATAATCATCACCATCATCATCATCATCATCACACAGTAACTGTCTGTATGCTGTCTTAATTTGGGAAATTAGTTGCACATATTCAGGGGGGGGGGGGGGGGGGGGGGGGGCAGAGACGTTGAACTGTGGCTTTGAGTGCTTATGTGAATCACACGTGTATGACTGTCAGGCACATGAATTACATGCAAATAATACCAAGCATTAATCATCCCATTCATGTTAACTCTGTGTTTACTTTGCTTGCCTTGGAATAGGGAATGTATATAAGTTTGTGTACATAGTAAATCCTATATAATTAAATATGGACCTAAATGGGTTCCTTTTTGGATCCATTTTTACAGTCAAGAGTTAAATTAACATGCAAGATTTTACTGCGTAGAAGGGAAGGGTATAGGGAATTGGAGAGATTGAATAGAAAACACGGAAGACAAATTAAATGAAATTAATACTATATTTACCCAGGGTATCTGGGCTAAGCTCAAGAACTTGTTTCCAGCCAGGCCCTGCTCATAGAACATTTCATCGTAGTGGTTCAATGCCTTGTTCAAGGGCACTTCAGTAGTGGCAATTTTAACGTGTCGGACCGCTGATTCGAACTGGCGACCTTCCGGTATCAAGACCGCTCCGCAATCCGTTCGGCCACCGCTGACACACCTGGGGCAACGTGCAAAATAAGCACACCATGTCCAGTACTTGTAGCACTGTTGGTTTCTTACATTGCAAGAACATAATTTCTTTGGAAGAATCATCTGTTCTGTCCAGTTGAGTAAGATTTTTGAAGATCCCCCCCCGTCAAATGTGACTATACAGCTGCAATAGCCATTAGAGGCTGTTAGTGCATAGCATGTACAGTAATTGAATTCATGGAAAGGTAAATGGAAAGCTATCCATTTGAAGCGAGAAAGTAGATCATACTCAACTGAAATAATTCAACAGTTTTTTTTCTTCAAAGTTCATAGCAGTAGCACTTAACCTTTCTGAAATATATAAAGGCAGGCTTGAGAATGCTCCACTCACCTCGACCCTAGTGACTTCATGGGTCAGAACTAAATACGTAATGTCTTGTTAGGTTCCCACATGACAAGTGTGTAGTGTCGTTTTAAAGAATCTCAGTATGTGAACATAAACGTAAGAACTTGTTAAAGACCAGCCTACTTCCACTGAGTAGCTTTTGTTTATTCTGTAAAACTAGACAGTAGACACAGTAAATATAATGGAGAATTAATTTAGTGTTGTGGTAAATGTTGTGCATATTCTCAAAGCAAATAAAGTCATACACAAGCTTATAAGCCCCACCCAAAAGGGACCACACACACACACACACACACACACACACACACACACACACGCACACACACGCACACACACACACACCACCCCCCCCCCCTCTAAGGGTGAAGCCTAATTCAAGGTTGCACAAATAATGTAAAACATACTCCAACGATAACAGTACCGCGTCATTGTAGGTGTGCACTCATTGAAAGATCTGAAGGCCTCTACGCCCCAAACTCAAACATTTGACTTTTGCCTGTGCAAGCTATTCATAGTCCAAAATGGACAGGCGGATATTGGAAGCGCACCATAACAGCAGAGAAACACCAGTATCCCTGTGACGTCACAATGGGTATAAGAGTTGAATACTGGGACTGTGCACTCCCATTTGCGGACTTTCACTAGCTGTTGGAACCAAAAGTCTAACATCCACAGGTAGGAAATCAAAACTGGGGAAAACAATAAAGTTAATCTCGAACATTAACTTTACGGAACTGTGTGTGTGTATATGGGTTGTGTATTTTAACTATAACGTCTAAGTATTGTACCTAATCTCCTCTGTCTCTCACTGCATGCTTCATAAACACACTATGTCTTGTTCATCTGTTCATAGCCATGGCATTCCAGTCGAACACGATCAACTCACAGCCTCAGGTCACTGTCACAAGCTACAGTGTATCTTCTGGCTCATCAGACTGGAGTTCAAATGTGTGCGACTGCTGTGAAGACTGCGGCATCTGTACGTGTTAAATGATGTGTGTATGAAGTGATGCATGAGCCTATTTTCATATGACACAAGTGTGTGTGGGTATAAGCAATAACCCAGTGTCTTGAATCCAATGAAATAACATAAGGATTTGCCTCTCCTGCCCAGGTCTCTGTGCAACATTTGTTCCCTGTATCCTGGCCTGCAAAGTGGCTCAGGACAATGGGGACAGCTGCTGTGTTCCCTTCCTTCCTGGAGCCATTATTGCCCTGAGGACAAGCATCCGCCACAGATACCATATCGGCGTGAGTGAGCTCCTCCATTAATGAAATTAGCTAAAGGTGGCTTGGGTGAATATAACGACATAGATGCATATTATGAAAATAATATTTAGTTTGTAGCAGTGTTCCCAATAGTCATCAATCATCAATATTGAATGAAATGCAGTGTGTCAAATTGAGTCAAGTTGTGGTGGCATGACAGGTGTCTAGGTGGTGCAGACACCTGTCATGCATGAGCTAGAATGAGCCAAGTAAATGTTTACTTTTATCATTTTTTCATAGTGCATTAGTAATTTCTATGTTTTTGAACAGAATTTTCTGATAATTCTGTTGTTTTCTTTAACTATATTGGCCTGAAGAAAAACTTACTTCTGTCCAAAGCATGTTGTTTGTTTGTCCAGAGTGCACTGGGAATAAACAACAACAACAACAAAAACACGTTAGCTTTTTTTAAGTGACACAAATGCTTCATAACCCGCTTTAGTTTTTAATTATCCGTTATCTGCTGCCAAACTATTTGTTGCCAATGTATTATCATGAGTTCATGACTGAATATAAAGTTTGGTTAGATCTATATTTCTCAGTAATTGCTGAAATAGTTTGTGCATCTCAGCATACAGGGTCACTCACCAACGCAGAGGGTTGCGCAATAGGCCACATTCATATAGCAGCCATTTTGCTTTTTTACTTCCTCCTTCAGAATGGGAAACCACACCTTCAGTATGAGCATGCTTTAGGATTTTCCTTATACAGGTGTAACAGAGAGACCTCTCGTTTGAAGTCATAATTTTATGTTGATGGCTACTTATTGCCAACTATCCAATTTGCATAAATGGATAACACTGCAGTGATATTTATTTCCGTAATAACGATTTTGATGCCATTACAATATTTGTGATTCTTTGTTCTCCTTGGGAGTTGGGATCTTTTCTATCATATGCCTTGGATTTCTACACATTGCTTAATATTACATAGTCTTACAATTAAATTAAATAATATTAAAATATTGCTATATTGCTTTAGCTTTTGTTTGCATTACCCAATATTGTAATAACTAAATTGACAGGCTTGTCACCAGTGAACATATTTCTGCTTCTCCTCAGGGTTCTGTGTGTGATGACTGGGTAGTCATGGCCTGCCTGCCCCATTGTGGACTGTGCCAGTTGGCACGAGAGCAGAAGATGAGGGGATGATCTATCAAAGGGGGGAAACCTGCATTTAATTATACATTGGAACTCGGTATTTCCCACTTCCTATGGGGAAGTGTGTCAGTTATTGATTTAGATAAAATTCTTTGTGGGGAGTTGAATGTTAATCAGTCCTACCCAATACAACTGAAATAGAGGAACACATCAGACATGCCATGGAGAGGGAAATACCAACAGACATACAGTACAGTAGATATATGTCAATATCATTAACTTTGTTGACAGTGCACATTAGGACATTTTTATTTATTTAGGTTGATCATGTTTATTATTTGCTGAGTATTTTCTATATGAGATTATTCATATGAACAACATTATTTCAATAAAACCTTTTAGGTATACCCATGTTCTGGTCTCATACTGTCTTGCATAGAGGAACACTGTTCTCCACCCGCTCTGGCCCAACTCTCTGCCTGAACTGGTAGAACAGGTAAAGCAAATACCTTTGAATAAATTATATATTTAAATATACATTTATTTTTAATTCCGAGAGATGAAAAAACACAAAATACTCATGACATTTTCTATATTTAGCTTTTTAGATTAAGTCCTTTTGCACACATAGGTGTTAGGAGAGAACAGCCAACATAATGAAATGGAACATATATTCAGCTTTAAAACAGTACATTTTGTTTACAGAAAGATTACCGTTTTCTTTTTGAATTTTAAACTGGGCAAGATTTTTTGCTACCATAAAAGGCACTACCAAAAACAAAGAAAAAAAATTACTGTACTTTAAACTGTACTTAAAACTTTTGAGGGATGCCAATTCATCCAACTTCGTAATGTCAAGGAGTGAGTTGTAAAACTTGACACTGTTTATCCTGTTCTAACAAAGTATTGTTACAGAAGATCTTATTGTACTATAGATAGTTTTGGTGTGCTATACTAAAAAAAAATCAAATTTTTGCCATTGTAAGGAAATACAGTATAGTCATTGGCTAATGTTACCATTTCTAGCTACTGAACAAGCCAGGATAGCAAATTTTAGAGTTAGGTTGAGAAGGGCAATTACTAGGGATCTGAAAGGCATCAAAGTACAGTACAAATACCCTCCATATAAGGTTATACCTTATACGGTTAATATTTCTCAAATATGGGTTAACATACTGCATTGTATGTTGTTTTGTTTCTATATCTACAGCAGAGAAAAGCTCCTGCACACAGCTTCTAACTTATAAAAACATTGTATTATGAATAAAATACTTTCTTAAGGTATCTGACAGGTATGTTTCTTTAATTGCAACTGAATGGAATTCTTTCACGCATTATGTGTAATAATTAGTATATTAGACTAAGCTGTACCCAGCTGGGTGTCGTTTAGGAGTAAACGAGATCACAATCAGCTTAAATTTGAGTGTTCCAATTCCATTTTTGTCTGCTCATTTATTTGTATTATCAGCTAAAATTTCACTCGTTTATCCTGTATCCTCTCACCTGATGGTAGGTATATGGTTGGTGGTATCCCAACCTGAAAATGTACAGTATTTTCTGTTTACTAAAGTGTTCTGGAGACACAGGGAGACCCCTGTACACGGAACATACACTCTATAGTATACTAATGGTTGCAATCAGAAAATATGACAATTAATCAATTCTTTGTTTTTTTTAAATGATAAAATTCATCAAAATTACAATTGTGTAGTGGAAAACTTTTTCCAAAATAAAATCTGAGCAGTTATCTTGTAAATGTATAATTTGATGGACGTGATAATGCAGTGTAAACACAGCTGCAGCAAATAGAAAGAGTACCGTTGCTGTCAGGCAGTGAAACCTGATTTTTTTTTCTTAAATGAATGTCCAGCCTACTTCATAATAGTGTCACACAAAAGTTGTGAAAATAGCAAATGTACAAACTCACAAATGTCTCTATGTGACGCGTTGCGAGCTTGTAGATCAGCTATTTTCACAATTATTTTTTTATCATAATAAAAAGGAATGGTTTAGGACAGGTTTCCACCCAACAGCGACGGTATGTTTGTATAAGATGTGCCATTGTTGTCAGTGTTTGCTTACTGGTACGCCTAAATCAAACACTTCATATTTAGGTACGGTATAGTACTTACCATTGGCTAATTAGCATGCAAATTAGCAGCATACATTATATTTATCATTATAAAGAATTATAATTATAATGCTTTATTCTGCATGCCCATATTTTACAACCACCAGGCCATTAAAACAGAGTTCTCCTCAACAACGTCCTAATTACTGTGTGCTTATTGATAGCAAGGACATTTTTGTACATGAATTATGATCTAAATTTGCTTTGTTCAGTGGGCCTCATTAGGTAGTACCACATTAGTCTTTCTGCTTAAATTACACTTTATGGTATATTGTTGTTAACAAAACACAAAACTACATGCATTAATAGTGTCTAAGTAACCTTTTAACTTTATTGGTATCTTTACTGTAATAGACAAACAAACGGTAAACCCAGTATACAAGTTTTATAAAGAAAAAATAGTATAAGACTACATGGAATTTGTATACACAAACAAAATAAATAAAGCACAAAGCCGCTTTAGATAGTAAACTGATGTCTTATATTACAACAGAAAACGATATAACGGGTTGCCTTGACTTAACCTCGCTATACAGTGGAGTGGTGTACTTATAGACAGTGGTTCTGTGTATCAATTCATTCGTTTGTTAGTGAGTAAGGCAGTGGTTCTCAAACCTTTTCATGTCAATGATCTGCCCTGGTTCCGTCTTATGGTTGTTTATGTGGAATTTGCTAAAACATTTAAAAACATAATGTATTGGTTTTATGCCCAGTCACTATACTGCACCTGAGATGTTCCTTTGTACTGACACCAAGTTTAAAATAAGAATTACACAGAATATCAAATTATGAAGCAACTGAAAATCTGGTTATTTCAATGGTTGTGGATGGAGACAAAGGATTTTTGAAACAGCAACCAGTGTGCACGAAGAGGTTGCACAACTAGCCTGGGTAAACCCCTCCCCCCTCAGATTTGCATTCTGCCTGAGGGGAGAGAATGAAATGTTGTCCAGCAGGGGGAGTGGGTTTACCCAGGCTAGGGCACAACCACGAGAGGGATGTACTTTGGGACATGCATCAGCTGTACCCCTAGGGTCCCCGGACCCCACTTTGAGAACCACTGGTCTAAGGGAAGTAAAGAAGTGTTATACAATTAGGGAGTTAATTATGAGCGAGATCTCACTTTAGAATGGGAACAGAAGCACCAGAATGGAGTGGTTTCTTGCCATTCACGGATTTCTGCAAAAAAATAAAAAATAAATAAAAAGCTGTTCCCATTGAAAATGGCATAATCCACCATAATAGGCAGTTTTAAACTTTGGTGTGAACTAAGAGTACAAATCTTTGTTTTTGGCTCCTAAACTCAACTTTGTAGCAGCAGTAGTAAGACTAAAACAAAATAAATAGAAAGAGGCAATGTTCCTGTACTCAGTTTTATTCAGTGTTGAGCATTTGCTAAGCATGACATTTCACTGTAACAAAACTGCAAAAACCAATGTGCAACAGCATTTCCTGATGGAATCAATAAAAAAGGGCTGATGCAAGACAATACATAATTGTGTATTCTTTGTCCTGGTTCAAATGTGACAAAATAAAAACATGAGGGCAGAAATGTTACAATTGCCACTTTGATTGATAGAACTCTGAGATGATTAGTTCTAACAAATTGATTAACCATGCATGCACTATGCATGTGTATCTATGCAGGGCCTCAGTGTGCATTAGTAAAGTCTCATTGGTGGAAAAAAACCTTGCTCAGGGCTTGGGAGTGAAGGAAGGATGGGTGAAGGGCCTCTATCAATCATGTGAGATGGAGGATAATGCATCACGTTACTGTAATGGGAGCGGAGGAACGAGCTGGTTTGGGGGTGATTGAAATGATAGAAAGAATGTAGCTGGTTGCTCTCCTGAGGAGAGCAAACTTGAGGACACAAAGAAGTAGCACGAGAGTACCTGTCAAATTCAAACAGATCTTGTGGCTGCTGTAGTAGCCTGAATGTGGATGGAGGTCCTTCTGAATAATGCAGGGATGAGTGCCTGCTGTCAACACTTTGTTGAGGCCCACTACTTATTTCTCTTATTTCTCTGACGTGGTTCAGAAAGGAGTTTTTAAAACAACCTTCCTTAGCTGACTCTCTCATTCTTACATTGTTTAATCTATTCTCCCAAGGCTGAGGAGGTGACACTTCCCAGTTGGATACTGTTGGAATACCAAACATGGGATGGGGTGATGACGTCTCAGAGGGAAGGAAATCAATGCAGAACGTAGAGGAGGAACAAGGTGTCAGCAACTCATCAAAAAGATCTCCGACCTTCTCCACAGTGGGTCTGGCCATGCACTCTGCTGCCTTCAAAGATAGATACCACATATTTTGTTCTGTTTAATAAAGTAATCATACTCAAAATAAACACTGTCTATAGTTTTGGATAGAGATGTCCCGATACTGTATCGGTATCGGAAAAGTATCGGTATCGGCCCTTATTTGTCATATCGGGTCATATTGGTATCAGTGAATATGCTAGTCTAGTAGACTAACCATGCATCTATCCAACACAGGGGTAAGGGGTTGACACTATGGCAGGAAAATAATATGTTGGGTCATGTGGAGTTTGCTTTCGAGTTGCCCAAATTACAAGTGCACATATGAGTGAGGAGTCTGCTATAAACACAACACAAGATATATAGCTAGATAGCTATAAACACAACACGAGATCACAACACTGGTAAACACAGAAATGGTGTTATCGGGATCGGATCGGGAACGACAAAAGTGTATCAGGACATCCCTAGTTTTGGAATATACAATAATATATGATCTAAGGATATACAGTACAGTACATTTGTGGTCAAATGTCCCACTAAAGTGCTGCAAGTGATGTATTGTTAAAAGCTCTATATTATTTTTATTGGGTTTTTTCCATTTAAAAATACAGGACATACAGAGAAGTAGCCTTTTTCAATTGTATTTTTCTTAACCTTTAGAATCAAGCAACCAATTCTGACTGCTATAATAATTACTATTGGTTGTGTACTAATTTAGATACTAAAGTGAACACCAATGACTACATTTGCCAACTCATTTCTAAATGTTATTGTCTCACCTGTTCTATACTCTTCTGTGGTCGTGGTGGTGGGGGCCTCCAGTTGGAACCTCGCTTCTTCCTCCTCCCTTTAAGCGATGTTCGCTGGGTGTCAAAATGTGACTCTTTCACACTGCTTACTCGAAACGCTGTATCTGTGGTGACAGTTGAAAGAATAAACCCGAGATATGTACATTAGATCAAACTGTAATGCTCACACTGCAAAAATAAATATTCAATTAAAACGACAAGAACATAAAGCATTTATACATTAATATTAATCAGTGTTGCAACAATACTGTAATATCACACACTAATACATTCCTAGTTTGACATTATCTATGCTATTTTGAAATTGCTTTAAATCATCATATCTATCCATAATCTGTTGTTAAATAACTATAACCTTTAACCACTTAAACCTTATATACTTTGATGACCTGGGTCCCCAAAGGGTCTGTACTTGGTCCCCTCCCCTCCCATTCTACTCGATATTTCTTTGCTGAAAATGACAGAACCACTGTGGTGTTGTAAAATTGTAGATTTGCTATTTTTGCCAATTGTTCACCTAATATGACATGCCCAGAAAAGCAATGCTAGGGTATGTGTGGTTAATCAAACCACCAGGATATATGCATGAGTATCTTACCTGTAGTACAGGCCTCATCTGTGTAGATGGTAGTGGATGGTGCCGTAACCCCATCTTCTCCCTTGTCTACACTGGGACCGGTGGTGAAGCTGAGGCACTGCTGCACACTATGGAGGTTCTCCTGAAACTGGGGTCCATGTCTTTCATGCAAGGCCTGCAAAAGAATCTCCCTGCTTTCTGCCAACAAGTTTCTCCTCTTCAGAATTGGCAGCTGTAGAGAATGGCACAAACGTGATGCCATCGTGCTGATAGAGGTCAACATGCTATCGAGACCACTTCCCTGCTGCTGAGTGTCAAAGGTATCACTGGCTCCAGTTGCAGGTGAGCTGGAGAGGTCAACTATGACTGGACTAGATACACAATGCTGGGGTTCTTGATTATTGGGGCCATGTTCAAGTGCACTGGAGTTTGATGGTCTCTTTGACTTTATTTTCAACAACCCCGTATTTTCTTTGTCTCCACTAGGAGTCAGCAGTGGCTTTCTTGCCGATTCAGGCACAATTGGCTTAAACTTCTTCTTGTTAGTTAGCAAAGCATTTGTTGGACTATTTGCAAATGAGAAGTTGGGGGTTTCACTTTCAAAAGAAGGTTTAAATTGGTGTAACACTTTCTGTCCTGGTGTGATGTCAGATCCCTGGCTGTTGGAGTGACAGGCCATTTTTTCATTCTCAAGGCAAACTTCCTGGGTTTCTGTACAAACAGCAGAGACTGCCTCATCCTCAACTCCTTCAACAGAGAGGGCAGCAACATCATTACTGGAGCCAGGAGAAGAAAGGCAAGATGATGGAAAATGTAAAGTTGTCATGTTTGTTTTCTGTTTCAGTGTGACCTTTTCTTTTTTCCTCTGTTCACTTAGCAGGCGCTCAATATCAATGGATTTCACCTCATGGTTGAAAAGGCCTCGATGCCCTATCAGACGACAATCTGTCATGATGCTGGGCTCCTTGGCTGCAGGAAAGACTTGCGCAAACACTGCATCTCGTTTTGGACAGTGGGTTCTATGTTGGCAGCGGTTATTGCAATGTGTCATATCTTTAATTGTGTGGTGGTGATGTGATTTGCTCCTTGGTGCACCTACCACATGACCTCCTTGCACATTTCTCATTTCTTTGCTCCTCTGCTTGCGTGTCTTCAATCGTTTCAGTTTATGTTCATGGCTGTGGCATCCATCAATGTTATCACAATGGCTAAAAGACTTGCAGGTTGTAGAAGTTTGGTTGACTGGGCTACAGCTTTCTTTTGTTGTCTTAAGGTGTTGGAAATGTCTTCCCCCTGGCAAGGCTCTGCTTGATGAATGGCTCATGCTGAAGTGGTGGCTATGAAAAGATAACAAAACTTATTTACAGTGGAAAATCCAATTAACGTACGGTAATAAATTACTTATCTGAGGCGTCTGTCTCGTTGTTTAACCATTTAAGCCCTATTGTATACTTCAGCTATCGAAAATAGCTGATCTACAAGCTCACAGGGGGTTGCATCGTCGAGTTTGTAGATCTGCAGTGGTTTTGTTTTATTACAGATTTTGTCTTTAAAATGAATGATGCTAAAGTGGCTAATAAGTCATATGATCGTTATTATGCTAGTTAATGGTGAGCTCAGTAGCTAGCTAATTAAGCACTAAAGATGAACGTTAACGTTGACCACCTGCAGCCATGCAGGTGCACCTCGACCTGAAGCAGCATTCAGTGCCGATTGAATGCAGTTAAACATCAGCCAGCAGGACACACACAACTGACAACTATCTTTGAAAAAGTAGCATAAAGCATCAACAGTAAATGCAATACTTGCGAAGCACTTCTTTGTATTGTACATTATCGGTAAACAAACGGATAACTTACCAAAATATCAGGCCGCTGTTCACGTTTAAAAGGACGTTGCTCGGCAACGTGCCGCTGTCTGTCTGTGTCTCTCTCTGCTCTTTCTCCACGCAGCAACAACCCTCACGAACGCACACCGTTGGACGAGTCCATTTCCGCACCCACGAAGGGGGGAAGCTCTTGGTGCTTTCTGCGTTAAAATAACACACTTCGCTCTTCATTCCACGGATGTCCGCGCACAGCCCTTACTGTAAAGTCATCAAGTAACGTTAATGTTAACGCCAGTGAGTGACTACATCCGAAACGAGTGAATACACGACGCCTCGTTTATGTTCCCCCGTGGTGCGCAATGGTAGATTCGGATGGAGTGATTTTTTTTTTACTTCCAGGAACTGAATTAGGAGACCATACAATACGGTATTTTGTCTGTTTTTGTTTTGTTTTGTTTTGTTATGATCCTGCGTGGTTAAATCTACAGTGTTTTAATGTCCACGACAAACAACCGTGTCATAGAATTGCATGCTGGTTGCCTTTACCGTGCCGTGACAACTATCTTAACGTTATTGTTCTGCAAGCATTACTGACCGCTCCTCATGATTCAGCACAGAGGAACGAGAACGTATTTATATATTGATCTGATTTGCATTGGTTGCGAAATCGATAACGTGACTGTGACTATTTTCCAATCGCAGATAGAGAAGTAATGAGTGCAGCAGGAGACTCAAACCCCGCCGCCACACCCACTCCTTGTGAGGACAGCCAAGGAGACGGACGATGGATGTCTTTGGTGTGTGGTGTGGTCATGTTTTGTGTGCGCGTGTGTGCGTGCGTGATGTTCACATTTTGGACATCAACTAGACCTACTTGTCCTGGATGTCATGTCAAATTGTTTCAATTTAATTGTACTGCATTGTCATAACTCATAACATACTATCTACTGGTTGGTATCTGTACAGTTGGGTAGAGTAATGGTTAGGTTTGGGTTGGGTATGGCTAATGGGAAATGGAATCAATGTAAGTCAATGCAATGTTCCCAAAAACCAAGATTCATGTGTGCAAGAGACATTCATTATTCATAGTTGGTCCAGCTGTTTGATGCCTATTGCCTATACATGTTACAGTGGCTTGAATTCCAGTTCACAGTTGCTTAGTTAGGCCTTGGGTGTTGTTGCTTACTCATACTGTATGCTTGATAATGTCTGCAGAGTACTATGAATCACATTTTGCCATATGCTTCTTCCCTTCTTGTAAAATAAAGTAATACCTGGCCATATATTTTTACTTTCTTTATCTTTCTATAGCACAACCGATTTGTGTCTGACAGCAAGGACAAGGAACCAGATGTTCTGTTTGTTGGAGACTCTCTTATTCAGCTCATGCACCAATTTGCGGTAAGCCTTGTTCACATGTGAAAAATACAGCTTAGCACTACATGATATTCATTATTGCATATTGTCTCAATATGACTTCATCACTTTAGACGGAATGACTTGTTTGTAGCTGAGCATTCATCACAAGTGATTGCACATAGGCTATAGTTTGTTTTGTTATGGTTTTGTGTGCAGGTTTGGCGAGAACTCTTTTCCCCCCTCCATGCCCTCAACTTTGGGGTAGGTGGCGATGCAACACAGCATGTACTATGGAGACTGAGCAATGGAGAATTGGATAACATCAGCCCAAAGGTATTCTGTTAAAATCAGTGAATGTCTTGTCCTCACAAAGATGCTACACAGCAAGCAACAGTATCATATACTGTATGGGATAAAATTCACATTTCCATTTTCCTTTGTACAAATGTTTTCATAGCCATCAGATGAGCATTCATTTTGAAACTGCTACATAAAACATAAAAACACATCTGAGAGAACAAGATCTATTTAACTAAAACATGTTAATCAAGTTGTCTTAATTATTTACATATATTCTTGTCTGTTGTATCTAGGTTGTTGTGCTGTGGGTGGGCACCAATAACCACGGCCAAACAGCAGAACAGATCTGTGGCGGCATCATGGCCATTGTCCAAGTCATCAAGAACAAGCTCCGCTATGCCCATACCATTGTACTTGTAGGTGTTTCTGACCTTGTCTGTTCATTATCTTTTTATAGATTTTATGTTGCTATTGAAAATTGCGGTTTAAAACAACTTATTGAAATATACAAGATTTCAGACATGTCTCATGACCCCTGTCATAGCAAGATACAACTTAGCCCAGCTTGGAAAATAAGGCATATACCGTACACACAAGAAGACTGAGGTAGAAGATGACGTAAATTCCTCCCCAGCTGATGACCCGTTTAGGCCCACAGAGGTGTTCAGTGAGGTGTCACAGCACACCAAAAGGCACTGGAGGAGGTGCGTCAGGCAGGAATACCATCACCTGTATCTTGATATGCTATTATGCTTGTTTGGGGACAATATGGTTGACCTACAGTAAAATTGGAGAAAGATTGGTTTAACCAAAATAAGACCTGCATTGTTCCACAGAGGTCGACTTGGCTACATTACTGGCAATTGTCTATATAAATTAAGTATTTGTTATCACTTCTGTTTTTCTTTATCAAAAATATAGTGCATCCTTATTTACAAACTAACGTACATACTGACATACTCTAGTTTAAAAGTATAAAAATCACACACAAACACACAAAGCTGTGCATGACCATTAGGTGTTGCTGTTTTCTTCACGTGTTTTCCAGGGGATACTGCCCAGGGGTAAGATGCCCAACCCACTACGGGAACGGAACGCTCAGGTCAACCGGCTGGTCAAGGATGCCGTGACCTCTCTCCCCCACGCCTCCTTCCTGGACGTGGATCCTGGCTTTGTCCACTCTGATGGAGGCATCAATCACCAGGACATGTATGACTACCTCCATCTGACTCCGCAGGCCTATCAGACCGTGTGCCAACCCTTACACGCCCACCTTAAATCCATGCTAGAGAAGCCAGCCGAGCAATGAGGAGTCAACCAGCTACCCACAACACAACACAGACTGGGTCACAGACCGACACTACCACAGTGTTCCCTGTCTGTTTATGGAGAGCATCAAGAATAATTTATGCTTTTGCGACAAAGTGTTGTGTGACGCGTCACTCAACAAAAATAACAGTGACACTTATTCAGTTGAACATTTTATTTCTGCCGCACAACACTTTGTCGCAGAAGCATGAATCAGGCTTCACACTGTTGTTACCTTATTAATACCTTAATCAATGTATGGAATCAAATAGTGGCACGTTTAAGATAGAGTAGTTTGTGAAAGTTCTCTCCATGGCCAGGGTTGGTGACCACTGTCACTATTAATGGGACCATAAACTCCTTTGTGTTTATGCTGCACTGCATTTGCTAAGTTAAATGTGCTGCAATATGCCAGGATATCTGGTGAAAACGGAGTAAAAAAACTGCCCTCACTTCTTTAGTAATTAAACATTTGCTTTGAATAATGGCTTTAGTTTGTCAGGCTCAATACATTTTTTCACATATTATGTTCTCTTAATTAATGTGGCTTCATTTGTATGTGTGAGTTCAGGTGACCAAGTTTTTGTGTTTGTTTGTTACATAGTGATCAAACATTGGCAAAATACATCAATCCACTCTACTATTTGATTGTTATGCTATGTGTTGTAATATTGCCATTCCACCATTGGCCCCGTTTACAATTTGTCACACATGTTTAAAGCAATGTTTATGACAGGTTTTGCTTGGCTGCAGAGATAATGTATGTATTTGAGTAGATTGTTGAGCTGTTGTATGGGTATATATGCGTACATGCTTGTGCTTCAAGTTCAATCTCCTCTTAAGACATAAAGGCCTATTTGACTCCCTTTGCAAGGTTTCACTTTACCGCTTCACTACGGCTCATGAGGATACTTGGACAAGGACTGTTACTGAACTTGAATGATGTTTCAGGGATGGCTGATTCTGTGATGTCAGAATGCATTAAATGCAAAACCAAGGCACATTTTGGGCATTCTTCATTGATTACAGACGATACCTAATTGTGGTGCTATCAAGAATCATTCATTATTGGATGCATTGCTGCTTGGTCAGGTTTTAGCATTGCTCTGAACCACTAAGAGCATCAATAGTGCACTATGAGCATGTACAGTATGTGAGTTGTACATGTTGTATTGCCTTTGGGTCACTGGTTTTACACTTATTATACAAGAAATTGTTTGAACAACTGGCTGTTATTGTAATTGTTTATTCAAGGTAGAGTTCTTCTAAAACCTTGCCTCCAAATGAACATTCTCAAACCTTCCATAGTATCGGTCCATAAACTGAAACTCCCAACTTCTCATCAAGCATTAAAAGGGCTAGATGAAGAGATACTGTATCCCTGTTTTATATGTCTTTTCTTCTCTGCCCATGATCATATTTCCCTGTAGGTGGATATTAATTTACATGCGGGAGAGTGACTTTTGGGTATTCAGTGTGTCCGTGATGACAGCACTGTAAAAGATCAAGTCTAGACAAGATCTGTCTAGCATGAGATATTTATGCTACTGAAAAATCTATCTTATGTGTAAGATAGATTTTTTACGTCCAATTTCTTATAATACACTACCACACCAACTTTGTTTCTTCCATTGCGCTTGCAATGGGACAGCTACAGCTAGAGGATAGCTACAGTATGTCATGTTATCACTAGAATCTGATATCTCATCATTTTTGGTGGTTGAGAATGTTATTGTTAAACAAGCATTATTCACATATTGTTCATTTTACTGTTTGGTGTTGCTGTAGATCACATTTGCCCTGTTTGTTTTTATTGTCTGCTGCTATAGGTCAGTATCATGTGGGTCCCACACTACTATGCCTTTGAGCCATTATTCAACAGCCATGACTCAACGAAATTTTCTTTTGGCAAAGATATGCTCTTTCCACCGACTCCTAACAAATCCCATGCCAGGAATGGGTGAGTACTAGGGACACACTTCATGAATATAATTATGAAAGTTATTTGAAATGGAAAAGTGTATTGTTATTTCTGAATTATAGGAATTTCAAAAAATTATTAACAGGCCATGAGTGTCACCACTGTGACAGATGGTATACAGTACCATGTAATCCTATATGTTCCTCATGCATTAATTGTCCTGCCATTAGTACTAGTACTACAGGGAAATATTTTTTTTTTAAAGGGCATGGAACAAAGGATACAAGCCAGGTGAAAAAGTATGGTGTTGGGGTATACTGTAGTTCTGTGTTTATGCTTTGAGCTGAGGCACCATGACAAATCACAAATCAGTATACATTATTATATTATTTTAGTATTACCTCTGGAGTCTATCAAGCAAATAGTTTCTGCATGGGACCACACCTTGTAACATTTGATGGCTTCAAAGAGGGCAACATCAGAAAGTCATGTGAGGCTTACATGGTGATATTATAAGTCAATGTTTTATTATGAAGACAAACAAGAAACTGGGCACATTTATTTCTTTGTGAGAGTTGAGAATGTGTAACAATAGCCGGCAAACTGTCTGGCTGGGTTGATCGTTGTGAGATGTGTGTTTGTTATGTCTGCTAAATAGAGCTACAGCTATTAAAATAATATATAAAGTCTGATCAAGTACAATCCCATGAAGTCAACTAAACTAATTGTGAACTTGAAACATATTTTTATTTTTCAGAACATATATTATTCAGAAATTCAATTAAATATACTAGCTTCTAATATTTGACCCGGTCCAGAACCGCCACAAAAGGCCTCTGCCCGGGCTCTGGATAGGGCCCCTGCTCAGGCTCCATATGGAGCTGGCCTGTTCTGACATCACACATATGTTCTGATATCTGCATAGACTCCATATTTGGGCATGCCTGACAAAGAACTCCATATATGGGCATAAAAGGGATTGAAATGAAAGTATTCATTAGTGTGCTTTTCCCCGTATCCCATGGTAACATTCACTACTGACACGCCCGTGAAGGGGCAACTGAGTGTTTGACAAGGAAATAAGGAATGAAGAAATGCGTTTATACAGTCTAATGTTAATTAATAATTAATGTTCTAAATTGCTTAACATTAGTAATGGTGATTGGAATTGTGTGACAAAAATATAAACTCTTTGAATAAACACCTTTTCAATGTTTTCACATCACATTCACGAATGCATTCTTGTTGTAACAGTTACTCAGTATCCAACATTCTATAACCATGAGTTGCATGATTTGATCAGTAGAAGGTGATGTATTACCACAATAAAGTCTCAATGAAAAAAATGCTTTTTTAAACATTTGATTTATTAAAATAATTGCTGTTCTGGAAAGTAATTAAAAAATAATTTACACATATTTGAGATTTTCGGCATAAATCTGGTTTAAACAACTTTACAAATAGCACTACACTACAAAAGAATGACAAGACGTGGGCAGTGCAATAGTAGAAGGGACTTTGCCCTTTCACTCTGAATATATTAATATTTTGTGTTGTATATTAAGAACAGTAAGAATATGTTGACACAAATACAGTTGAAAACGATTGCCATGACAATAACCTAATATCTGAAAACATAATGTTTGGCCATCCCTCTGATTCCTAAATTGACATGATTTGAAAATGTGGCATCACTTTGAGAATATATATAATCTCAATACCCTTCGGTCATGTTCAAGTTCACGTTTGTTGTAATAGTAATAAAGACAGAGGGATCACGTTGACTTGCACACCTATAGGAACTCTCTGTGTCAATTTAACACGGACAGTGTTAACCCATTAAGACCTGAGGTGGATTCTACAAATGCCTTTTAAATCAATAGTTCTCAAACTGTTTCGTGCCAAGAACCCCCAAAATGATATGTATTGTATTTGGCTGCGGACCCTCAATCTGAAAATGGTTTGTGCTAGGGACCCCCAGAAGAGAAGATTTGTGTTAAAATAATGTACATGCTGTGAGCTTGTATACCTGCTATGAGAACTACTGTTCTAAATCCTTTTTGTTGACTTATGTTGCTATATATATTGCATAGCTAAAATCTTAAATGACACAGATGCTTTCCTGATTTTAATGAGGATTTTACTGCATAGAGTACTCAGTGGGTCAGTCGCTCACTGATGACAGGCATAGACAGAGTGAGCAGGGCCACCAACATCACACCACCTGTGGACAGGAGCGGTCGGGCAGATGCACGATCTAAGAGAGTCAAAGAGAAAGAGAGTGTGAGAGATTATTTGGAATGGTGTTCGTAATGTTTTACCACAATCCTATTTCAGTGTGTAACATGGAAAAAAAGGCCCAAAGGCTGGCCACTTACTGATAAGCAATTGTTTTGTCTGGGACATTATGATGTTGGTCAGAGGGTTCTTTGCCTTGCATATGTAGTTCCCTTCATTCGGTTTTGTGGCAATTATTTTATAGGTCGAGGTATTATGAACCGCTGATGGTTGGTTGTTGAAGAACCAATGGTACTCGCAATCTGGACGAGATTCAGCGTAACAATTCAGTGACACAAAGGCCACTGAGTCCTCGTCCACTGATCCTGGTCCTGTGATTGTCACATGTAGAGGGCCATCTGTAGAGACACAAATATTGCATTATAAAGTGGTAATCATTCTTGCACTTTGTGTAAAGTGCACACGACACATGTTAACTGGGAAATTATCCTATACCTTAATAGAGTATTACTGTAAATCACTGAGACGTTTAAATATAGGTTGCAAATTATGCAGTTGCTTTACATAATTAATACATATCTAATGACTTATAAGATCACTGTGAAAACTTCCCTTGGACAATGAAATACACCCATTCGTAAGTAGGCTAATCAATAGGCTTACAGATCAATGTAATTAATTCTCATATGGCATCAACACAGCATGTTTACTCACAGTTCACTAGCAGTGGGTACTGAGGGCTCATATGTGGGCCGATAGTATTGGTAGCAACACACACATAGTTGCCATCTTCAGATACTGTGACCGGATTGAAGTGCAGTGAGTTGTTCATGATGCAGACAGACACGTTTGAGTCGACAGAGGAGCAGTTGTTGTCAATATGTGTGCTATTCCTCATCCAGTAGATAGAGTCATAGAGCCCAGTAACCTCACAGGTCAGAGTTAGGTTGTGGGAATCTATTGGTATTGTGTCGGCTTTAACCATCACCGACGTTATACCCTCTAGAGAGAGAAAGAAATGCCATTGATCAGGTTACGTGCATCATTCATTTGAATATGACCTCAGTGCAGCAACCTGTTGAAGCTACAATCCCGAGTACTTTAAAGATGGCGCCGCATCCGGTGTCCAATCCGGTGTGCCCTTGGCTTCGCTTCAGATCAATTGACATTGTCAACCAGCAGGACCACCTCTACACACACACACACACGCATCACTGTGCATACTATGCCATAGGACACCGCGTTCCGGAACGGGCATCAAAATGCGCTTAGCCGATCATCATTCAAAATAATCATAAATGATAAGATGAAGTATTAAAATTTAAGCTGAAACACACCTATAGGCACCAAGATTAGACCATTATAAGCAATATAACTGATATACATATTTGATTGAAATATTGAATGAATTATTGCGACCGAAGGTCGCAGTTAACTATGGAATCGTGCATTTCCGTCAGTGTGTGTGCAGAGGCGTATCTACAATAAGGCGAGGGCAGGCGTCCGCCTGTCCAAATCCATTTCTGGCCTGGCCAAAATCCATACAATGAGAAAAAAAGACGACAAAAACAAGACCTGAGAACTATTAATGGACAGCTGATTGGCCGTTGTGGTAGAGGGCGACCCTCAATCACCCATTGGAATGTAAATGCAAGCCTTTCAGCCTTTGTATCCTACTCGTCTGGCAGGTATATCTCTTTGAAAACCTTTAGTGCTACGATTGTGCGCAGGGAGACGACAATTAACACTTATCTTGCCTGGCCAAAACGTAATTCCTGGATACGCCACTGTGTGTGTGTTGGTTGGTTGGTTGGTCGGGGTGAGAGAGCACGTGACATCACGTGACATCATCAGGGATGGAGCATGTGACATCATCAGGGATGGAGCACGTGACATCATCAGGGATGGAGCACGTGACATCACGTGACATCATCAGGGATGGAGATCCCTGATGTCATGAAGCTCATATATGGAGATCCCTGATGTCATTAATATTATATATATTATATAATAGACCTCAAACCCTTAGATCTCCATATATGGAGCTGACCTGTTCTGACATTCCATATGTTGATCCTTCCCCATCCATCCTTCCTCTTCGATGTCTCCCTTTTGACTGATACCTGTCCATTTAAACTCTAGACGGGCCTGCCCCAAAGTTATTAGTGCAGTTAAAGGGGCGAGGTCGCTTCTCGCTCTCAGGCGTCTTATCACGTCCTCTATCCCAATGATCAGCATTTATCGTCCTCCAAAGTGCAGCAAAGCTGTATTTCTAACAGAAATATCAGAACTTTTATCTATCTGTTCCACTAACTATGACAGAACTCTTATCTCGGGCGATCTTAATCTACACCTGGACGATGCTTCAAATGCGGTGGCTCTGGGTTTCTTAGAGTTATTGCACTCCTTTGAGTTCATCCAACATGTTGTTGGGCCTACACATAAACAGGGGCACACTCTGGACCTGGTGATTTCTAGAGGTCTGAACATCACTGTTGAAAGGACTATTGAAATGCCTGAGCTATCAGACCACTATTTGCTGTGTTTTAATATGACTGTCTCTGATCTAGAGAAAAACATCACTGAATATACTATAAAAAAGCGTTTTTTTAGCTCATCTGCAGCCAACGAGTTCTCTCGTCATCTGGGCCCCCCCCTATCCGATACTCCCCCAGTGAATGATATGGTCCAAATGTTTAATCTTAAACTAGAGTCAGCTCTTGACATAGTGGCTCCTATGAAAACTAAAAAGAAACAGAACACCAGAGTAACACCCTGGATAAATGAGCATACACGTTCACTGAAGCAAGATTGTCGTAGAGCTGAGCGAGCTTGGAGAAAAAACAAACTCACCATCCACCTAGAGATTCTTAAAAAGTCAACAGTCACATATAACAAAGCCCTGCGTCTGGCAAGGCAGGCTTATTTCTCTGGCATTATTAATGAGAACAAGAACAATGCCAGAGTCTTATTCTCTACCATTGAACGACTTTTAAACCCCCCCCAGTCCTACAAGCAGTCGTTCCCGGCCTCTAAAGCTAAGTGTAATGAGTTTGCATGCTTTTTTGATAACAAAATTTGTAACATTAGAGCTGATATTATGAATGGTGCTGCTGCTAGCTCAAGCCCTCTAACAGCAGCTAATGGTGCCAGGGTTGATCTCTCCAGGGGGAGCCTATTGTCTTTCTGTACAATTGATGAAGACGAACTCCGAAAAACCATATCTCAGATGACATCATCCTCCTGTTCATTGGACACAATTCCCACCACCTTTCTCAAAGAGGTTTTAGACAGTGTGATTGGAGATATCCTAAAAATTGTAAACAGCTCTCTACAATCAGGCGTCTTTCCAGACTCACTGAAGACGGCTGTAGTTAGGCCCTTACTCAAGAAACACAATCTTGATCCCTCTGTGATGGGTAACTACCGACCCATTTCTAATCTGCCCTTTCTGGGCAAGGTTTTAGAAAAATGCATCTTTCATCAATTGGATGTGTTTCTACAGAACAACAATGTGCATAACAAATTCCAATCTGGCTTTAGGAAAGGCCACAGCACAGAAACAGCACTTGTAAAAGTAATGAATGATCTTAGGGTGTCTGCTGACAAGAAACATGTTTCCGTTCTTTTACTTCTAGATCTAACGGCTGCATTTGACACGATTGACCATTCAATTTTAATACAGCGTCTGGAGCACTGGGTAGGCCTGTCTGGCACGGCCCTGTCCTGGTTTTCCTCCTACCTAACAAACAGAAGCTATTTTGTCAATCTAGCTGAGTTTGACTCAGACAAACACAACATCAGTTCTGGTATTCCACAGGGCTCAATTCTTGGTCCTCTGTTATTCTCCCTGTACATACTGCCATTGGGAGAACTCATTACCAATCACGGAGTCAATTTTCATTTCTATGCTGATGATACCCAACTTTATCTTTCTGTAGATCCAGATGATCTCTGTGCCTTAGACCCGCTGTTGACCTGTCTGTCTAGCATTAAATGCTGGATGAGTGAGAACTTTCTCAAGCTAAATGAGGATAAGACAGAAGTTCTCATAATCGGTTCTAGTGAGCAGAAAGAATCGATAAAAAGCAGACTTGGCAACCTGACTGTAGAAAGTAACAGTACAGTAAAGAACTTGGGGATCACTATTGATTCTGAACTGAATTTTAATTCACACATTAATCATGTTACCAAGATTGCCTTTTTTCATCTTAGAAATATTGCACGAATCAGAGCCTATTTGTCACTGGACGATGCAAAAACGCTAATCCACGCCTTTGTTTTTTCTCGGCTTGATTACTGCAATGCACTTTTTTCTGGATTGCCTAAGAAATCAACTGACAGATTACAACTTGTCCAAAATGCAGCAGCCAGAGTCTTAACTAGAACTAAGATGAGAGAACATATTACTCCAGTCTTGGCCTCATTGCACTGGCTTCCGGTTGTTTTTAGGATTGATTTTAAAATTCTTTTACTTGTTTATAAAGCTCTCAATGGTCTCGCACCTTCCTACCTACATGACTGCCTGCCGAAATATGTCCCAAACCGCCCCCTAAGGTCTTCCACTGCTGGCCTGCTCGCTTTGCCTAAAAAAATGGCAACTAAAAAATACGGGGAAGCAGCTTTTTGCTTCTACGGGCCGACGGCGTGGAACAAACTCCCACTGTACCTTCGACAGGCAGCCTCTGTAGACATTTTTAAAGCTCAGCTCAAGACCCACTTTTACACCCTTGCTTTTAATTGATTTATCTGTCTTTTAAAAAAAATGTTATTCATGTCCTCACTGTATTGTTTATGCCCTGCTTTTCTTTTCTTTTTTGTGTAAAGCACTTTGAGCTGCATTTCATGTCATGAAAGGTGCTATACAAATAAAGTTTTATTATTATTATTATTATTATTATTATCATATGCGACACATGCGTTGGTGCGTTTAAGTCATGGATGTATCAGGTGCGTTTATGTCCTGGGCTCTCTTCCCCCGGTTTTGTGATTTGTGTGTATTGCGCGCCCTTCCGACCAATCCCCATAACAATTGTGGAAAGGAAGAGAAAGGGAAGGCAACAGGAGTCGGCAGTGCACAAGAGCAGAAACTTATTTGTACAGAGATAAGCACCTTATAGTGCTCAGGTAACTCTCTCCATTGTATTGGGCTTGCACGCACGCATGCACGCAACGTGCACGCGCACACAACATGCACACACACACACACACACACACACACACACACACACACACGCACACACACACGCAATGGAGGTAGTTACCTGAGCACTATAAGGTGCTTATCTGATCTCGGTAGGATGTTTATGCACCGCCTCCTGTAGCCTTCCCGTTCTTTCTACAATTGTTACGGAGATTGGAGAGGAGGGAATCAATTAAGCAGAGACAATACACACAAATCAGAAGACCAGGGAGGAGAGCCCAGGGCATGCAAGCACCTAATACATGATGCAGCCATGACACGCACACACAGACGCATGTGACGCATCAAAATGTATTCAATATATCATGAGCAAATTATGTACATCTTATATAACCTATAATGGTCTAATGGTATTGTAGTTGTGCCTCAGCTTGAATGTAATTAGACAGTTTTTTCCAGCTGTAATAATGTTAAGTGCTAACTTACCAATGACCTTGATCATTGTTGTTGTACTGCTGTTTCCACCCGTCACATTGTTGTGGGCCATGCAGTCGTATTTGCCGCTCAAGTTTAAAGTCATATAGTGGATGGTTAATACACTGGTATTGGCCAAAATGGAACCATTGAAATACCAGCTGAACTGGCTGGGAGGTTCTGACTGCGCAGAGCAGTGGAGAACCACTTCCTGCCCTACCTCAGCAAGAGATGGTCCAGAGATGACTGGCTTGTCAGGTCCAACTGAAAGAACACAGGATTGTGAGTGCATGTTCCTTAGTGCATGTGAGAATTTATCAACGGCTAATTATAATTCATCAAACGACCATATATGTCCATAGATAAAAATAAATACATAGATACTGTATGTATGCATGATCAAGTGGCATGGTCATTCAACATGAGTAGGAAGTTTAGTTAAAACCGAATTCTACTCATGATCTTTGACCTTAAAAGCAGAAATTAATCTGTGTTACTGCTCTTTATTCTCATTGGGTTCTATTAGATTTACGATGTTCATGACGAACTGAGTCATTTACAAATGGTGGAAAGTAGTCATATTTGAGGGAACACCTTAATATGGCTATTAAAATTGGGTGGCGATGTAATCCATTATTAAATGCAAAGCAACGCACACACTCATGATGCACGCTCGCACACAAACTCGCACACAAACTCGCACACACGCACGCACGCACGCACGCACGCACGCACGCACGCACGCACGCACGCACGCACGCACGCACGCACGCACGCACACACACACACACACACACACACACACACACACACACACACACACACACACACACACACACACACACACACACGTAGATTATTTTGCTGATTTTAGCATTAACATTTATACCGTTGGAAAGCCTGTTTATTGTGAAATCTTCTCTGCCAATGCCAAACAGCTTATTCTGCTATTGACTCTGAGCTTCCCACCCCAGACACACCATGGTACATGGGGTATCGATGGTACTCCAGGTACCCCTGGATGTCTAAGAGTGGGATCCTATGGGGAGACTTGTTCCCCTCTCTCGTTTCTGGGAAAAACAAAAAAACAGAGGGACTCGAGCCAGCAGATGTGTGGAAAAATTAAGGACTGTTCCTCGGATAAGATAGTGGAACAGCCCCACCTCCAGCAGTTCCTGGGGTACCCGGGAGCTCAAAACAAGAGTCAATTGCAACTGCAGAATAAACTGTGATTGGTCACATTTTAATGGCCCAAACCCTACCTACTACCTACTCAGCTGCCTATCCCACAAATGCATGGGATTGTTCCCTACAAATGGGTCACCATTGAAAAGGGACATACACAGGCCTTCCAAAGGTATACAAGTTATATGACCTCTCACAGTACGTGAGGTCATATTGTCCTATTGTAAGTTCTGTACTGTATAATGTATTATGTCAATAAGAATAAGTGAGTGAGTGAATGAATGTTGATACAGTATATGCCCAGCACCATTGCCATCAAGTCAGTTTCCTGTTCACCTGCTGCACTTGGTGAATACATGTTTGGCAATGCCATGTGATGCAATACTTACAGTTAACAATGAGGAAATAGGGATGGCTGGTTATATTGCTCACAGGATTGGCCGCAACGCACTCATAATTTCCCTTATCATTTTGCTCAACTGGGTTGAGAGTGACTGTCTTGTTGTCCGCAGAGAAGACAGTTCTGTTGTTGCCATGCAGCCGCTCATCATTCTTATTCCAGAGAACATACATGTCAACAGATCCATCCGTCACATTACATGTCAGCTGCAATGACTGACCTTCTATAGCAGGTTTAGAAGGCACTTCTATTTGCACGTCCGTTATTGGGCCTGTAAATTAACGAAAGCCTGATTTATACATGTTCGTACGACGGTGTCCTCGGCCACAAATAGGTGATCTTCAAGCGCACAGCATGCATTGCAACACATTGTGCATGTGCATAGATCTGCTATTCCCGGCAGGGGACACCATCATATGGTGGAGGATACATACGAATACGATAGGAGGATAAATTAGTACTGTACTAGTGTACTGTATTAGTAACATACTGTAGAAAGATATCCAAGAGAGTTCCTTGACAGTGACTCAGGTGGTGACCTGGCATGCAGTATCTTTACCAAATGGTAAAATATAACCATGCAGAAACATGCAAAAGGATTCATGCAGTATACACACCAACTACAGTGAGCGTGGTTGTTCTGTTTTGGCCAGCGATGGTGTTGTAAGCCGTGCAGGTGTATTTCCCACCCATGTCTGGGGTGAGAGGTCCAATTACATACTCAGACGTATTGGCCACCAGGGACTCATTGAAGAACCATTTGAAATGGCTGTGAGGGTATGAGGATGCCACACATTTAAGGGTGATATTTTGTCCTGTGCCTGCTACTGTTGGTCCCGTTATAGTTGTGTTGTCCGGTCCAACTGGATACATGGAAGATTAGTTTAAATGTAACATACTATGGTACATTGCCACCCAGTTGGCCATTCATGCGATTAATGTGTACGAGTGGTGTTGCCTCAAATATGAATCTTTCCCCTATGTATATAATAATTAACTCTGTTAATCAGGAACATGTAAATGCAAATCTTATGCACATCATCACAGCACACAACTGTGATATTCATCTCTACTTTAAACGTCAAAGAACAGACAGACAACAAACACTACTCACACTCAACCTTCAGTGTAAAGTTGTCACTGCGGTCGCTACTCAGAGGGTTGGAAGCGTCACACTGGTATAATCCATTGTCGGAGGGCAGGACAGGGTTAAAGGAGAGAGTGGCATTGTCCATAGAGAAGTTTCTTGTGCTGTCAGCATGCAGGGGCCAGCCGTCCTTCATCCAGTAGATAGAGTGAACGCTTCCAACAGTTTCACAAGCCAGACTGAATGCGTGGTTCAGAACTGGCTGTGAGCCAACTATTTTTACCGAAGTCATGGTTACTGGAGCTATAGTAGGGATTAATATGAGATGAACAGATCAGCAATATTTAAACGTGCTAATTTGCCGATTATCTATATTATCAAAATTCAAGTGAAAATGTGTTTGTATATCGTCTATTTTTGCAATTCGTCATACAATACTATACAATGTTGTATTTAGGGATTAAGTGGTTAATGTAGGCTAGGTCCAAATGGTCATACTTCACAATTTGACAACCCACGGTAACAAGTCTTGTGAAACACCTTGTCCTACCGTAAACAATGAGTGTCTTGTAGTTTGTGTCGTTTTTTCCAGTGATGTTGTTGTGTGCCACACAGCTGTACTTCCCATCCATGGCTAATGTCAAAGGGCCAGTATTATGTTCTGAGGTACTGCCAACCAGTGAGCCATTAAAGTACCATTCGAACTGGCTTGGAGGCTGAGAAGATGATGTACAGTTGAATATCACACTTCGTCCTGTCAGGGATGCGGATGGCCCCTTGATCGATGTATTCTCCGGCCCATCTTTTAATGTAAAATGCAGTTTACAGGGTTAGCTAAGCTTTATGTTTAATCCATTGAGACCTGGAACGCATCCATGTCACGTTAGCGTTTAACCACATTAACCATTAACCCATTTTGGGCGGGAACCCCTTTTGGTGTTTTAAACATTATGTTATAATTTAGCTATTGAAAAATAGCAGATCTACAAGCTCATAGCGCGCCACCGAGTGGCGCGCTATGAACTTGTAGGTCTGCTATTTTTAAAAAATCGTTAAAATGTGCCTCAAATCTTTCCGAAAATTGTCATGATTTAGAAAACTTTTTTTTTTAAATTTCGACGTCAGGCCTGAATGGGTTAAATGCCCATTCGTGTGGCTGTATGTACAGTATGTTACATATATACGTACAGTATGCACATCATGTTTACATATTGTACACATACAGTATATCAGTACATATTGCATGCACATAGGGGAAAAGAATTGTGTATAGAGTGATGGATGGATGGACGGAAGATAGACAGACAGACCTAGAACCTTGAGTACCTCTGTTGTTGTATACTTACAGTTTACAAGAATGCCGTATGGGTTGCTGGTCTTGTTGCTCACAGCATTAAAAGCCTCACATGTGTAATCGCCATCATCTGAAAGCTGGGCCTGGTTGATAGTCATGGTGTTGTTGACCGTACTCATGTTGGTCCTTAAGATGGCTTCACCATCCCTCAACCAGTGGAAATAGTCGACAGGCACATTCACTTCACAACTCAGAGTGAAGGATCCATTCAGTATCGCTGGTCCACCAACACGCTTCAACTCTACGTTGGATATTGGATCTATGGGAAAGCAAACGCACAATGTTTTACTTTCCTGCACACCTTTCACACTTTCCACCCACATGTGTGACAAAAGACATTGATTGATTTCTTGATTGAAAAATGTATTTCTAAGTATGCAGAATGGGTACATTTCAAAACAGACAATACAGTTATCTTACCCATAATCGTGATCATCCTACTAACATTGTTGAACATGGATGTGACGGTGTTATGAAGTAGGCATTTGTAGTTTCCTGTCTGACTTTTCTGGGCATTGACCAGATGCAACAGTGAACTAGACTGGTCAAGATTACTCTCGTCAAAGAGCCACTGGACCGTCGGTTGAGGTTTGGACTCAGCCTCGCATAACAGTGTAATGTTTGAGCCTGTTGGGTACACAACCTTCATGGGCATCGCCATAATCTTTGGGTCACTGGGGCCATCTAGCAAGGAGCAAGAAAAAAGCATGCTTTATCAATTGAAATGTTTCTATTTTTGTCCAAGTAAAGTAAATGCAGTGCATGCAAACACAAGTTTTGCTTATGTTTGTAGTAGTTAATAGATAGTAACTAACTAATAGATAGTGTCACTCGGGATAGATATCCTGAGTGAAATGAGTACATTTCTTAAGCACAAAGCACTTACTGTATTAGCACTATTTTCTATCCCATGTCTTTCCCATTATTCTTATAGTGTCTGTGTATACAGTATGTGTACAGTAGGCTATGTGATATCAATGTAACTCTGTCCACATTGTGGACAGTAGCACATCACAACTCCAGGCCATGCAACTGCATACATCCCTAACTCAATATATGTTGACCAAAGGTAAAGGTGGGCAAAGAGCCACACTGCTCATCTCTGCACACCGCTAGGTTGCCCTTGTTTTACAGAGCAAAACTCACAGCTAATGTTCAGATGCACGAACTGGCTGGCGTCGGAGCTGATGTTATTAGACACGTTGCACCTGAACAGTCCCTGGTCATAGCGGGTCACACCGACGATGGTGAGAGTGGAGCCTCCATCACCAAGCTGAACTCCCTCACTGGCTGTGACCACAGAGCTGCCATTCAGCCAGAGGTAAGAGAGGGAGGAACCAGAGGAGACAGAGCAGGTGAGGACTACTGTGTCATTGAGCTCCACCAAGTTGGTTGCGCTGGCTCTCAGGGTCACGTTTGAAATGGGCGCTGTAGATGGGATAGAAAGATTTACAGGATACACTTGAAAATAGTTTGTACTACACCAAAGTCATCACGGTGGAACTCACAATTGTCTCTATATATTCTTACTCTGCTAAAGGTTGACTTCACAAACATATTAGTAAGCACTGGCAAATGTAAATGTTAGCTTTCCATTGTTGCGTTGAAGGTTAGCCAACAGTAACACCAGGATTGATTATTAATAGGGGAAAAGAAAGGCGAGATAGAGTGAATGAGAGAAAGTTAGAGAGAGACAGAGATGGGGGAGAGAGAGAGAGAGAGAGAGAGAGAGAGAGAGAGAGAGAGAGAGAGAGAGAGAGTCACATGCCTTGTGTGAGGAAAGTACAACTTGAACAGAACAGTTCATGGAATTAAGAACGTGAGTAAGAGTGTGTGTGTGTGTGTGTGTGTGTGTGTGTGTGTGTGTGTGTGTGTGTGTGTGTGTGTGTGTGTGTGTGTGTGTGTGTGTGTGTGTGTGTGTGTGTGTGTGTGTGTGTGTGTGTGTGTGTGAAAGAGAGGTGATCTTGGCATCTTCTATGACCCCACTCCCTTTTCTGTACCCTTTGCTGCATTGTATTATATTTAGCTTTTTATGTTTTTATGTTATCCTTGTAGCATAACGTTTTATTGTACTACATGTAGGATACTGTTAAACTTGTTAATAAAGTATTCAATCAATCAAAAAATACATAAAAAATGTGGTAGCCATTTAAAATCTCTTACCTTGGACTGACAATGTAAGGCTTGCAATGAGAGATGTTGGACACGTTGCACACTGCAGTTTATAAATCCCAGAGTCTAACAGTGTTAGAGATGTTATTGACAGCTGTGAGGAGGTACGGTTGAATGTGATCCTAGGATCCATTGAGTGAAAAGCACCTGGATAGATATATACAATGGTGTTTGCATTGTGAAGCCAGGATCCCAAATTGATGTCGAGTGGGCTGGGTAAACTAAGCGTTACACTGTCTCCAACAGGTACAGGGTTCTCAGAGGCATTTAACTCCTGGCCACAAGCAAGATCTGTAAAGGACATAGTAGAGGACATTGAGTTAAAGTCCAATAAGTTCTGATTTGACAGAAATTATATTAACACATTGTAAGAAATTAGCAAGAATACACTGAAATGTGGAAAGCAATTATGAGATATTATTGTTAAATGAGACAGTTATTCCCTACAGACAGCAAGCAAAACCATAGCATTCTTGAATCTATACATAATTTATAGAAATGTTACCTAACCACACAAATATGGATCAAATAAATGTTCAATATTTGAGTAATCTAGGCTTACCACTCATTTGTGTCAGCAGTGTAAGGATTAATACAGACACAAGGGGAGACCCCATACTGCTGGTCAGATGTAGCCTTTCTGGTCTGGAAGCAAACTGGACCTTCTTCAATGCAGCTCTGCCTTGATATGATCAGATGTGTTTCAATTCATCAAATATTTGTTCTGCACCATGCTGTGGTTCTCTGTTCTCACAATGCAAATGCTCACCCAGTCACCCACCCCACCATCACCTTACCTCATAGATCAGCCTGGCCACACCTTGTTCTACCGTGTTTGTCCATTTTTACTTGACTGGATGTTATTGGTAGACACAACTGGGAGTGTCCAATGAGATTTACAGTAAACCTAAGTCATGCATGTTACATAGAAATAGAAACCAATCAGCTGGGAAGCAATGAAAATGGTGAATAAATAAATAAAGCACGGTTCGGATTATATTATATTGAATGTATTGTCACGTCTTGTCAGATGTATGCTCACAAAACATCACAACAGTTCACAAATTATGAAATTAATAATGTATTACCGGTATATGAATAGCTTATATTTATTACAAATGAAGATAACTGTCTAGGCCTACAGAACAAGATTCTACTGAGATATGACTCTCTGTACAGAACAATATTCTACTGAGATATGACTCTCTTTTACAGAAGTTGCATTGAATCAGTTTGAACTTTTTGTATTATTGTGTAATTTCATTTGGAAACTTAAATCTGTCCAAAAAAAAGAACAGACTCGCAAGTCTTCATAACAGGCATAAACCCCCTAGTCGTCTTTTGGGGCGAATGTGCTTGATACTGTAAAAAAATAGTTAATGGCAGATAGCACATGGTTGCATTCCTTGCACAACCTACAATTTAAAATTAAAACTTTTCACTATACTTACCTGTACAAGCTGTGCGATTGGTTTTGATGTTGACCTTTTATATTCTGTTGTATGTGACCGCTGGCTGCGAGATAAGCTTAAACCTTGAACCTTGAGATATGAAGATGCAAGGCCTTTGTTTAGTAACATTTAAGTATTTGGGTTTGTTATCTCCACATATAGTAGCCTTGCAAAGCAGAAAATTGGATTATCTAGGCTACTTTAGGCCTATATGTAATCACTGGACCTGTATCCATTGCTTCCTATATCTTTGCAAATGGACGAATACAATATTGACATGATTTAGCAGGAAAGAGACCCTCTCTCACAGTCCCACACATGGCGCATGAGCACGTGCACGCACGCACGCACGCACGCACGCATGTTCCTTTTATTTAAAGGAGGGCTCCAGTTAACCATTGGCTGGACAAAGTCCAAATCAGACATGACAATGTATGTCCAGGACAAAATTACACTGAAAAAGTTACATACCATACATACCACTAGTCTTACAAAAGTCAATGGGAACCACTCAACTCCACTTATGAACGTATTATTAAAGTTTATATTTTATCATAATCATCCATCAACTTTTCCAATTCACTGCATGGTTGCTCCAACCAGGAACATTATGTCACAATGTTAGCGAATGCTTCTCTATCTTGCTTAAACAATGACAAACATTTCAGAAAGATATCAGCTCTGCATCAGGGCCGGATTTAGCCAGGCCCACTACGGTGGGCAGACGCGGGCGAAACATTTTTGGGGTGTCAAATCCCCCCAAACCCCCGAAATGCATAGAAAACTATACTATCATCATATCAGTTCATACATCTTCTCCTTCTTTGACCAACAGTATGCTAACCCAATTGCCCTTCCTGACACTACCCTTTGCATTTACCCGGGCTTGGGACCGGCACAAATATGTAGTCATAGCACTTCATAGTATATATGTACAGCATAGTATAGTATATATGTATAGTTGTCTCCACCAGGCCGAAGGCATGGTGAGAGAGTATGTTTTGCACTCCGTCCGTGTGTGTGTCCGTGTGTCCTTCCGTCCGTCCGTTACCAGCTAATCTCCGGCACCGTTAACCCGGTCGATGCCAAACTTTGCACACACACTCCCTAGATGCCAACGATGAACCTCTGCCCCGCATTTTCCAGAACGGCCTGTTATAGCGCCACCATGAGGCAGCTTTTCACATTTGTTACCTAAAACTGCACCGATCTGCGTGAAACGTTGCATGCACACTCCCTAGAGGCCAAGGACAAACCTTTGACCTGCATTTTCCGCATCTGCCTTTTATAGCGCCACCAGGAGGCCGACTTTTGTAAAACACATTTTTGGATATTACTCCTCCAGATTCTGTCCAAAAATCACAAATCGTTACACAGTATCTCTATGGTCATGTGCTCAAGTCGGATCTGTCCGATATTTCATATTCCACCCTAATTGGCTATAATTGCC
This sequence comes from Electrona antarctica, assembly GCF_951216825.1. Lineage (NCBI taxonomy): Eukaryota > Metazoa > Chordata > Actinopteri > Myctophiformes > Myctophidae > Electrona > Electrona antarctica. The sequence goes on from NC_136811.1 coordinate 41,049,988, forward strand.
TTTCACAGTTTGCAAGATTGCCCCGTTTTGAACATAAGCCTCAAATCATGAACACAGCATGCAATTTACGTGAAATCTTTCACACATTTTCTTACTAGGCTGAGGAATATATCCCACCCTTTTCACATTGGCCTGTTATAGCGCCACCAACAGGTTGATTTTTGCAAAACAGGTTGATTGGAACAAAATGCCTCAAATCATCCAATTGCCATACAAGGCAAACATGTTTATATTACTACTAAACATTTTGCCAAACATCTCACACAGTCCTATCCTCCTGGTGGAGACCTGTGCCCAGAAGGGCACTTTTTCTAGTTTATATGTACAGTGTCATTATATAGATATGTTCTAGCCACGTTCTTAGCTTACGCATGTTTCTTGATAAATGCTTTTTGTCTCCACCAGGCCGAAGGCATGGGGAGAGAGTATGTTTTGCACTCCGTCCGTGTGTGTGTGTGTGTGTGTGTCCGTCCGTGTGTCCTTCCGTCCGTCCGTTACCAGCTAATCTCCAGCACCGTTAATCCGGTCGATACCAAACTTTGCACACACACTCCCTGGATGCCAACGATGAACCTCTGCCCCACATTTTCCAGAACGGCCTGTTATAGCGCCACCATGAGGCAGCTTTTCACATTTGTTACATAAAACTGCACCGATCTGCATGAAACGTTGCATGCACACTCCCTAGAGGCCAAGGACAAACCTTTGACCTGCATTTTCCGCATCTGCCTTTTATAGCGCCACCAGGAGGCCGACTTTTGTAAAACACATTTTTTGATATTACTCCTCCAGATTTTGTCCAAAAATCTCACAAATCGTTACACAGTATCTCTATGGTCATGTGCTCAAGTCGGATCTGTCCGATATTTCATATTCCATCCTAATTGGCTATAATTGGCTTTCACAGTTTGCAAGATTGCCCCGTTTTGAACAAAAGCCTCAAATCATGAACACAGCATGCAATTTACGTGAAATCTTTCACACATTTTCTTACTAGGCTGAGGAATATATCCCACCCTTTTCTCATTGGCCTGTTATAGCGCCACCAACAGGTTGATTTTTGCAAAACACATTTTTGGAACAAAATGCCTCAAATCATCCAATTGCCATCAAAGGCAAACATGTTTATATTACTCCTAAACATTTTGCCAAACATCTCACACAGTCCTATCCTCCTGGTGGAGACCTGTGCCCAGAAGGGCACTTTTTCTAGTTATATATGTGATGTATTCCCATGCTTTTTGTTCTTGCTTAATGTAAGTCGCTCTGGATTAAGAGCGTCTGCTAAATGCCTAAATTGTAAATTGTAGGACACAGACACATTTATCTTTTTTTCTTTATTTTCTTTATTTTTTCTTTTTTCTCTCTATCTATCTCTATAACATGAGTCTTCTGTTTGTCCTGGCAAAAATGGTAACAAATTCATCCATGTCCAATGTATTTGTTATAGATTTCTCATGTGCCAAGATGACCGCAAGTTCTTTTTTCTGTCGTGCAACATGGTGCGACGGTAGGGGGTTAGGACACGTGCCAGCATGGAGAAGGAACTCTCACATGAAGCTGAAGACACACCAATTACAAGGGCTGTCACATACAACTTGTGCAACACAGGAAATGCTTTCTTGTATGTCTTCATGTGTTTAGACACAGTGGCCAGGTCTGTTTCGGTTGGACACTATATCTTGGCCAACATTGGCTTTGCAACAATGAGTTCGCTTTTCAGAGTTGCATAGTCTTTTCCAGTTCCAGCAAGTGCATGCAAAGGCTGCAACAAGGTGGAGTCTAGAAATCTCTCAGAATAGGGTACAAGGCTTGATATGGCTGTCATTAGTTCTAAATTCTTCTTTGAGAATCTGTTTTCCATTTCTGAAATGGCCCAGTCGAGGATGCTGAGCAAGGATCTTTTGAGAGACTGAGACAGTATCTGTATGACCCACAGTTGACAACACAACACTTTCACCAAGGCGTTTGCTCAATATGCTCCTTCTTTTAGGTTGATGTGACACATCCTGATCCTCCGATAGTATTCAGTGTGGGGCAGATGGCCTGTTACAGCCCGATTTGGGATACCAGTAGCTTTGTTGTTGCAAGGAAAGCGGTAAAATGAGACTTTCGTGGTTGTTTGTCAGATTTAGTCCGACGGAGGAACACAGTATAACTCTATGGGGACACAAAAGCGACACAAAAATGGGACCCGGAAGTATCTCTGCGATCACGTCACGGTCACGGCTAAAATACGGAATAGTAATTTTAGTGACCTGTGTCAGTCAATGATAAAGTGGGAACACAACCTCAGAAAGGGCCACATTATTCTGTCCTCTGCCCTACAATATCTCCCTCCACCTGATTCAAATGAATGATCAATAGCTCTTGACACATGCTCTTAGCAGTAGCCAAAATACCTATTCATAGTTGAGATTTCGGTGAAGAGGTGACCACTGTTTCGGTGGCGAGTAAAAACAGCGAAGAGCTGGGGAGAGCGCGGTGGTTTACTCTTCACGGCCGCTCAGTGACGTCATGTTGTAGTTTCTGTGATATCGGTGGTCACCTCATCACCGAAAACTGGACTATGAATAGGCCTTAACTCCTGCCCTGTGTTTCATTCTTACTGCGTGGTGCTGCTGTGACAGCTGAATATCTGCATGGGGATTAAATGGTGCTTAGTGACTTCAGCGCTTGATAAGATTCATCATTAATTTGAATCAGTTATGTGGAGGGAGATCTTAAGGGTTTCTATTATGTTGCGTCCCCACATTATCAGTGACTGATTTGATCCCTCAAATTAATTGAATGATTGATAACAGATAATGGCACACCACATTCCCCCAGTAAGCTCCTTGGGAATTATTTTGGGAAACCTGTGGATACAGAACAGTATACTGTATGTGTCTACAATTTGTTAAGACTGGCAGAGCCTAAGACGCAAAACAAAAGTGTACTCCCTCCTTCCCGGTCCCCAAACACAATCATCGACACCAGTTTAAAAGTAAAAAAAATACAGTAATTTATTTACAAAAGTGACATTACATGAGAAAGTTATCTTAGGGTGGGCCATGAACATCAAATCCTATTAAGCAAGCAAAAACTATGCTTACCTTAAACCAAAAAATAATGCACTCTCTTACCTACTCTTACTACAGAAGCACAGGATCAATGAAGAACACAAAAGAAAGGACACCCACCCCATACACTACCAATTGGGAACTCATGCCAACAGTGACACCTCTAAACCTAAAAACACAGAAATCCACTGGTGTTGTTGGAGGCTGGCAAGGAGGAAGACATCTGAATGCTGGATCCAGCCAGCCCTCCAGCTTTATATTTGAGCTCCTCACAGGAGCCAATCACCAGCCTACCCTGGTTCCACCTAAAGGTTAGCCACTCACACTCAGTCACCACTCAGTCACCATTCACACCGGCAGCTGGTCTTCAATCAGTCACTCCTCACCACTCAATCACACATACACCAATGAGGCGTTATTATGTATCCCACCAACGTTCTAGCCCTGCTGTGATTGGCCAGTAGTCAATGTGATTGACAGTTATCGTTTTTGCAACTATGCCTATGCCTAAACCTAACCCTAAACCTAACTTCATTAAAACTATGCCTGCCTGGGAGCCAATCAGACACATGGGGGGAAATGACAAACAGGGCGACACACAGAAAAATACACACATATGACCCTATCCTATAGGATCATAACAGGACCCCAAGCCAAATACTCAGCGTTCTCCTCAACCCCTGCAACTGTCATCCTCACCTGTGTCTCTCACTCCTCAGCTCCTTGTCCTCCTCATCCACTTCTATCTCTTCCCCTCATCCTCCAATCCCTCAACCCCTCACATCATGCCTCTCAGTCCTTTGTCTCATTTTTGTTCTCCCTCTCTTTCCTTAGCCCCTTTGCTTGCTATCCCCTCACAACATTTCTTCACCATCATGCTCTCATCTCCTGCTCTTCATCCCCTCTTCCAGTGATCCATTCACAGCTCATCAAGTCATCAATTTCATATGCTATAAATAAACAAACTCAAGAACTAACAAAATATAATTTTGCGGGTCCTTCGTCCTTGGCACAAAAAAGTTTGAGGATGACTTAGTTACAGTAGAATCGGCCTTAGGTCTTAATGGGTTAAAATGGCAACTTCTATGAGTTCCAGTTGAGTTAAGTTGAGTACACAATTTGTACTTTAAGGTCACTGTGACCAGCACGCTGCTTTGTTTCCTTAGTACCAGTCTCTGCTGGGTACCGACCTGTGATGACAGTTTGGTGCCTCCCTAGAGATGATGAACAAGGAATGCATGCATGTGGGATTACAGTATGCCCTGATATAAACCTCTCTGCAATACTCCTTTATGTTAACAGTATGGCAGCCATTAAAGGATAACATTGTAGAAGGTTGACATTCTCTCCAGGAGAGCTGGAGGGGCGATGCCTATATTCTGTAGGTTATCAGTTAAAAAAGATAAAAGAGTGCAGCCTCTTTGCCATTGGGGGTTTGTTTGCTCCCATTACCATTAGAGAGGTATCTGTACTGGAAACGGTGATGCATACACATATGCAGAAACACTAAATTGAACATGAAATCTTGTCTTTGCCAGTTGATTTAATACCCCCTTTGTTTTGTGTCAGCTTTGCTGCAGCGACCTTATAATAAAATATCACTTAATTTAAGACTCTGGTCTCTTTCTTAGGTATTTAGCTTATGAGATCACCCTGCTTCTGGAAATATATAGGCTGTTCCTTGTGTGCAAAAAATATTTATTTGAATATAGTGCAAGCAGTGTTTTAGATCAACATTTAATACAGTGTAAAATGTGATTAGAATATATTATGGTAATGAACATATAGCTTCACAACATTTCACAGATCCATCACCATCAGATACATGCGGGTTCACATGTCTGTGAAAGGAAGACAAACAAAGTCATTAGTCATATTGACCATATGATCCATATGATCCATACACAGTGGCACGTTGTGCTTATGTCAGGGTGCCTGGGGTGGGGGGGGGTTCCCACTCCCAGATATGACAGATTACTGTGAGGATCAAGCAGATTCTTCCATAATCTACTCTTTCTACTGTTAATGTTTAACTGTAGCTGAGAGCTGTTGTGTTAATAATATTCATTCACATGTTTCTCTTACTGAAAATAGCATGTCAGTTCAATGGCTATTGTTGCCGTCAATCGTGGAAATAGGACACAAAGTTAGAATCAGTGACATTGCAATTGCACAGTTCAGCATATGTACAAATGTTTCACTCATTACATCAGGTCTATAAGTTGCATACTGTATATAAGGTTAACATGGGTTCAATTCAAGTATAGGCTGTTCTATTCAAGATATCAGCATATTAACCGAGGAAAGTTAATGGAAAGGCTATTATAAAAGTAAACCAGAATTTAGTTATGAGACAGAACTGAATATATGATGTCGTTTCCCCAGGGCGATGGGTTGGCAAGAGTACATTTCTGTCACGTTCGTTTCAGGAGGGCATGCAGGACCCAAAACGTGAGATGAATTAGTAACATATATGAACTGGCAAGAAGGTGAACACGGTGGACAATTAACACATGATTGGCTACGACTAACAGGACACTACTTCACAGGCTGGGTGAGAGAAGACAGACACCAGCTACTGTACAAAGGGCAACAGGAAACACAAGAACATTACTTCAATTAGTAAAACTAAAGTAAAAATCACACCTGTGTGAAGTGAGGGGCATTCTTATCATCTTACATCACCATGACGTAACATGTCGATTTGCTCAGACACATATGACGTAAATTCTCCATTCATTGTCAATGGGAATTTAATGTTTGTGTAAGATGAAAATCTACACTAATAGCTGAATATAGGAGGGGCTAGCACCCCTCAAAAAATAAAACAAGAGACAGATCATGACACATAAGCCTGTGGCCATCATCATTGTACTAGTAATAACATTTTACAGAGTCATATGATCTCATTTGGTTGGATATTGTAAATCATACAATTAGAGTCAAAATTATAGACCATACAGAGGGCCATAATGTGACAATACTGTACTCGTGTCAGCTACTCATACATTTAAATCCCTTTTGGCTTCCTGATCTATTTATGTTTGGACTGTAAGCCTCCTGGTGACTTTTACCATGCCTAGAGCGCAGCATATTTTCAATTGAAAGAAGATAGAAAAAGATATACAACTGCCCTTATATTATTTATCTGATTGTTGTAAATGAGTAATTGTCTTCAATTAAGACATATGGGTTTAATAAGCTTGTCTTGATGAATAAAACGTACCTGACATTGAGAAGATGGCCCCAAATAATGACAGGAAGGGGAGGAGCCACAGATTGACTGCCTGCTGCTCTGAGCCTGAGATGGGAGATGTAAGAAATGAGCTTATAGTTGGATCGATGGAGCGATTGATGCATTGATATTCAATCAATCGATAGACGGATATATGGCACAGACAGACAGATGAATGGCTTGACAAAGCAGTAGACAGACTGACATAGAGGTTGGTGCTGCTTTATACACTAAGAAAACTCACCGCCTATGGTGATGTATTTGGTTATGGTACTGTTTGTGTTGGTCTTGTTGTTGAAGGCCACGCAAGAGTACGACCCGCTCTGTGCCTCACTGGCACTGTACAATGCCAGCTCCGGACCCGTTCCATTCACAGCCTGCTCACTGAAAGCCCACTGGAACTCAGCTGGAGGTTGAGACTGTGCTGAACAGGACATGGTCAAGTTGGACCCAACGCTAAAGGTAGTGAAGTTCTGCTGCCCATTCACTGTGAACACCATGCTGTTAGGACCATCTAGGAGAGAGAGAGAGAGAGAGAGAGAGAGAGACATGGACAGAGAGAGAGAGAGAGAGAGAGAGAGAGAGAGAGAGAGAGAGAGAGAGAGAGAGAGAGAGAGAGAGAGAGAGAGAGAGAGAGAGAGAGAGAGAGAGAGAGAGAGAGAGAGAGAGAGAGAGAGAGAGCAAGGGGAGACAGGAGACAAAATCAAAAGAAACAGGAACACAGAGACAAAGGAAGCAAGATACAGACAGACAGAGGGACAGCGTCAGAGGAGAAGTGAAACAGAATGGACAGGGAGCCAGCAAATTAGAAAACATCATTTATAACATGGCTTGAATTGTCCATTTACTGTCAGAAAGGTTGAATAATGGACAGAATCAGTGCCGTCCAACTCACAGCTGATTGTAAGGTTCACAGGCTGGCTGATTCCGTCACCGATGTCATTGGACGCATTGCACCTGAACGGTCCCTGGTCATAGCGGGTCACATTGACCATGGTGAGAGTGGAGCCTCCATCACCAAGCTGAACTCCCTCACTGGCTGTGACATCAGAGCTGCCATTGAGCCACAGGTAAGAGAGGGATGAACCAGAGGATACAGAGCAGGTGAGGACTGCTGTGTCGAACTCCACATAGTCTGTAGTATTGTGGGTTATGACTACATTGGAGACTGGTGCTGTAGGGGGCAAGAAAAGACAAAGGCTTTTGCTTCCATCTCACCAACATTTTGAGATAATATTATTTTTTATGTTGGAACGGCAATTCAAGAGCTCCTTTCTCCATTGCTGGGCAATGCCTTTTGAGAAAACAATCATAACAGTTCTTACAGATATATAATATAATACAAATACATAGGTCTATTGTAATAGCTCAATAGCCAACTTGAAAAGCTCAGATACAGGTCTCAGTCTGTAAAAACATTTTGCTAACCCATGACTCAAGTTATCTACCAACCTTTAACCAAGATAATTGTCTCACTTTTGTACAATCAATAACGTTAAAACTCATGCGGTGTCAGGAGTTATTGACACAACAGCACCAGGTTCTGAGGAGTTGATAACAGAGTGAATGGCCACAATGGCGCCTCATTTATTCTTCACTGTACAACGGTGTCCCACACCGACAATAGCAGATCTACAAGCTCATAACGGGTCGAAGCTGTTGCCCGTTGTGAGCTTGTAGATCAGCTATTTTTGTATAGTAAATCAGGCTTCACAAGGAAGGGGCCGTTGGAAAGATGGAGGAATGTGTTTTTATGATACAGTATGCTGTTTCTCCTATATACTTATCCTTGTGTGTCTGTGTGGCGGTGGAGGTAGTTAGGCTACAGGGTGAGCGAGCAAGCTATCCAAAGGGCACATTATGTAAAGAAAATGGTGGTAGAATCATAACATACACAGGTTTTCTATTTACTGTTCAAAGTTTGTGGTTAACCCAAAACACACAAGACAGTAACTTGTTATTCAGTTCTTTTTGTGACCAACTTTTTTATTTTTATTTTTTTTAATTGTTACTCAGTTCTGTTGTTTGTTTCTTGGAGTTCCTTAATGAAGGAAAACAATACAATTTCAAATTGTTATCACATGTTTTGTTTTTTCTTTCTTGTGACCTCCCCTATACTGTATATTGGTCCAATGTTACACCTGGCCTCTTAAGAGCAAACACTCTTTCCATCTCTCTCTCACTCTCTTGCTCTAGTTAATTTACTCTAGCTGGGCTGTGGGGTTTTTGTGTGTGTGTGTGTGTGTATGTGTCTGCTGCTTGTGTGTGTGCGTGCATGCATGTTTGTGTATTCCACTTGAATCCTCTTATTTTACTTCCTTCTTTCCTCCCTCCCTCCCTCGATCCCTTTCTTTCTTTCCTTTCTTTCTTTCTTTCTTTCTTTCTTTCTTTCTTTCTTTCTTTCTTTCTTTCTTTCACTGTGAGACGTCTTTATCTAATCCTCACACAATACATCGTTATTACAACTCACCCTCTCTCATTTCTCTCATGTATTGCAAACGTCCCTTTTCTGAACAATGGGCCTTGATGTGGAACTTAAAACCCTTGAACTTCTCTAGGTGTAATTTAACAGTGCGATTCACCATATTCACATGGAAGCCGTATACACCTATCCATACCACCTATCAGACAGCACTTTATGGTTTTTGTTGTTGCAATTCCTCTTTTTTTTGTTTTTGTTGAATGAACCAGAAATCATACTTGCTAATATTCATACGTTACATGCATAGATCCAATCTCACCTAAAACAGTTATGTTAGCGTTCGCCCTGAGTTGGGACGGTGCGGTGCCCAGCATGATGTAATCCCCTGAGTCAGCCACGGTGACCGAGGTCAGCGTGAGGGTTGCGGTGTTCATGTCTACAGAGGCTCTGCCAGTGTATGCAGGGAACACCCCCTGCTGACCCGCCTGCCAGTTGACGATGACGTTGTCACCCACTGACCAGCTCCCGCCCGTCACGGTGGTCGGAGGCGATAGAGCCAGCGTCAGTGTGACCCCAACGCTGGAAGGGTTGCCAGAGGGCACGACCTGCAAGGCACTAGAGGCCAGCACCACTGGGGAATAAGCATATACTGTAAGTGTGAGTATTTCTATAGGCTTTTTTTCTTTCCCCCATAATATGGGTTTCGGGTCAGGAGAGTCAATCAAGCATAGTAAATACCATGGTCAAACCAGTTTTGGCATTGTGGGCAGGTGCCAAGTTCTGCTAAAAAAGGAACCCTCCATCAAGCTTGCCAGCAGAGGCCTGGGCCATGGCTCAGTGGTCCAGGCACCTTGGCTGGTAATCCAGTCTGGCAGTGTGCCGCGGGTTCGACTCCCGATCCCGACGGCCTTTACTGCATGTCTTCCCCCCATCTCTCTCCCCATTTCCTGTCAGCCTACTGTCTGTCCCTCCATAAAAATATAAAATAAAGGGAAAGCCACAAAAAGACAGAAGCATGGAAGTGCCTTGGTATAACTGTGCTTGATTGGTCAGCCTACTCACCTGACCTGAACCCTAGAATCTGAATCTGAATCAGCTTTAAATGCCACATCACAGTTTTACAGGCAAAAAAGTGGGTGAGATATTTTTTTGTGCATAGATCCCATCATGTCATTTTTCCAGTGTAAGGAGATCAAGACAGGAAAAGAAGAAAGTTTGAGCGCTTTTGCTACAAACTGTTCAATCAAAAAGGGTCTTCTATGGGGTATTGTAAAGAGAGGGGGAAGACACTAGACCCAACAATGCAAACAAGTTGAAGGCCACTATCAAAGCAACCTGGGCTTCCATAACATCTGAACAGCAGTGCCACAGTAATTTTATGTAATACATTTTGAGATACTGGATTTTTATTATTTTCATGATCTGTAATTAGCTGTAGCAGTAATCATCAAGATAAAAAAAGCCTTGAAATATTTAACTTTATGTGTAATGAATCTAGAATATGAAAGATTCACTTTTTACATTACTACAGAATTAAATGAAGTAACACATAATCACTGTTCTATCACTGTGCAAGCATAGCAAAGAATATCTTCACAAAACATTATGTGTTGATGTGTCAGATTAAAGTATAAGATGGTGATGTCAGTTGAACACATATCTTGCAGTCACGGTAAAGATGAATACATTTCAGATACATGTTGTTCTTTAATAGTAGTGTTAGATCAGTTGCAGGAAAGCTTACCTTGTATCAAAACCAACTGAAGAAGAATGGGCATTCCTCCACTTGACCTCTCCATTTTGCACATTGTGACACTGGTCTTGCTGTTTGTGGTCTAATATACATGAATTTCCCAGGCCAGCCCCCTACCCACAAAAGTCATGCAGACTTATCTCTTGGGTGTCCCAGTCAGTCAATCATTTGATGTTCACTCTTGTCAAACGACAATAGAGGTATTAGTCTCACAAATACTGTCCCGGGTCAAGTGACGTAAATCACCAATTAGCGTAATGACAAATTATGACATTTGGTATGTTTGGCATCTTTCAACAACACATACCCTAGTATCTTTCCAGCATCTTAATAAAAGCACATGGATGTACTGTACATGGATGTACTGTACAGTAGTGACAATATAGCTGCCATATATTTATTCTATTATTTTACCCTATTGAAAAATAATAAAACAATGTCATACACAGTACAATATTAGTGTTTATTTGTACACAGTTAAATGAACACTGAGAATTTCACAGTGTAGGTGTCTTGAATTCTATGGTTATGTTTTAATGAGAACTAGGGTGAGAATTTATGCCACTCGCACCTAGTACCTGTTGTGCACTTAGAGCAGTACTCATTATAATCATTGTATTTGGAGGCCAGAATAAATGCGACCGTAGGCCGCATTTACTATGAAAACCTGCATTTCCGTGTGTCACGTCACACCTCCATATATGGTCATGCCTCGTGACATCACGCCTCCATTTATGGTCACGCCTCGTGACATCATGCCTCCATCTCCATATATGGAGCTGACCTGTTCTGAGTCTGACATTCCACATATGTTGATCCTTCCCCACCCTCTTCGATGTCTCCCTTTTGACTGATACCTGTCCATTCAAACTCTAGATGGGCCCGCCACAAAGTTATTAGTGCAGCCGTGCCCGGCAGCCGGCGAAAACTAGAGTTCTCAACAGGCCCGAAACTTAAGGCCCGGTCCTACCTGGGCCCTCATCAAACCCTGTACACTCAAGACACTGCCCCGCTGCCACCCTTAGATCTCCATATATGGAGCTGACATGTTCTGACATTCTTTATGTTGATCTGACCTCATCAAACCCTGTACACTCAAGACACGCTCAATATAATTATGGCTGGTACAGAATTCATTCCACATGTTGATCTGACCCCCCATGCCAAAGTGCCAGCGCTCACCCAGCAGTCTGCCGCCACCGAGGTGGATGCATGCACGCGACCTCGCCCTAAAGGGCGTCTTACTGGTATTACTGAGGTAACCAGGAAGTGCCAGTTCCCTCGTTATTGTAGATTAGAACCCAACTCGACAGTATACAGTAGCATCCTGTGACTGGTTCCAAACTGAATGCTGGCAATGTAGTTTGTTTATTAGTTCTAAAACATAATTAAAACAAAGAAAGAAAGAAAATTAAATAAAGAAATTTGAAATCCAAATGTACAGGCTAGCTTTATTTTTGTGTGAAAAAAGGAAAAGGTGAAACACATTCTCCACCACATATCCACAGTTTCAGGTATTGTGAAATCTTCTGATTTCTTTCTTTTCTTCCAGTATAGGTGGGAGGGTAAGGCAAACATATCTTTCACACATCCCTAAGTAAACACCTGCATCATTGTTATGAAGCCAAGATCATATCAGTACCTGAGCACACCTGTGTATGTCAATGACACACTGGACTGGATGAGATTAATGTACAGGCTGGGTTATTTGCAGAGCATGTGAGACAGAGTAAATTACACTCCCTCGTGCGATGGAGTTGCGTGCCGAAAATAGCATGATCTATGAGCTCACAATGTGTTGTAGGCTGGCTAGATCAGCCATTTCTGGCACACAACTCTTTTGTTTAATGAAGTACAGACTTATGAGGAGTCGAGGACCACTTCAACCCTGAGGTGACTTGACCTCTAGTTGGAATAAGCATATATGCAGTATTACTAATTATTGCAATAACACATGGGAGGGTGTGTTTATTTATTTTATTACAGACACAGTGGTCAGGTGCAGCCTCTTATCTATGCCTTTCATGCAACACCTGTATTGCCTGAAAAGATTTCTTCAAAGTAGCATTATCTTTAACCACTTAAGCTCTACACTATATACGAAGAATAGTGAAAATTGCCAATCTACATGCTCACAACTTGTCACCATGCGAATCCTCAATTTAGATTTGATAAATATTTCACATTTAAATAATATGCACAAAATAGGGTTTAGGTGGTCTCATCAGCCATAGTTGTCTCCACCAGGCCGAAGGCATGGGGAGAGAGTATGTTTTGCACTCTGTCCGTGTGTCCGTCCGTCCGTCCGTGTGTGTGTGTCCGTCCGTCTGTGTACAGCTAATCTCCGGCACCGTTAACCTGGTCGATGCCAAATTTTGCACACACACTCCCTTGATGCCAAGTTGAACCTCTGCCCAAAATGTTATAACGGCCTGTTATAGCGCCACCAGGAGGCCGACTTTTGAAAAACACATTTTTGGTAATTACTCCTCCAGATTCTGTCCAAAAATCCCGCAAATCGTTACATACTATCTCTATAGTCATGTGTTCAAGTCGGAACTGTCCGATATTTCATATTCCATCCTAATTGGCTAACATTGGCTTTCAAAGTTTGCAGGATTGGGAACAAAAAGCCTCAAATCATGAACGCAGCGTGCAATTTACGTGAAATCTTTCACAGACTTTCCTACTAGGTTGAGGAAATATATCCCACCCTTTTCAGATTGGCCTGTTATAGCGCCACCAACAGGTGGATTTTTGCAAAACACATTTTTGGAACAAAATGCCTCAAATCATCCAATTGCCAGACGTAAGAAGAAATGGCACCCTTTTCACATTGGCCTATTATAGCGCCACCAGGAGGCCACAATCTGACCTGGGTTATTTGCAGAGCATGTGAGACAGAGTAAATTACACTCCCTCGTGCGATGGAGTTGCGCGCTGAAAATAGCATGATCTATGAGCTCACAATGTGTTGTAGGCTGGCTAGATCTGCCATTTCTGGCACACAACTCTGTTGTTTAATGAAGTACAGACTTATGAGGAGTCGAGGACCACTTCAACCCTGAGGTGACTTGACCTCTAGTTGGAATAAGCATATATGCAGTATTACTAATTATTGCAATAACACATGGGAGGGTGTGTTTTTTTATTTTATTACAGACACAGTGGTCAGGTGCAGCCTCTTATCTATGCCTTTCATGCAACACCTGTATTGCCTGAAAAGATTTCTTCAAAGTAGCATTATCTTTAACCACTTAAGCTCTACACTATATACGAAGAATAGTGAAAATTGCCAATCTACATGCTCACAACTTGTCACCATGCGAATCCTCAATTTAGATTTGATAAATATTTCACATTTAAATAATATGCACAAAATAGGGACTCTGGGGTTTAGGTGGTCTCATCAGCCATAGTTGTCTCCACCAGGCCGAAGGCATGGGGAGAGAGTATGTTTTGCACTCCGTCTGTGTGTCCGTCCGTCCGTCCGTGTGTGTGTTTGTCCGTCCGTCTGTGTACAGCTAATCTCCGGCACCTTTAACCTGGTCGATGCCAAATTTTGCACACACACTCCCTTGATGCCAACGTTGAACCTCTGCCCAAAATGTTATAACGGCCTGTTATAGCGCCACCAGGAGGCCGACTTTTGAAAAACACATTTTTGGAAATTACTCCTCCAGATTCTGTCCAAAAAGAAATGGCACCCTTTTCACATTGGCCTATTATAGCGCCACCAGGAGGCCACAACCTGACCTGCCCTGGTGGAGACCTGTGCCCTGAGGGGCACTTTATCTAGTTTATTTTATGTCTATCATCAACACAGAGCGAGACTTATTACTAGTGCTCAGATTGGTTGACTGAAACGACCTTCTATTTGCTTTTTATTGTAGGCTATGCTATATTAGATGCCTGTTTTGCTTTACATGCAGTCAAATAAACCTAACCTGACGCCTGGCCAAGATTTGTAGTTCTCCTGTGGGCACGTGCACCTGCAGAATGCCATTGTAATTTGTGTTCTGTGAGTGGGACGACACCACCCAATCTACAGTACAGGAAATGATTTGACTAATGCATTCATCTCATATGACATTCAAACAGTGTGGTGGTAATGGATTTATTTTCTCCTTTCTTAAAAGTGCATCAATGCTGCTCAGTACAACATCAACTACTACTACTACTACTACTACTACTACTACTACTACTACTACTACTAGCGAAGTGAGAACAAAACTTAATAAAACATTGAACGTAGCAATCAGTCTGGATTCCAGGCTAACCAATAATACTATTATTAATAGGAAATCATGGTGTTTGTAGTGCCAGGCTGCTGCATGAATGACACTAGTTTGCATTATGTGTATGTATGTAGGTGTCAAATATTCCCATTTAATGGTGCTGCATTACTGCAAATGCCTATGATTGCCAGGTTCCATTGTTAGACTGTGTGCAGTTGAGTGTGTTATGATCTTGCAGAGACTTATGAGCATCTTACAACTTAGAGTAGATTTTATGCACATCTTGGACCTATATTTAGGCCATCAAAGAGAAGGTAAAACATCCGAACACTGGTTTAAATCTCCAAAAACTTATTTTATTAATGGTGTAATGTTTCGACCTTATATGCCTTCATCAGGCAAATATTTTACTGACAGACAAAGGAACATATCAATTATACAAATGATTGGATAATGATAAAATAAAGCTTCTTGCCACATATCCCTGATTTATAGTATAAATGTATGACTCAGGCGTTACATCAATGGCTTGACCTGGCTAAAAGTGTCACAAGTTTGTTCTGCGCTGGTGGACATTGATTGTACAAAAGAAAGAGAGCAGGAGAGCTGCCAGATGAAAGCTTAGCACACTTGATTAGCCAATATTGACATTGCTATTTTATGAATAGGCCTACTGCTACATTAGGTAAAAACATCCTTCTATTAATTCATGAAACCCCTGTCTGTCTGTCTGTCTGTCTGTCTGTCTGTCTGTCTGTCTGTCTGTCTAAACTTGATGTGTGTCCCATATGACCTGGGTGTGTGCCTCAGTTTCTGAGACGCAAAGAACCATAAAGGTCTGAATCTTGGAAGTGGACTCCCCAACCCTAACCGTCACATCACATTTGTATAGTATAAGTCAAAGTCAAATTGGTCAAATCGCACAAATTATCAACAGAATGTAATTAGCCCTTCGCTAAATCCCACCCCAAAAAGCGATTGTCCAAAGCCAATCCAAATAGTTTAGCAACTGTTGCTATGCAGGTCAAGCTTTCGCCACCTCATAGCTGTCAATGTTATTTTGCATGGCTGTGTTGTTGAACATACAGTATACACAGCTTAACGTCGAGAAAGTTACACGACTGACCCACCCAGGCAATAATACTATTATGACCGTAGTTTTACTGTGCAACATGAAAACTCCTGTTGGGTGGTCGTTAAAAGTTGATTTCTCCCTCTGTCATTTCCTCATATTTATTTCTTGTTTATTTAAATAATGTCATGCAAATTTGGCCAATGCATAGCCTACTGCAGGCCTGGTTGCAGTGCCGTCTCCAGGCACAAATCAGCAGGGGGGCATACTTTTTTCCAAACCCCCCCCCCCCTATGTATAACAAATAGTCGCCTATTAACAAAGTGATGCTCGAAAAAGGCTACAATTATGCAGCAGCACCAACAACAAACAAAGAAATACAAATATATTGAGCATTATAATGTCTTCTGCATGCATATATAACCTTGTATTTCTATTAACTATTCAATTAATTTGAACATGTATAATAATCATGAAGAACTTATAGATTTAACATTTGTAAAACATAAAAATATTGGTAGGGTAGGGTACTACTGGCCAATCTGGACTGGAGGGGCACAAAATCCAATCTGGGGGGGCAATGCCCACCCTGTAGAGACGGCACTGCCTGGTTGACTAGATTTAGAAGACATTTTGATGCTCTTGCTACTGAAATGATCGATTATTTATATGGAGAAATCATGTCATGCATCTCTATGGGGGAGAAGGACGTCGCTACCGGTCCTATTGGACAAGGACGGATTGGGGAGCGACTTAGCAAAGGGCTAATTGTCTCCACCAGGCCGAAGGCATGGGGAGAGAGTCTGTTTTGCACTCCGTCCGTCCGTCCGTGTGTCCGTGTGTCCGTCCGTCCGTGTGTCCGTGTGTCCGTCCGTCCGTGTGTCCGTCCGTCTGTGAACAGCTAATCTCCGGCACCGTTAACCCGGTCGATGCCAAATTTTGCACACACACTCCCTGGATGCCAACGATGAACCTCTGCCCCAAAATTTCCAGAATGGCCTTTTATAGCGCCACCAGGAGGCCGCTTTGTGCAAAACAAGTTTTTGGACAGTACACCTACATATTTTGTCCAAACATCACGCAAATTGGTACACAGTCTCTCTAGAGCCATTCAACGAAACGGGTCTTTCAGATTTCTCAGACTCCATCCTGATTGGCTAAGATTGGCTTCCAAAGTTTGCAGGAGTGCTCGGTTTCAAACAAAATGCTGCAAATCATGAACACATCATGTGATTTCCGTGAAATTGTGCACGCACATTCCCACTAGGCAGAGGAAGAAATGCCCCATGAACATTTTCAACTCAGCCTCATGGTGGCGCTATAACTGGCCGAAAAGTGTTTTTACCTCTAACTGCACGGATCTGTGAATAACTTTGTATGCCAACTCCCTAGAGGCCAAGGAAAAACCTTTGCCTGGAATGTTTCACATCTGCTCTTTATAGCGCCACCAGAAGGCCGACATATGTAAAACACATTTTCTAATATTACTCCTTCAGATTGTATCCAAATTTCACGCAAATCGGTACACATGCTCTCCATAGTCATGTGATCAAGACGGGTTTGTTTGATTTCTCATAATCCACCCTCATTGGCTACGATTGGCTCCTAAACTTTTCAGGAGTAGCCCGCTTTGTACCCGTTTTGTACAAATCGCCACAACTACTCAACGCAGCGTCCGATTGTGGTGAAACTGTGCATGCATATTCCCACTAGGCTTTGGAAGAAATGCCACTTGACCGTTTTCAAATCAGCCTCATGGTGGCGCTACAACAGGCCAAGCCGCGACACACACACACACACACACACACACACACACACACACACACACACACACACACACACACACACACACACACACACACACACACACACAACACACACACACGTTTATATTGCTCCTAAACATTTTGCCAAACATCACACACACACACTCCTATCCTCCTGGTGGAGACCTGTGCCCAGAAGGGCACTTTTTCTAGTTGCAACTCATTTGCTGCCACACTCCGGTGCTGCAACTTGTGTGCCCCTGGATGCAGTGCGTATTTTATTTTGAAGACCACACAATTCACCCCAAAATGAATCGCCTATCTGACGATCATAACTTTAAAAGTCATCAGAAGCGTTAATATTGTAACCGTGGGGTTGCGAGGATTAAATAATGAGCCCCTAACAATTCAATTCAATTCAGAGAAAAAAGCGTCCTAAGATTGGCGCTTGTAATGGCGGCAGACGGCAGGGAATCATTGACCTAGTGACGTAGACGCTGCTAGACGGTGGATATCAGCGAGACCATTCTAAATCAATAAATATTTAAAAAGACGTCAAAAGACACACTTGGCAACGAGCGACATTGGAAAAAGGCGTAAAAGACGTTCTTGGCACCGAGTGAGTTTTAAACATAGGGGGTACATTTATTCAAAATAATATTAATAAGAAGAAGACTATTCCCTAAATATGTGAATTTGAGATCTTCATTCAGATCTCTAAATTGTGCTGCCTTGAAAATGCTATTGCTCGTGGGAGGCAGTGCATATGATTTTCCTTTAAAGGCAGCTAATGTGAACGGGTCCACCCTTAGATGATTGCACTTTCTTATTGACAATCAACTTAGCTTATACATAAGGTATGGGCAAAACAGAGAATTATGATATTTGAATGACTATTTGAAAATCTAAGCTTAGGAATCCTGTTCTAACTGTACACAATACCTCAGCAAAAGGCTTTGAGTGTTATTGCTACAATGTTGAGGAAACAAAACTAAACACTTACATTCTTGTGTAGGCTACTTGAGAGAAATATGTGAGATGGAACTTGTGTAACTTGGCCAGTGCATATGTTTGCACTTTGTCTCAATGTATTTTTACTGGTTAAAGAAAGGTTCAATAAATCTTGATTACTGAATCCTTTCACTATGTGTATTTGTATATGTATTTGAGTCACAGTGGCCTTGTAATCCAACACACTTGACAGGTTGTACATGTTATTCCTTAACTGAGAGCACACTGCCTCCTTTAGGACTCAACAAAGAACTGCACTCCTACACCCAGAGCCAGAACCAGTAGACTGCTCATCATTAGTATCTTCACCCCCGAAGAAGGACCCCAGGTGTGGTTATAATATTTAAATATGTCTTCCCTGTGTATTTTTCGTTTCTTCCTGAAAGCTGAAAGCATTTGAGTCAAAAGGCCCAATCGAAATATCACCATTTTAGTGACATCATATAACACCTAACCCCTCCCACATTATCATACAATAACAGCTGTGGGCGAGGCTTAAGTTCATGTAGGTGGTCCTAAGGTGAAAACCAGGCATACTTAACGAACCGGTGGGTGTGGCCACATAAAAACATAATTTTAACACTTTCTGTGGGGGGGGGGGGGGGGGGGGGGGGGGGGGAACCACGGCACTCCATCTTTAAGAAACCAGAGACTAGAACTAGGCCAGTGCCCATTGGGCACTGGCCTAGTTGGAATGATGCAAGTTGGAAATGAATGCCCCACCCAGTTATTATGTCTGTGTAACTTTTATAACATATGTAGTTCTTATCAGGCATGCCCAAATATGGAGTCTATGCAGATTTCAGAACAATGATTGTGGTGTCAGAACAGGCCAGCTCCATATATGGAGATATAGGGGTGATCAGGTCCAGAACCCGGGCAGAGGCTTTTGTGTCGTTTCTGGACAACCGGCTATCCGATGGACTCCGGTCACTGGGCACTGCACTCCCTGTGGGAGTGTGGAACGTGTGTGTTGAATTTGAGTTCTCAAGTTACGTGGATACAGACGCATACACACGATACGTACGTACGTACAGTCGTACACACATAGACTTGGTTTATTTATACTAGATAGATATACTGCTGTTTCTGTCATGAGTTTGAATTAAAATGTACAACCTTTCCAAAACATGCACTTCTGTTAAATGTAAGTACTTAAATGGCTTTACCTTCAACCACATTGGTGGTCTCCACAGAGTATGCAGGCATTCTCCGTTACACACATTAATGCCCTGAAATAAATTACGTTTGCGTGGGGACCAGTCAAGCTTATTCTGGTTCATGTTCACATAGTCAACAACATGCACACATCGCTTAAATTCCCAGCGGATTGTACAGTCAACATCCAGAGTAGCCTGTGCAGCTTGGCATTAAGCAGAGGAAAGTATTGCGACTCAGTTGGATCGCAACATCAGTACCAGTGATGTTGACCGTCCATGATGGGTCGACTATAACAGAACAATTGATGTTTAAGCAACTAATGTAACAGTGCACAGGACAATTTCATGAATTAATTCATTGATTTGGTTGTTGACTGACCCAATTACTGACTGACTGACTGACTGACTAACTATACAATCTATCCATTCATTCATTCGTACAAGTGTCAGTGTGTAGAGATGATAGTCCAGACTGAAGATGACCATGACATGTAAACGTATAGAGGCCTTGCACCGATAGAATCAAGCATCAGAGGGCAGCAGTGAGTCCTTTCATCTGGAGTTAGCCCATCTTTGTGCCAGACTACGTGTAGGCGTGGCACCCTGGGCTGGCAGATCAGTCTTTCCAGCCTGGGGAGTGAGAGACCTCAGACCTGGCCTGGTTCTCACTGACAAACTGCCGTGGATGGGAGAAATTTATAGTAACTACTAACTAGTATTTATATAACATGCCATACGTCATAGAATGTTCCAGGCTAAATGAGATTGCCTCCATGCTTCAGCCTTTATTTATTTATTTTTAATGAACTATAACACCAATGGTAATCACATAATTAAATGTATAACTAGGCTATCTGACCTCTACAAGATAGCTTATCTTAAATAAATGTTTCAATCAATTATTAGTTAGATTGTGATTAAAACAGTAAAATTATATAGTATTATGAGGAAATTGTAATGCATTACAGTGCATTGACATGAGCTTCATAGAAAGTGTTAGCGTAATGTTTTCACTTCCTTCACAATTTGCATGCATTTACTTGCATCACAATTTGCATGAATTCCCCTTTTTTCTTTGTGGTTGTGTGTGTGTGTGTGTGTGCGTGCGTGCGTGTGTGCGTGCGTGCGTGTGTGAGAGACAAAATATTACATCATAATTTATTTTGCAAATGGGGAAGATTTGACCAAAGCTGCTATAGTTACAGACTATAGTTACCCAGCTCCAGCAACAGAAATATGGACCCTTTTCACAGGTGTTTTGACATGTAAAAAGCAGAAACTATGAGGTCAAATTATGTTTGTTTAATTTAGGAAGTTCTGTGTGCCAGTAGGAAGTTCATTTTACATAAGCTGCATGCTTGCACAGTATAGGCTTACACAATTGAATACAAAAAAATCGATCCTGATAATCCTGCTGGTATGGATATACCAGAAGGATATGTTCAAGCACTAGTGAAAAGTTCCAAGTTTGTCCAACAATGTCCATGTTTGTTTACTGTTTTGTGAAACCATAGTTTACCTCATGAATGCATTTGATACTGAGCTTACCGGTAAGTACAAAAAAATCACACCTATACATTTATTGTTATAGTTACTGTACTGTACTGTGCTCTGTACTGTATTGTAGTGTAGTGTACTGTGCTCTGTACTGTACTTTTTATTTTTTGGAAAAAATCTTTGAGAAATGACAGAGTTACCATGTGGGGGTCTCCGGAACATCCAGACCCCAGGAATATGCCCAGGGGGCCGGCCCTGTACCGGCAATCCTTCCCGCGTCCGAAACGGTCGAGAAATGACAGTTTTTCTAACCTCTTTGAAGTAGCTTAGCATAAATACATGTGTATGTCTGTCAGTGCATATAGCTTTGCTGTAGCTTAGCTACCGTCTTTCCAGTGTGGACTGTGGAGTACAGCATTTGGTACTGCAGGGTCGGACTGGGACAAAAACATCGGCCTTGTACTTATATTGATTATATTGTATTTTATTTATTATTTTACTTTACTATGTTTTTGATATAAAAAAAATGCACATAAAGTGCACAAAGACCCGCACACCATCTGTACTGCCTATGTTTTTGATATTTAACATGACCTACTACATGTAATAGCCAAACACAAGTATTTTATTGAATTAGAATGTATTGCTTTTTAGTCAAATAAACCAACTAAAATCAATCCAAATATATACTGCCAAAAATGTATGCCTTGTGTCTCTATGCCGTATGTGTGAATGTGTACTTAGGCCACAGTCATCAGTAAATAATTAATATCTCAGTTAAACTGTTTTGGATACATTTCCATATACAAATGCCTCAGCATCCTTTCAAATACCATGGGGAAGTTAACATGTATAGCTGTCAGTGTGAGTAGGGAAATGTCTACCAAAACACAATCATATTGTTCCTCATTTCTAAATATTACCATGATGACTTCAGAAGTCAGAAGTCCACCTGACATTGACATTGTCATCCATTTCAAAATCACAACAAAGACAAAAGTTAAATGAGAGTGAATACCATGTTTTCAGTTTGTCATCCAAGTGGCTAAAGCCACTGAAGCAGTAAGCAGTGAATCTGAAGCATTGCTCAATCTACAGTACCAACAGTGTTGGAACTAACGCCCTTACTTTAAGTTACTTTACATAACGAAACTTCTTTCTGCTGTAACTTGTAACGTAACTCTTTACATTTTCCCATTCAGTAACGCCATTATAGTTACTGTGTTTTCAATGGGTGAGTTAGTAGTTACCCACGTTATGTAATGTAATTCAAAAGAACCGTCTCCTTCTCCTGCCAGTGCGAACTGCGGAGTCTGTCATGTAAACTGACATGGTGCTCTGAGTGCGCTCCAAGAGTGAAACACATTCCACATGAGAAAGATAAAGTGGCTTCCACAGGGCATAACAGCATCATAATGATGATGATTGGTCAACATAGGTTAACATAGGGTAATTACTTTAGGCCTGTCTGTGCATGCGGGCAGGGCATCAGTATTATATCCATATCATTAGACTGGATATTGTCTGTGATTTTGTATATTGTACTATTGGCATAAGTGTTCTATTCATGTTTTTTAGTAGAGTAGAGCTTAAAACAAACCACAACTGGACCAGTGACACAGTGACACTAGGGAATATCTTTTCCTTGAAAACAATGTGTCTGAATTGGAAAATCTTATATATATATTCTTTTAAACCTTTATTTTTTTGTAAAGTAACTAGTAACTAGTTACTTTCATAATTTAGTAACTAGTAAAGTAATTAGTTACTTTTTCAGACTAGTAACTATAACTAATTACTTTTTAAAAGTAACTTGAACAACACTGCTGATCAATCTACGAAGCACTGAAAAAGAGCTCAGAGTAAGTCAAAAGTAAACGGACTGGATGTTCTTGTAATGCCCTCTTTGGAAATGAACTTGCATCATGCCCCGCACAATTTCACACAGTCCCTATGGCCTCATACTGTGCCGGGTGTGGTTTAGGATGTGAATAGAGGAATCTCCAATGCCGAATATTTTGTTTCATGCACACAGAGACGCATAGCCTACATGTATCGTGGGACAGAGGAGCACGTATCAGCATGTAGATCGGCTACTTTCGCTGTTTGATTTGTCCTACTATTGGTGCTAAATAACACTTAAACTCACTGCCAGACCGGGCGAGGAGGAGGGGCCGCTTTAGCTCTGAGCAAATCCACATAAGCACGCATGCAATACTAGAAAAAAGGAAAATATCCTCACACAATGCACCCAGAGTGAATTTATTAAAGTACACAGTTTTGACCTGAAGAGCTCTTTGTCACTGAACTTAGAGAGAAAGATAGAAATTCTATCTAGTGGGAGTTATAATACAGGTCTTGAACCTGATGCTTCTCAATCTTCATGTCCGGGTGACTTCAGAGTTCAGACAAGGAGGGTAGCTAAGGCAGGATCACATTTTATTTAGGTTAGATGTAGCCTACAGCTGAAAGGTGAACTGAAAGGAATAGAAGGTATAGCCATTACTAAGCATGAGTATAATAAGCAGAAGCCTCGGGTAAAAACTTCAGCTTTGACCATGGTCTTATATCTGCACAATTACACTGGAATACAGCATCCTTCAGATTCATAGATAGACCTTTATTGTCTCCACCAGGCCGAAGGCGCGTGCGTGCGTGCGTGCGTGCGTGCGTGCGTGCGTGCGTGCGTGCGTGCGTGCGTGCGTGCAATCATTTTGCATTCATGGAGAGCGACTGTGAAAATGTGTTTAAAATAAGACAGCTGAGTGCAGGATTCATTAAGGACCACCAGATAGCGTTCTGCCTGTAGTGATCGGTGTGATCATTAACCTCTGTGGCCAGTATAGTAGGCCTACTTCTTTATACAACACTGGCTGAGTTTTCTGCCAAGAGCTAGCTACATAAACTATGACTGTCAAATAATCCACTGGGCTATGATATCATCATGATCTAGCTGAATTGTATGCTTTGTTTTCTAAAGTCTTTATAGAAAGTCATTATTTATGTTTTGTGTTGACTGCAAAACATTGAAAAGCAAACATTTCACGTCAGTATGTGTGCTGTGCGTGAGCGCACTGTTCCAGGAATAACAATGTACTGGTTCACAATTCACATTGGTGTAATAATCAATCTTTCAAGGAAACAAAGGTGTTGGTTTCGGTAAAGACATTTAATCAGTGTTTCTGTTATCAGTGTTTCTGTTACAAAGGTGTTGGTTTCGGTAAAGACATTTCATCAGTGTTTCTGTTATAGTCATTAAACAACACTGGGGCTGTTGTTGAACACTCCTTGGATTTATGGTGCATGGCTCACACTGACTCACAGGGACGGGGTAAAGGTTGACATAACAGTGATCAGTGACAGCAGCCAAGCGGAAAGAGACTGCATTCTAAGTCATATCTGTGAAGTGTTATCATCATCCTTATTAATACAATAATAAAATGCACAAATTGACTGGCAATGATGTCCAGTAAATGCTCAACACGTGTGAAAGAATCATGCGGAAATCAGACCCTATTTTTAAACATAAAATGATTCTAAACAGAATAAAATAGACACTAGAACATATAGCATAACAGAATAAATTCCATATGTCAAGGTTCCTCTATTGTTACATGTGTATTACAATTATTTTGTTGTAGTTTGACACAATTAAAAAATTCAAGTCTAGTAGTAGTCTAAAAATCACACCCGTGTGAACTGAGTGGTGCAAGGTCTTATATAGTCTGATCAGCTGTGGTCTGACGTAATGTCACTAACCATAGCAACCATGCTCACCCGTACAGGCACAAACACACACAGGTACTAACAAAGCCAGTTGTTGGAGTGGTTTGCACCACTCAAAAATCACACAAGTGTGAAGTGAGGGGCACTCTAATCATCGTACATCATCATCAAGAATGGTGGTCCCTTATTGGCCAAGGGTGGCCACTGACATACCCAGCCGATTTGCTCAGATGACGTAAATTCTCTGTTCATTGTCAATGGCATTTAATGTTTGTGTTCAGACAGAATCTACACTATAGCTGTTTATAGGAGGGGCTACCGTCTCTCCTATAATACAGTTAGAGTCCTACAAGATAATGTAACCTGTACTGCAATAACACTGTTGGCCAAATCAAGCAGTTTCTTAATATCCTCTTCTGAAGAAACACATGGTTAACCTCTCTTAGATTATCACTTTAAACTCTGTTAATATTAAAGCTACATTAATATCATAGACATATGAAATTCCATTGAAATGAACATACAGTGTAGGTCAAAAAACATTATAATGTTCCCATTGTCTACTACTATACAGTCATTGTAAATGCATCAAGCATTTGTGTTACCCTCTGATCTGTACTATGATAGAAACATTTTACCCCAGGAGCCCTAGAAAGTTGGGCCAACTGAAAAACAACCAGGAGTGGACTGGGAATTGGCCCTCAAATGTGTTATTGTTATATTAAAAAATCACACCCGTGTGAACTGAGTGGTGCAAGGTCTTATATAGCCTGCGCCTGATCAGCTGTGGTCTGACGTAATGTCAGTGACCATAGTAACCATGCTCATTCTTTTGGGCCCCACGTACAGGTATACACACAAACACGGATACAAACAAAGCTGGTTGTTGGAGTGGTTTGCACCACTCAAAAATCACACGTATGTCTTAGGTTGTAATTTACTGCCCTAAACAAACACTTTGACTTCTGAACACGAGTTACACGACTTAATTGACTGTAGAACAGCTTCCCTCCCGTTCACGAGTTATGTTTTAATTGTTTAATCCGCATTTTTAATACGTTTTAAGTCATACAGGGATTCCACCGGACAGAGTGGGATAGGTGACGTGTTTTGATGATGTCATCACAAAAACAGCCGTCGCTCTGGCATGCAAAGGCGAAATTGAGGCACACTGCATTACAATGGGGGCAGTGGTGCGGTGTGGGCGCTTTCCTCCTCTGCTCTGTTGTTGTGATCGCCACTTTGGAATATTTTCAACACTACGACAACCGCTATACATTATATAATATATACTTAGGACAAGGTGCAGGACATTATTAAAGGTGCGTTTATAGTCAATGGGTGGCTCAAGGAAGAGCTAAAGTCCAAGTCAACTCTCTCTAGGTCGTCCTCAGACGAGCCCTCCATTGTCGCTTCCAGTCATCCCGGTTTGCATCTGACCAGTTCGTTGGTACTTTGCACTCCTGCGTCGTTCTTGAGTACATCCACGCATGTTAGTGTGATCATTGATCACACTGATCGATGCCCGTGTGTTGGTTCCCACAACACCAATTTGCTGGCTGGCAGTTCTTTATGTCTTTGGCAGTGTCCTACTAGTCTCATTCTCCTGGCTCACCCTTGGTATTCCCTCATACAGAACCTTGTTGGTAACATGTACACTCTTGCTGATGTTAAGTAGGCTACTGCACAGAGTGCACGTAACATTCTGGTGTATAGTTACATTCTGGAAGTTTACTTGCCTACTTACAGTAATGTTCATGCATCTGAATATTTTATCATGGACATGTGTGTTTGGTGACATGTGACATGAAAAACCCCAACCACTTTTCCGTCAGCAAAATTGTATTTATTGGTGCAAAAGCAGATATAATTGGACAAAACAAGAGAATGCAAACAGGGGCATCGAGTTGTGTGGCTCAGAATAATGGACAACAGAGCATTGGAGCTGCTATACTGTAGCATCATGTTCTTTCAGTGCATCTGAAAAAGTGTATAACTACTGGGCAGAGATTACCAGGTGGTTTGAACTCCAGTAATAAACTAAGGGGTGGAGGACAGAGTTCATACATACTTCAATAAACCACACACACTTACAGTATGATTTACACTTTGTGGCATGACAGAGTGGCGTGCTAAAAATACGCTCCCAACGGGTCGCACTGCGATGAGTTCACATATCGTCTATTTTCAGTGTATGAAGCACAATGTCGTATGACAGATTATAAAGCATCTCTTAATTGGTCCTTACTTTCATAGACACTTGCTGGTGAACTATTATAAATAACTGCTATATTGAACAAATTACAAAATGCAGCATGTGGCTCTGCAGTCTCATTCAAGACTACCAGTATACAGTACAGTACACTAATCAATTTCATCTATAAAAAAATACATCTTAAATTAACTTCACTTTAACACATCTTGAATACATAATCTTAAATACACTTACAGGTATCAAATAGTCATAACATTACAATTGTGGCAAAAGTATTTAACACATTGTGGCACTAAATCAATAAAATAAGGCTGATAACATGGGAGTCTTCTGCCATATTCATAAATATAGCCCCATCTTATTTCTGATTATCCACGTACTATTTCTGAAATACTGATTTCTGAAATAAAATGTTTGCTGCCTGCAACTAGGAGGACCACTAGGGGACAAGCACCAAAAAAAGCAATACACCAGACCAGCATATTGGTGATGCCAATCTGGTCTATGCAGAGAAAGCTTTGAAATAAAAACATAATTGATTTCTTCTTTAGTCCTCTGAAGTAACAGAGTTGCAGAAACAAATTGAACCATCAGATTAGACACGATATGTTGCATCACAAATATTTAAACTATCATGAAAACTATAAGTAATATTGAATGGAAAAATAGTATAGTAGGCCCATTTCAAGGGTAATACAAGTATTAACAAAAAAACAATGTAGCAATCCATACATTTGTACCTGAAGTTTCAGCCCAGTGCAGGTTACTGTTACTGATATCATTTTATGTATGTGAAATGAATCATACAGAATTGTTCTTGGCATGATTAAAGCATGCAGGCTTATAGGGTAACGTTAAATAAATGAATTTGCTTGCTACAAAAGCATCAATGCTTTTAAAATAGTCCTTTGGAATTATGCTTTTCAAATAGAAATGCATCTAGACATTTACTGTATTGGAGTCGAGTCGAGTCGAGTCAAGTCAGATCAAGTCAAGTCAAGTTGTCTCAAAACTGGACCAAAATCAAACAAACCAAGCCAGAATCATGCCCACTGAAAGATTTTCCAATTATAGAAGCTAAAACTACAATGTTAATCACTGCTAATGTGCTTGTATGCCAGCTAAACGCAGGTTTCACCTTCAATGAAACTGAACTTTGGAGTGTATATTTCTCTCGCTAGATGTGGGCTATAGCTTGGCACATCTCAGCTGACTGTAAAACATAATTGCACATGGCTGCATCTAAGAGGGTCTTTACTTCTTACAGAGAAGGAGTGGTCCGCACACAGTCTTTGCTCCACAGTCTTTACTTCTTAACCTGAGAGTAGACAGTGGAGTCGTCATCAGCAGGCTGCCCATGGCCAGCAGCCTGAGATGCTGCCCGAGGAAAAGCTTTAGGAGGGCCAGCCAACTGTCCAGGCTGAGGGGCCGACCTCTTCACATCGTGCATGTGAGCATCGTAAGTAGGAGGGGATGATGTCCTTGTCCCTCCTCCGGCCCTGCTGTTCCCCTGGATCTCGGCGTACTCTGTGGGTGAGGTACCAAAGTTCCCCAGAGGGACGCTTCCACCGCCCTTCTTCTGGAATTTACTGATTTCTACATAGTTCACTTCCTAGAGGAAGATTTGAAAGGAAGAGATGTTATTGGAGTTGTCTGACGACAACATAAATCATGGATGTATTTGTGCACGTTTGTATGAAATATATATAATACAGATGAACAGTTCTGGTCATACTTGATATTACTCTAATATGACTTAGATGGTAGACTCACAGTAGAATATGATGTCAAAGTAACACCTTTCTTCTCACACGCACGCACGCACACGCACGCACGCACACGCACGTGCGCTCACACACGTGCGTGCACGCACACACACACACACACACACACACACACACACACACACACACACACACACACACACACACACACTCACTCACTCACTCACTCACTCACTCACTCACTCACTCACTCACTCACTCACTCACACACACACACACACACACACACACACACACACACACACACACACACACACACACACACACACACACACACACACACACACACACACACACACACACACATATGCTGCCTGATAGTTTACTGGTAGTTTGATGAGTGATCTTTGTGGACTTCCTGATCAGTACCATCAGACTTGACATTGAGGAACTGCAGGTTGTTAAACGTGACGTGTTGTTTTATAGTGTTCTATTATAGGACATACATAGTTAGTGTCCAGTCTTTGACCAGCTTTACAACCATAATGTCAATACAGATTTGAGCCCTCTTCCAGTCAGCCTTACTTATCAAGGGTTGTGTGTGTAGTAAAAGGTCAGACTTTGAACCCTGATAAATTGTGTATGCTAAACTCACAACTTGGATGTCCGGATGTGTGTGTGTGTGTGTGTGTGTGTGTGTGTGTGTGTGTGTGTGTGTGTGTGTGTGTGTGTGTGTGTGTGTGTGTGTGTGTGTGTGTGTGTGTGTGCGTGTGTGTGTGTGTGTGCGTGTGTGTGTGTGTGTTTTACCGGTTCCTCTGAGCCTGCTTTGACATGGCCTGGATCTGCTAAAAAAAACACACACACAATAATGCTTAGAGATACAGTAAACCAGGTCATGCAGCAGTTTAGACCTATAATATAATCATCAAAACACATCACACATGTATGACAATATGCAAAATACATGGAGATGCACAGTATGCTCTCACACACACACACACACACACACACACACACACACACACACACACACACACACACACACACACACACACACACACACACGACTTACCGCTGCCAGACGTACTGCCATTGCTCCGAAACGTCCTGTGCAGAAAACTATTACTTAAACGATCACTTCAACCATTTGTTCACACATAATTTAATACTATGGACGTACATCAAAGGATATTAGCATTAACATTTTGTCACAGTATTATCTTTTGCATTGATTAATAATAAAGCAGTGTTAAACTATATTTGAAATGATTGACATAATAGAAATATTTCAACCTTACCCCTTTTTGTACAAATAGTACCCTCCCCCGCCAAATGTCCCTATAACTAGAAGCACACCAATCACTATTGCAGCAATGACACCACCCGATAAACCTCCAGCCTCTGGTGGTGTAGGTCCTTTCTCTGGAACATGTGACAAAAACAAACAAGCAAGGAACAGGAGAAGAAAAGATAATTGTTACAATTACTTTATACTGTTTATGCAAGGGACTAAATTCTTTTCGCTCATATGCCACCAAAATGTGGAACGCCCTACCAACAGTCATTAAGACATGCAAATCCCTTGACTCCTTCAAAACCGCTCTCAAAGGGCATCTACGGACGGCTGCAATTCGAAACTGGCCCCCGTAAAATCTGAATCCCCCACGTAAACGCACCCCTTTTCCCCCTCACTGTATATATGTTTTTTTTCCCTTTTTACCTCCTCTATGATGATTTCCTGTTTTTGGCTATATAGAAGTGTATTTGTATGTCTCTAAATGTTATGATGAATTGAACATGGTGGACCCTATTGTAAACAAGTGTAATGCTTTATGGTGTCGTCCACAGTTAACAGTTTTGTATTGAGTTGTGCTTGAAATGTACTGTAATTATCCAATCTGTTAATAAATACTTCAATCAATCAATCAATACAAAAGGGTATCACGTATTTCAACCCGCAGCAACACTCATTCAGTGCCAAGTGGGCGTATGGGTCGCACAGCACACCAATGGTCACTGGTGCTCTAGTCTCACATAGCCAGACAATATTACACAATCAACGAATGCTACATAGTCTTGAACTACACCTCCCGAAGGAAGCTTCCATTTCCGTTCACGAAAATATATTTAAAAATGTCTTTAGAGCTTTTTTATGTTCATTTCTGCTATGCAGCAAGCTATAGACGCGTAGATGATTTCTATTTATATTAGGATACATTTGCGCAACTGTAAAGTGAAACGGAAGTGGGGAGGATCGAGGCTCCACTTCCGCTTTATATTTTACACATGATAGAGCTTCCGTTGCTCCAGAGAGTCCAGACTGTATGACGGAAGCATTTGAAAATTGCAGGTGCTCCAACTTGATCCATCATTTGTACAAATATTGTTCAGTGTTCTGGCTATTGGGATCGCTGCTTTCTGCACCAGTACTTTCTGTGTGTGTGTGTGTGTGTGTGTGTGTGTGTGTGTGTGTGTGTGTGTGTGTGTGTGTGTGTGTGTGTGTGTGTGTGTG
This sequence comes from Electrona antarctica, assembly GCF_951216825.1. Classification (NCBI taxonomy): domain Eukaryota; kingdom Metazoa; phylum Chordata; class Actinopteri; order Myctophiformes; family Myctophidae; genus Electrona; species Electrona antarctica. The sequence goes on from NC_136811.1 coordinate 41,081,381, forward strand.
TGTGTGTGTGTGTGTGTGTGTGTGTGTGTGTGTGTGTGTGTGTGTGTGTGTGTGTGTGTGTGTGTGTGTGTGTGTGTGTGTGTGTGTGTGTGTGTGTGTGTGTGTGTGTGTGTGTGTGTGTGTGTGTGTGTGTGTGTGTGTGTGTGTGTGTGTGTGTGTGTGTGTGTGTTACTACTATTAGGCCTTTCGGATCTTGTATACGTTGCTAACTTGCTACGATAACTTCTCTTTTTTGCTACTTGCTACAGATTTCTGCCAAATGCAATTTTACAGTTCTCTATTACAACATGACAATAAACCATATAATATCATCTAAAAAAACAAATACTATACCCATCTCTGCATATATACCAAATTCTGAACTTTGCATCAATCATATCCACTACTCAAAACAACACCTTCATTCTCACTACTTGTACACAATTATTTCCATCAATAACACAAGTTACACAACACTGTGCTAAAACACACTGAAAATCTGCAGTTTATGTACAATAAACTGTACTAGTTTATGTACAATTTGGGAATGCATGCCCATATCCTTTAATTAACGCAATACTTGTTGTTGTAGTACCTGTCTGTCTGTCTGTCTGTCTGTCTGTCTGTCTGTCTGTCTGTCTGTCTGTCTGTCTGTCTGTCTGTCTGTCTGCCTGCCTGCCTGCCTGCCTGTCTGATTTTTAAGTAGGCCTATTGTTTATAAAAGTATATAGCAAATCAATAGCAACTATGGACTCTGGAAAAGTAAGACATAAGTGTAGTGTTTATTTTGTTTTTTTGTCATTAAACAATGATTTATTATTATTATTATTATTATTATTTTTGTTTTTACTGAATACAATGTAATTTTGTCAATAGAATAATAATATATAATTATATATTATATATAATATAATAATTGGTGTGGCTGTATTTTGTCCCCCTGCTTTTCTATTGGGATATTTAGATATCAAAGGTCTTGTCACACGTAGGCACAGGATCTGACACAAAGTTTAACCTGATGGACAAGATTGAATTTATCCCCTGAGAAAGCAGGCTCTATTAGCTCAATGATAAATATGTCTGCAAGAAACAGGGTTCAAATCTGGGGTAGAAGAGGAAAGGTACATATATTCTGTATAATTAATAATTATAAGAATTGCTATCATCACTCATGAAAGCTTATTCTAGTAATGAATGAAGACATAAACAAACAAACAATTAAAACAAAATTTAGATACTTACGGCTGACCGTCATGGTGTAGTTAGCCACCACAGAGCTGATAGGGTTACTGACATTGCACAAGTATTCCCCGTTGTCTGTTTCATTCACAGCACTGAAAGACAACACTTTGTTATTTTCATGAAGAGTGATGCCACTGCTAGTGCTAGTGTTCAGAAGTTGGCCATCCTTCATCCAGACTCTGGTAGAGATGGACCCTTTAGCATCACATGTTAATGTGAATTGCCATCCCTCAACTGGTTTGTCTGGTGATGTGATAGCTGCACGAGATATCTTCTCTGTTGATGAAACAAATATTTTAGGTACAGTATTTTACCAATCCATTCAACTCCATTCCAACATTTCATATGAGTATTGTTTGAATGTTTTGGTAAATAATATAAATGTACTGGTCATTCAGTAGGAGTCATCAATTCATAGTATGGAAATAATAATAATATTGTGAAATCCAATTAATCAATCCATCTTTGGTAAATCAACAACAAAAGTGTTGCACAGATACTTTAGCATAAAGCATCGTTTGGGTATCACTGTAAATATTATTTTGAAGTATTTGTTTCTCAGTTTCTTTGATCAAATACTGACATAGATTTGGAACCTATTTTATTCAAATTCAATCACTGAATAACTGAAATAGAGTCTGGCTCAATATATCTACTGTCCCTTTGTCTTGTAGATGCCTAAATACCAGTTTAATATTTGTCCAATGCACTTTCTTTCCACTTACCCAGAACAGTGACAAATGAGGCCTCAGACATGTGATATCTCCGAGTCTTGTTATTAAAGGCCTGACAGCTGTAGTCACCACTCTGACCAATCTTTAAATTCCTTATTAGTTCTGGTCCAGTATCAGGAATATTGAGGATATTTCCATTCAGAAACCAGTAAAACATGAGGGCAGTAGGTTTGGAGTCAGCTGAGCAGGTCAGATTGAGGGTTGACCCAGCTGGGCAGGTCAGATTGAGGGTTGACCCATCTTCATATAAGCAGTCTTTTGAAGGGGAAACCTTCATTGTAGTGTTTTCTGGGCCAACTGTAGATTATTTGCATAACACACACACGCAAAATAAACGCCAGCCACCAGTACATACTATTAGACAACCAACTGTAGCTGAAGAAGAGCAAGTATTTAGTATGCATATTTAAAAATGTAAACTTTGTTAAGTTGTTATACATTAACACAAGCTGCCAGACAAAGACAGAAACCTAGAAAAATGAGCTCCTTGCAGTGCAGGTCTCCGCCGGGCCAGGTTGCCTATCCAGGGCGTGCAAATTTGTGCTACACGATATATCTTTATCGTATCATGATCTTGATATGAACACGGGCGATATCAGTATCGTGAGAGGGATAAGGCCATAAGGGATCTCAAACTCAAACGAGGAATAACATGGACGCTGCGTTTCTCCGCATGTTGCGTTGTTGTTGACGGCCCTATGGCCTATGACAGGGTTTGTGTGTGTGACTGTGTGCCTTAAAGTGCATGCGTGCGTGTGCACACACGCATGTTCCTACCTGCTTCATAGACCTGCACTCACCTTTCATTGAAAATGAATTCCCTATGGCAAACTGCCTAAAGACTTCTGTATGAAAAGCTTGACTAATTATGTCCATTCGTCATTACCGGAGATGACTGACTGACTGACTGACTGACCGACCGACCGACCGACAGACAGACAGGAGTAAAAACATACTCTCCGACCTTTGGTCGTCCAGCCTTTGGCCGCCTGGTCTGGCGGAGACAATAACAAAGCAACTGTTCAGCAAAGAGCACTAAAAAGCAGTGTGAGACATACAGTAAATTGTCTCCATCTAAATATGTTACACCAACTTAATCAAGATAGGAAGTTAAAACATGCAGGTTAATAACTCACAATTGATGTTGAGCTTTACTGGTTCACTGGTATCACTACTGATGGGATTGAACACATGACACCTGAAAAGTCCCTGGTCATAGCGGGTCACACTGACTATGGTGAGAGTGGAGCCTCCATCACCAAGCTGAACTCCCTCACTGGCCTCAGAGCTGCCATTGTACCACCGGTAAGAGATGGAGGAACCAGAGGAGACAGAGCAGGTGAGGACTGCTGTGTCATTGAACTCCACATAGTCTGCTTTGTTGGGAGTTATGTCTGCATTGGCGACTTGTGCTATTGGTGAAAAAGATAATGGTTTTCACTTTGAAGCACTTCAATAAGGTACAATGGTGCATGCAGAAATTGAAAATCAATTCAGCAATTATATTATTAGCCTATTACAAATGATTACACATTTGAAGGCTTGTTACTGTAGCTCCACAATTTCAGTCATTCAGTGTTTGAACTCCAAATTAAAAATATCTGCAAATTCAGAAAGAATCTACTGAATCCAACTCTGGCTGCAAATCCATTCGGAAGATGTTCAAAGTGTTTTAAGTGGCTTCACTGAAAAGAGTGTATGATCATTAGCCTGGCTTGGCCAGCCTCATAGCATGGATTCACTGGGAGGAAGCGTCAGTGAATCCACGTTATGAGTCTGGCCCCGCCAGGCTATATGATCATAGCCTAGTATACTGTACAACACACAAGCATCTCTGATTTAGATTTTGTTTGGGTCTTTTCCTTTCACTGTTTGCAACTTGGCACAGTAAAACAACAGTTTCCAGTTTGCCCCATGTATCCCCTCGGAATAAAATTGTTGCCCATACTTCAACTTTCAAGAAAAACAATCAGACAGAATTGTCATTACAGTAATTGAACCATTAATTGCCAACAAGTTTGTGGTCGTGCCATGCAGTAAACTTTAGAAATATTATTTCTAAATGAAGCAGTATTTAAAGTAGGCCTATATATTTTCCATTGAATACGATGTCAGTGATCCGACTGTTATGCCCATATGGTCATGTGCATATTGTAACTGACTTCAAATGAGGGGGTCCGTGGACTAATGCATTTGAAATTGAGGGTTCTTTAAATTAAAGGAGGTTCAGAATCATGGCTATATATAGTGCTATAATGAATTAGGCATACATTTGAAATGAAAATTAATTAGTTAATTTTTAAATGAAACTAAGTAATAATCTACTTACCGTAGATCCTCATATGCGTAGATCCTTCCAACGGTGTCGTTGTCGTATCAAACTTGACGGTGTATTCTCCATTGTCATTAAACGTCAGATTTCTGAGCTCCAGTGATACAGGAGGAGTTGTGTTCAAGGTGATCCTGTCTTTATAATCTGGTGCAACATAAATTACTACACCTGCACTAGTTGAGGAAATTATTACAGCCGGAGGATTTACATCTTTAATAACACTCCATTTTACTGATATAATTGATTGATTGACTGTTGTGACTGTTGTGAACATCACACTCCCTCCCAATGTTTCATTCAGTAGATTGTCTGGTAGAACATCTGCTCCATGGCTTAAACCTGGAGGAGATAGTTACAGGTTTAAGCAATAACGTTCTGTTAAAAGTGTACATTAATATCACACTGCATACATGATATTAGGATAATAGGTTCAAGATTGAACCTGAATACAAATTTAAACTGCATAATGAAATGCAGGATTAATTAAATATGTCTGTGTTAAAACATTGTGATGAGATTGCAAATTCTTAAAGTATAGGCCTAAAGGTTAGGTTTGTCTTTTCCCCCCACTAAAGTTAGAGCAGAAGTTTGAAAGATACAGTACACTACATTGCATTTTAGGGTGATGATTTATTAAACCTTTTTCTCAGTTTTCTCAGTATTAAAGCATTTCAGTTTCCTTCCACCCAGTATTACATTATTACTAAAAGGTTACATGGTTATATAATGAAGGGAAATTTGGGCAATGTCATCAGACATGCATGGCTAATCGTAATACTCAGTTCAAGGTGCTTACCTGTAAAAGACAGAAATACTGGAAGCATACAAATCAAATGTAAGGAATTCATCGCTCAATCTTCTGTTCAGCTCGGACGGTGAAAGATTAAAGTGACACAATCATGTTGTGTTGAGGAAATAAATAACTGTACCTAGCACTGCCCCTGCAGACCTCAATTGTGTGAAAATCTCACCATCTAGTGGTGTAATATATGTGAGCCCATTTCCAGGCTGGGGTTAGGGTTAGTGACATATGGCACCCATGACACCTTCAGGCAACTTGCAATTCATTTGGAAATCAAGGTCCCAGAGAATCTGGAGTAAGAGTGAGAAGCACTGAATCCAATTAAGTTGCTTGAAGTTCAGTGTGAAGATTACCCAGTCAGTGATTTGCATGTCATCTGCTGGTGTAAGCCAATACAACCGTCTACCAAGAGACTGTAGAACAATTCATGCTTCCATAGTTGACAAGCATTATGGAGATGCTAATTTCCTTTTTCAGTAGGACTTGGCGCTGGTGTGATGCTGATCATGTTATTACTGTGCTAGCTTGATTGGCCAGCCAACTCACCTCTGACCTGAAGATAATCTATGGGGTGGTATTGTCAAAAGGAAGATGAGAGACACCAGACGCAAAACAATGCAGACAAGCTGACCGGTATCAAACCTGGGTTTCAATTGACCTTATGCAGACCGCATCCATCTTGCCAGCAAGGTGCTAATTTCCCATTGACAGCCCATTCATCCAAACAGAAAAGCCCTGTCTAATTGTGTTAAACAACGCCAAACTCACCAACATTGCAGCTGTACGAAAAGCTTGAATTATCCACTTTCTATCTGCAAAGTGTTTGTTTCATAAAACTCCACTGTAGACATGTTATGAGCTACTTCCTGTCAAGAAATACCTTGCAGGTGATTTTTTTCCTAAGTGTTGAAGTTTGGAAGTGCTCATTGAAGATCACTCAACGGCCCATGCGTATTGCGTACCACCTGTTTTGATTTGCACATAATACAGGGATACATCACTGAGGATACGTCCCAGGTGCATCCAAGCAATGTATTTTCGTTCTGAGGTATTCTATTCATAGTGACTCATAGGAATAGACTATGTGACAAACAGGTATAGTCTGGTGACCACCGGAGAGACGGGTGACAGTCGGAATGTAGACGCCCCCCCCGGGAGAAGTATGGGTTGGCGCCCCAGCCTGCATCCTCCGTGAGGAGGAAGCCCAAAAACCTTCGATGAGGCCTTTAGGAGGGCCATTCGAGCCGCAAGCGGAGCCTGCAGTACCACCGTTGCCCAGGTGGAGCCTGCAGAACCATTGCGGCTCAAGAAAGTCTGGTGGAACGCACAGGTCCTGGCGGTACTCCTGGTGAGAGCAGGAGTGGACCTGGTGAGACGTAGGAGGGGCTCGGACAGGAGTCAACCCACAGAGCCTAGTCCCTCCACATGCCAGAATTGTGCGTCCCAGTCCCGGCAGAGTAGTTCCGGAGTGGATCCAACGGATTGTGTGGCCCTGGTCTTTCCCTAGTGGGTCTGATCGAGGGTAACTACTGGGACGTAAGTCGGGACTTGATCACCCCGGCTGGGTCACCCGAGTGAGGAGTATGATGTTCGCGAGACCCCAAACCCCGATGACCTTGGGATACATCATACATCACTGAGGATACGTCCCAGGTGCATCCAAGCGATGTATTTTCGTTCTCAGGAGGCAGCAGGAGGTTGCTTTTTACTGATAACGAGCGCTTCCAAACTCTGACACTTAGAAAGGTGGTTGCACACTGGTACGTCCGTTGGCTCAATCAAAGTGAAACTGTGCACACACTCCCTGGATGCCAGAGTAGAACCTCTGCCCCAATTGTTTCACTTGGACCTGTCATAGAGCCACCAGGAGGCAGATTTTTTAACAAAATGCCTCGAATCATGAACGCAGTGACCAATTGCGTTTTGTACAAAGACAATTTCTATAAATAACAATAGTTAAAGGGATATTTCACTTTCAAATTGTCTCTATCTAATCTATGTAATCTACTCAGGCCTCATGACATCACACCTCGTGACATGTCACGCCACCATAAGGCCGTCTCCATAAGATCACGACACTGATTTCATCAAACCCTGGATAGCCATACACGGAGAAGACTGGATCATCACCTAGATGCATTAGTGCAGCCACGCCCAGCAGTGGCTGCACTCAACAGGCCCGAAAATTAAGGCCCGGCCCTACCTGGGCCCTCACCCTGTACATTCAAGACACTACCCCCACTGCCACAGTGCCACCCTTAGATCTCCATAAGATAATTCATTCCATATGTTGATCTGATCCCCCATGCCAAAACGCCAGCGTTCACCCAGCAGTCTGCCGTCACCCAGGCGGATGCGTGCACGCAACCTTTTAATTTGAGGGACAGCGAGTGCGAGTGCATTTTCTGGCAGCGGCAGCAGCCATGGTGTTGCCAATAAGAGTACCACAGACGAAAAACAGTCTAAGTCCAAATTTCAGACTGACCACTCCACGAAAAGGCCTCGTTGTCCTGAACCCTTATCTATCATTTATATATTATGGATCAATAGTGTGGACTTAGACTGTTATTCGTCTGTGGTATTGCCGACAACACCCGCTGCGGTGTTTCCTAATCCGCCACAAACCGGCGGCTGCCTGCTTCTGCCACTGTTGTGTCACTCATAATAATGCATGCTTACAAAACAACCTCAAAACTATAGGAATATGCTAAATAAATAAAATGAATGTATGCTTGCATAACAACCTCAGAAAAAGAATAAAATAAATAATATTTATTTATCTATCTATCTATCTATCTATCTATCTATCTATCTATCTATCTATCTATCTATCTATCTATCTATCTATCTATCTATCTATCTATCTATCTATCTATCTATCTATCTATTCATTTATCTATTCATTTATCTATTTATTTATCTATTTATTTATGGATTTATTTATATTATTTCCCTCCTCCGTGCTGCCAGATGGCACTGGCAGAGACGCCAGCTGCCGTGCGGACCAGCAGATCTGCCGGTGGTGCTGGCCGCCAGCGGCGATGCCGCCAGCTGCTGCCAGGTGCCGGCACATGCCGCCAGCTGCCGCCGGCACATGCCGCCAGCTGCCGCTTGCCGACCGGCACATGCCGCCAGCTGCCGCTTGCCGACCGGCACATGCCGCCAGCTGCCGCTTGCCGACCGGCACATGCCGCCAGCTGCCGCTTGCCGACCGGCACATGCCGCCAGCTGTGCGGACTGGGAGGATCTGCCCTGGAAATCAACACAGACCAGTATAGCCTTACCGTGGCAGTGTGGGGCAGTGTCTTGAGTGTACAGGGTTTGATGAGGGCCCAGGTAGGGCTGGGCCTTAATTTTCGGGCCTGTTGAGAACTCTAGTTTTTGCTGGCTGCCGGGTGCGGCTGAAGAAATTGCTTGACAGGAAGTAACTCATAACATGTCTACAGTGGAGTTTTATGAAACAAACACTTTCAGAAAGTGGATAACGATAGAAAGTGGATAATTCAAGCTTTTCGTACAGCTGCAATGTTTGACATTGTTTAACACAATTAGACAGGACTTTTCTGTTTGAATGAATGGGCTGTCAATGGGAAGTTAGCACCTTGCTGGCAAGATGGATGCGGTCTGCATAAGGTCAATTGAAACCCAGGTTTGATACCGGTCAGCTTGTCTGCATTGTTTTGCGTCTGGTGTCTCTTATCTTCCTTTTGACAATACCACCCCATAGATTATCTTCAGGTCAGAGGTGAGTTGGCTGGCCAATCAAGCTAGCACAGTAATAACATGATCAGCAGCACACCAGTGCCAAGTCCTACTGAAAAAGGAAATTAGCATATCCATAACGCTTGTCAACTATGGAAGCATGAATTGTTCTACAGTCTCTTGGCAGACGGTTGTATTGACTTGTAAAACACCAGCAGATGACATCCAATTCACACTGAACTTCAAGCAACTTAATTGGATTCAATGCTTCTCACTCTTACTCCAGATTCTCTGCGACCTTGATTTCCAAATGAATTCCAAGTTGCTTGAGGGTGTCATGGGTGCCATATGTCTGTATGTCACTAACCCTAACCCTATAACCTGGCAATGGGCTCACATATATTACACCACTAGATGGTGAGATGGTGCAGATTTTCACACGATTGAGGTCTGCAGGGGCAGTGCTAGGTACAGTTATTTATTTACTCAACACAACATGATTGTGTCACTTTAATCTTTCACCACCCGAGCTGAACAGAAGATTGAGCGATGAATTCCTTACATTTGATTTGTATGCTTCCAGTATTTCTGTCTTTTACAGGTAAGCACCTTGAACTGAGTATTACGATTAGCCATGCATGTCTGATGACATTGCCCAAATTTCCCTTCATTATATAACCATGTAACCTTTTAGTAATGAAATGTAATACTGGGTGCAAGGAAACTGAAATGCTTTAATACTGAGAAAACTGAGAAAAAAGTTTAATAAATCATCACCCTAAAATGCAATGTAGTGTACTGTATCTTTCAAACTTCTGCTCTAACTTTAGTGGGGGGAAAAGACAAACCTAACCTTTAGGCCTATACTTTAAGAATTCGCAATCTCATCACAATGTTTTAACACAGACATATTTAATTAATCCTGCATTTCATTATTCAGTTTAAATTTGTATTCAGGTTGAAGTAGGTCTAGCTGAGTGTATTTAGCTTAATTATACATTTAAATTGTAAGCAATAGTTCATCCTGTCTACCATTTTTTATCATAATCATAGTAGGCCTATATGGGCTACAATGAGACGTTAATTTAAGCTATTATCCATGTCGGAAATACATGTTCATTATCTATAATAGTTTATAAACAAAGATAGCTTATCCTAATATCATGTGTGCAGTGTGATATTAATGTACACTTTTAACAGAACGTTATTGCTTAAACTATCTCCTCCAGGTTTAAGCCATGGAGCAGGAGTTCTACCAGACAATCTACTGAATGAAACATTGGGAGGGAGTGTGATGTTCATCACAACAGTCAATCAACCAATTATATCAATAAAATGGAGTTTTATTAATGATAATAATAAGATAATAATAATAATTTCCTCAACTAGTACAGGTGTAGTAATTTATGTTGCACCAGATTATGAAGACAGGATCACCTTGAACACAACTGCTGTATCACTGGAGCTCAGAAATCTGATGTTTAATGACAGTGGAGAATACACCGTCAGTTTTGATACGACAACGACACCGTTGGAAGGATCTACGCATATGGTGATCTATGGTAAGTAGATTATTTATGTCATTGCATGGAAAATATATACTGAGGAATTAATAGTAATAGTAGGATATACCTTACAGTACAAGTGAGAATGAAACCAGTACAAGTGAGACGAATGGGGGGTGGGGGGGTTGGACGTTCTGCCGAACGGGAAGGGAGGAGCTGAGGAGGCCGGCCGGGGAAAGTCTCAAAGGGACCCGGCCTCCCGTGCCGGAAAAACGGGCACCCTCCGCTCTGTTTTTCTCACTTGTATACTGGTTTCTGCATTGTAGTCTACAATTTTTACCAGCTGCTTGTAAAGCTGCTGGTTATACAATGCCCATGAAATCTAGACGACAGACCGACATGCTAGTCATACTGACGAGTAGTTCTGATTGGCTGCCTCACAAATGCACAACGGACGGACAGCGCTTCATGTTTATCATCCTATCCTTGTTCATAACGGTCATTTAGGTCGACATCATGGTATAACTTCATGTTGTGATAATAATATAGCAGCAGCAGTCCGTCTATACTATGCTACAACTTCATCATTTAAACATAGATCTAACTGGGAGGTTACAACAATCATGACAGAATCACAACAGTTTGACATTGTTCAAGCCGTTTTCGGTGTGCAACAGAGACAACTCACTTGCTGTGAGTGCTAAGCGACCGGGCCGCACATCCCCGCCAGGCCAGTCATAGTAGCCAATTCGAATGGAATCTGATCAAACTCACTGATACCTATACAGAACAATATATTGCTGTCAGGTGGAAACCTTGTATGACCAAAACCATTCCTTAATAATACAAAATAAATAAAATAGTTAAAATAGCCTATCTACAAGCTCACACTGCATCATATACATATCTCGACACGTTGGGAGCTTGTAGATCTGCTATTTTCCACCACCGCCGCAAATATAAAAGCAGCTGGTATAATATGACTATGTCATAATTTCTTGTTTTCACCCTACAGCTTACAAATACTGAAATACATAGCAGAACATAGCTAAAACATGAGAGATACAACCACAATATGTGAACATTGTGTGACTTTTAGACAAATTCAGGAGTAAAAGTGTTTAGAAGAAAATCGCGTAACATTTAGTATAGGCAGATGTGTGTGAGACTTTGTGTCATGAGTTTTCATGGGGAAAAACATATTGTATGACCTAGTTACAATTTACAATTTAGGCATACAAATAGTTATCATGAATCATACATACTGTAAGCTAAGAACCTAACAGTGGAATATCTATATAAGCATATTTGCTATATCTACATAAAATGCTATCTAAGTTACATAAGTTGAGCCTTTGCATACGCCTGTAAGGGGATAGGGCAAGTGCTACGGCAAGTGCTACGGGCAAAGATGGAGTCTGAAGAGGTGGCTTTTCAGACTTTTCAGATTGGGAGTGAGTCTGCAGTTCTGATTGCAATGGGAAGTGCATTCCATAGTTTTGGAGCCAGAAGGGAGATGTTTGGGACATGTGGAGCAATTGTCCCTGTGTTTTTAGTTAAGGTACTTCCAGCTTCCCTGCGTTGGCTGATCTGAGCGTGCGGGAGGGTTTGTAGGGTTCGATCAGACTTGCAACATATGCGGGTGCCATATCTTTGGTTGCTGAATGCCAGCATCAGAGTTTTATAGGCCAAAATTATCTCTGTTCCATAGCATTAAGGACTTCCCTTATGGCTATGGGAATTAAAAGAACGATTTTGCTACTCATCAATACAAAGACGGTTTTGTGATGAAAAAAGTCTACTTTCCCTAGTGGACGCACTCTGAGCCCCCCACCATGAAATGCACTTTTTGGCCAGAAAGGAAAATATTTCACTGGAAGAAAAAAATCCAGTGAATGGGGTCTTTCTCTTGACAATATCGGTAGAGGGCGGAGTGGAGTAACTAAAACATATTTTTTTCTTCTGGTGAAACATTTTCCTTTCTGGCCAAAAAGTGCATTTTATACGTTTGGTGGTGGGCTCAGATTGTGTCCACTAGGGAAAGTAGACTGTTTTCATCACAAAACCATGTTTGGATCGGTGAGTAGCGAAATCGCTCTTTTAATTTTAGCAGAAGTCGCCAGGCTGTGCGTATTTCAAGTGAGCGCAGGAAGTGGAGAGTCCCATATAGCCTTAAGGGATATGTATACCAGAGCTAGGCCAAAATGTGAAATGAAGCAGATTGTGTGAGCATGACATCATATGCAATTAAGTTTCACAAAAAGAACTCCCTTCCCAATCCTCCCCATCCACCCACCATCTTTCCCCACGAGGCCAGACATACAGTACAAACAACATACAGTATATACAGGTATAAAACCAATAGATAGAGCAAGTCTGACGTCACTTTCAGTAGAGGGCGTCAATACACAGGTTCATGTTCATTTTTTAATTTGCATTGTAATCTCCATAGGGGGATTTTAGGTCGCTTCATATAAGAACTGTGTTTGAAAAATAAACCGACCACCCCGGCCTTTCTGTCAGGGGAGGCTGTGCGTCGTTAATGATGTCCATTCATATTTGATACAGCCAGTTTCTGTTGTGCGACGGGCAGATGCAGCCACCCTCCTACCCGTAAATGTAGTCTCTGGGTTGTTTGGCTCGTTTCTAACGCTTATTTTGTTACTCTTTGGGTATATTTGTACATTTCCACCTTCAGTCGATGCTTCATATCCATATGAGTGAAAAGGCCGGGGTGATCGGTTTATTTTTCAAACACAGTTCTTATATGAGGCGATCTAAAATCCCCCTATGGAGATTACAATGCAAATAAAAAGTACAAGAACCTGAGGACTGACGCCCTCTACTGACAGTGACGTCAGGACTTCGGTGCTCTATTGAGTACATAACTAAGATACGAAGAGAGGGATCACAAGGTTATATATGTTCACAGAAATAATTAATAAACAACAAAAAATAATAATAATAATAATAATAATAATAATAATAATAATAATAATAATAATAATAATAATAATAATACTAAATATATAAACATAAAATCAAATAATATTAGTGAATAAATAAATAAATAGAAGAAGAAAAAAAAATATATATAAGAGATAAAGCTTGTAAGAGCTTAATTGGCTCATTTCTTGACCCTCATGTGTAATGATTTCTGATATATTAGGCTATATATCTAGCACCAAGTAGAGATCTGCACCACATTGTCTTTCTTGGCAAGAAAAAAGGTCTTCAAATTTTACTTGTGTTCATTACAACAACATCATTTGTTATAGGCTAATAATATCATTGATGAATTGATTTTCAACAATTCACCATTTTACCTTAATGAGGTGCTTCAAAGTGAAAACCATTATCTTTTTCATCAACAGCACCAGTCTCCAGTGCAGTCATAACTCCCAACACTGCAGACTATGTGGAGTTCAATGACACAGCAGTCCTCACCTGCTCTGTCTCCTCTGGTTCCTCCCTCTCTTACCTCTGGCTGAATGGCAGCTCTGAAGTCACAGCCAGTGAGGGAGTTCAGTTTGGTGATGGAGGCTCCACTCTCACCATAGTCAGTGTGACCCGCTATGACCAGGGACTTTTCAGGTGTCATGTGTTCAATCCCATCAGTAGTGATACCAGTGAACCAGTAAAGCTCAACATCAATTGTGAGTTATTAACCTGTTTAACTTTCTATTTTGATGAAGTTGTTGTAACATATTTAGGAGGAGACAACTTACTGTATGTCGCTGAACATTTCAGCGACATACAGTAAGTTGCGGCCAAAGGCTGGACAACCGAAGGTCAGGGAGTATGTTTTTGCTTCTGTCCGTCAGTCAGTCAGTCAGTAGACTGGAACTGTCCTATGCTTTCTATGGCATAGGCATGCTCCTTGGCCGTCAGGATCCGCCCGGAGAAACTAGACGCAGCTGCAGGACATGAGACTAATTAATTAGAGCGACAGAGAGAGAGACGATTGATTGATTGATTGATTGATTGATTGATTGCTTGCTTGATTGATTGAAGTATTTATTAACAGTTTGCAGAATTACAGTACATTTCAAGCACAACTCAATACAAAAACTGTTAACTGTGCGTGGACAACCCAATAAAGCATTTCACTTGTTTACTAGAGGGTCCACCTTGTTCAATTCATCAAAACATTTAGAGACGTACAAATATACACTTCTATAGCGGGGGGATATATATCGCCCACATCGTTGCCTATTGCGATAATGTTGCAGGCCCTTGATAGCAAACTGGCCTGGCGGAGACCTGCACCGCAAGGAACACACTTTTCTAGTTGTCTTTTGGTTCTGTCTTTGTCTGGCAGCTTGTGTTAATGTATTGCAAGTTTTCATTTTTTAAATATGGATATATACAGCTACTAATATTATCTACTGGTGGCTTTTCTTTTGCTGGTGTCTGTTATGCAAATAATCTACAGTTGGTCCAGAAAACACTACAATGAAGGTTTCCCCTTCAAAAGACTACTATGAAGAAGGGTCAAACCTCACTCTGTCCTGCTCAGCTGTCTCCAATCCTCCCGCCCTGTTTCACTGGTTTCTGAATGGAAATATGTTTTCTCAGACTGGACCAGAACCAATAATGAACATAAAGATCGACCAGAGTGGTAACTACAGCTGTCAGGCCTTTAATAGCAAGACTCTGAGATATCACATGTCTGAGGCCTCAGTTGTCACTGTTCTGGGTAAGTGGAAAGAAAATAGTAAGTATCAGTGATTTTATTTAATTGTTTTGTTTTTTTCCAGTGTTTGTTTTATGGGTGATTGTGTTTATGAGTGATGTGCTATCATGAACAGCATTATGTAACAGACAAAACGACACAAACAATACAACACAGCCTGTAGCATCCTGGTTCCTGTCCTGTTATTGATCTTGAACATCAATTTCAGACAATACAGAAAGTAACGTATGTAATGTATCTCATTATAGTATACTGTATGTTTGCCTTGCAGAGCCATGAGGCCCATAGGGAAGGAGCCTATCTCCTGTTTCTGTAGAGCGTGAGACAGCTTGATGTACAAGTACACCCCCTGGACATGCCACTATGTCGCAGGGGGTTACCCCAATCCAACCCTTTATGCAGACTCAGAGTCAGTAGTATAAACATTGTTTAGAAGAAACTGAGCTAATCATGTGCATCTAATGTGGTTCAGTAACTCCACTCTTAGCTTTCCTACACAGAAAAATTCCTTTGTGTTATAACACTCAGGACAGTGTATAGTAGGCCTACCTATTTCAATAGGGGGAAAATCGAAAAGAGTGGCCTTCCTTTTAAATAATGTCAATAATGTGGATGACGGGATCAGCATGAGAACTGTGTGGATCCAAGTGTGGATCTATAACAAAGCCACCATGTGCAAGCTTCACCTGCATGGTTATTCAATGGAATGAGAGGCTGTGTATATGTGATACCATCTGGCCCCATTGCTGACTCCGGGAAGTATACACCTGTACTTCAGAACTCAGTCAAACAGTGGACCATGTGTTAACTGTTACAAATGTGACAAAACAGAAAACTACTATGTTGGTGTTTATTGCTGTAGTATTGCAAGCGAGAGCTCCACCTGGTTGTTGAGTCACAACAACATACTGATACTATATTTCTATGTTTAAATAATTAAGCTCCAACACTGTCCTTATAGGTATTTCATGTCCACATCCAACTGGTGACATTTCAGCTGCTGGGGCTGCTGGTATAACAGCTGCATGTTTTATGGCTGTGATAGCGGGGTTCTTCATTGTAAGGACAAAGTATGTACGGTAAGTATAAATATTATAGGCCATATTATACACACAGACAGAGAGAGGGAGGGGTGATGTGTGTGTGTGTGTGTGTGTGTGTGTGTGTGTGTGTGTGTGTGTGTGCGTGCGTGTGCGTGCGTGCGTGCGTGCGTGCGTGCGTGCGTGCGTGCGTGCGTGCGTGCGTGCGTGTGCGCGCGTGTGTGCGTGCATGCGTGTGTGTGTGTTACAAATTGTGGTGTGTGAACCTATGCTACATACTGTACTATTGACTTATGATCATGACTCATGAGTAGCATTATTTTTGCTATCTTCCAACAGCAAGACCTGCGGCCCAAGCTGGACCAGTGATGCACAAAAGCCAAGAGGTCAGTGTTAATCTGATCCAACATATCAATTTTCTCCTTAAACATAATATATTATCAGTTTAAAAAAATCGTGTATATCTTTAGGTGCTTTCAGACTCACATCATGTCAACCTGGAGCAAATTTAACTTTGTCTTTCTATAGTTTTATATTGACAGTGTGCCGACAAATGTTGACAACACATAACAGCTGTATCCTTGGGATTCAGGACTTCAATCAGTCTCTCTCTCTCTCCCTTTTTTATTGTATTATATCCAGTATGCATCCACATCTCTGTGTGTCTATTTATTAGTAAGTCAATTCAAAATTTGATAATATGCAGTACACATTTTCAACCTGTGGGTGACTCACCCTGGTGTAACCCCAGAGGGACTTGTGGCCCTGGGGTCAGGTGACTCACCCTGGTGTAACCCCAGAGGGACTTGTGGCCCTGGGGTCAGGTGACCTGGTGTAACCCCAGAGGGACTTGTGGCAAATCAGGAGCGAGAACTCACAGCATAAACGGGAAATTGCATGTGATAAAACAATGTCCAGACAAAATTGGAACTGGAACACAAGCTGACAACTTATCTTCATAGTGTTGTCACTCTGTCACTACTGATTGGAAGAAATGTGTAACCCACCGGAAAATGTAAATTATGTTTACTGGAGCTGGAGAGATGTGAGACCCTGTTACTGAGCAAACACTAGCAATGATTAAGTAATGATCGGAATATAGCTTTAACTTAACAACTTTTGTTACAAAAGACAATACAAAATATAACTTACAGCAACCTTTAAATTTGAAAAAGTCTGTAAAACAGTTCTGTACATTAACATAATATGTGATACGAAATTAATTCCAGCACATTAAATAATAATTTTATAATGTATTATTGTATTTTGAGATGATCATGAAAGCCTGACAACAGTTCATTAATACCAGCAAAGCTGTTAATTTTTGGTTCCTTGCTTGGTTACACAAGCCAAAGCAACGAGGCAATTATATAGAAAAGATCAATTAAGATTAAGACAAGTCGTTGTATCCTGTTTCTATAGAATCTGAAGATGTAGGCCTACATGTATATGAGAACGAATCTCCACCTATATATGAGAACGAATCTCCAACTATTAAGAACGAATCTCCACATATATATGAGAACTAATCTCCGGCTGTTCACAAGGTGAGTTTTTGGTCTAAGAATTAAGGAATTGACGAGCAATCTAAAGGTCAAAGGGTCAATTTCTAGCATGACAATCTTATCCACTTTTTACACACTGTAATAAGGGACACCAATTAATGGTTAATTAATCATTACTAAATGCCAAGGTTGTCACCTGGTGTTGGATCGTTTGTTTGTTTGTTTGTTTGTTTGTTTGTTTGTTTGTTTGGCCTCAATCTTTTCAAAGGTAATACGAGAAACAGTGCAATGTTATTAAGAATGCAAGAGAACAGGAGTTTTGTTGACACAAATTAAATAACGGATATAGATTATAATGTTATACTCATTAACAGCAAAAGCTTGGAAATGAAATGTTCACTTCCAAGCTTCACTAACATTATTAACATCAATGCAAACAAGTAATTAATTCACAGCATTTCTATCTCACCTCTAGTCTGGCTAAAATAATACCTGACCATCTCTAGGCAAACAAGTCTAGTAAGGAATAGGCTTTTCAATGAATGTGCTTGAATTATGAATTATTGTATTAATTATTATATTAATTATCTTAGAAGATAATTAAGGTATAAGAGGCCGGATTAATGTGCAAACAAGACTCACAAAATCCATGCCTTTTTGTCAGGTTAGACAACTGCAATGGTCTATTTTCTCCCCCAAAAAGGCTGGTCGCCTGACTTCCCAATAGCCATGACGGATGAACAGCCAAAGAAAAGAGGATGTACTGGTTGCTAAGAGATATTGATATGATTTACTGTAGGCTAACAGACCTGCATCACACTTCTGCATGTTTGCTAATGTGTATTCTTCCTGTTCAAAGGCTTTAATCTACAAGCAAGAAAGAAAGAAAGAAAGAAAGAAAGAAAGAAAGAAAGAAAGAAAGAAAGAAAGAAAGAAAGAAAGAAAGAAGGAAATGAAATGTTTTTATTTGTGTTTCTTTGCAAAGCATTAGTAATAAGATGTTTCTGTCTTGTGTATGGAATTATTGATTTGTAACTTCAAGGGACACATTTTGGAAATCATAATGCTGTTAAAACTTGAAATATTGGTGTAGTCATGGAATCAAAGTCAGCCTTTTATCACCTTAAGAATTCATCAATGATTAAAGAATGTCTCTGGATTTGAAAAAGAAAGGGAAAAATATTTTTCTATGCATTCATCTTCAGTATCAGTTGTTTTGCACCAACCACATACAGTATTTGGAACAAACTCACAGAAAACTGAAATCTACTTCCAGTTCTTGTAAATAAAAGCTACACGTTTTTCTGTTTGCCACTGCCTATTATTATTATTATTATTATATAATTATAATTATGTTTTATGTAAAGCCTTGTTGAAATTTGCTATACAAATAAATGTGCCTTGATTGATTGATTGATTGAAGAATTTATTAACAGTTTGCAGAATTACAGTACATTTCAAGCACAAACTCAATACAAAGGCTGTTAACTGTGAGTGGACGACCCAATTAAGCATTACACTTGTTTCCAATAGGGTCCACCATGTTCAAATCATCAAAACATTTAGAGACGTACAAATAGACACTTCTATAGACAGAACAGGAATTCATCATTGACTCTTTTCCCCACTGTGAGCTATGTCATAGATTGTAGTACATGTGTTAAATCTTTATTTTTGTGAAATGACAAAGGAACATGGATACTGTTCATTCAAGTGCTGTGGATGATATCAAACATTTGAAAAGGGAAGGGTGACTGCTGTTTAATTCTCAACTGTTCTGGATCTCATTATTTACATCACAAGGTTTGATCTTTCTATCTAGCATCTGTTGTGTATAAAAATCCGGCGACCCAAGGATCAATTTGTTGCATAAATCTAAGATAAGGGAAGGATCGAAGACCAATTTGTTGGAAAGATGGCGAGAAAGGCCATCTAATGGATAAAAATTATATCTATTCTGTAATGCTAATTAGAAAGGACTGTAAATATATACCTTCAATAACCCAGCAGGGAGACCAAATACCGTGCTGTATTTACCTTAAAAATGAGTGAGTAGCCCTTTAAATCTTGAATGACAGTCACTCCACCATAAAAAATAGAAAGATACCTTAAAAACGAATTGGAGACAGACGAAATAAAGTTCTGAGAGGAAGTTTAAGGTTTTAACTGTAATTTTTAGTAGGTAATAAAGTCAATTTACATAGAGAATGTGCTACATGGTTCAGATAATAATAATAATAGTACAATACATCACTATAATTTAGAGTATTCAATTGTTCCAATATGGATCCGAACTGAACCTGAACTCCTCTTCACAGTATGTCCCAGGCATATACTGCAGATCACGTCAGTTGTTGATAAACGTTCATTGGCTGGTAAATAGTTCATATCCGTAATATCCACGGTGGTGCTGGTTGTCGAGCACTCATTGGACCAGCACATGGATGATGAGACTGGTATCATTGATGTCGCCTCAAGCCGGGAGAGCGTGGACGCTGGCGTTGCCAGGCAACCTGTTGATAACTTTCCCTGCACTGTGAACTTTCGACAGAGAGGAACACTCCCTGACTCCCACTGAGCAGCTATCTCTTTTCTCACTAGGCATCAAGGTCAAATACATGTAGTCTCGAATCAAAATAGACCTTTCATTATGGCAAGTTTACTTGACTGGGGACAGACAGTATGGAGACCGAATAAGGAGTAAACAGGCAGTAAGATATTACATCTGAATGTGGCGTCAGGAAATCCATAATATAAATATGATAAAATAATATAAAGGATAATATAGGGCTGAGATGATTAGGCACGTGGATGGTGACATGACATAAATAGGATAAGGAGAACAACCCGGAGTAAACAGGCAGTAGGCTAAGAGTAAAATGATGATAAAAGGGCAAGATGACAAAATATGACCTATATGGAACACGGTCTGGGCCAAAGTTCTATATGTGTTGAGCAACAGAATATGATGGAGTGGCCAACTTGACATGACGTGTAAACAACATGTCAGAATTTATCTATCAGCATCTCTGCTGGAACACAACAAACCTCCCGCAGGCAAGTTTTTTATTCCAAGGATAGCTCAGGAAAGGATCGCTCGTTTTACTACGCCGGCCACTACTACTAGTAGCAAAGGAAAGTGCCGCCCGCGTGGGCGGAACCTCACCTTCTAATACAAACACAAAACCCCATTCTGCCAGCTGCCTCGCTAGTCTAGTGGATTACTACACCGACTTGTAATACCATGCTTCACCTGTTGCCGCCACTACTTAGTTTTTGAATTAAGGTTGGTGAGGGGTCTGTTAATAGTTTTTGGATTAAGGTAGGTGAGGGGTACGTTAATAGTTTTTGGATTACGGTTGGATGAGGGGTACGTTAGTAGTTTTTGGATTAAGGTTGGTGAGGGGTACGTTTATTAGACAGACAGGGAATATTTATACTGCTGGATCATAGAAACGAGACAGCAAGATATGAAGATGCGCGACATAGGAACGTGGCATGATGATGCGCAAGGTTGACCTCACGATGTAGGCTACAGGGCTAGCCTTACTGTCGGCATACCAGGCGGACCTTATGGGTGCCACCTAACAGAATGCCTCACATATCAAGACAGTACAATGCAGACAGAGAAACATCTCGCTATCAAGCACAATGCAAGCTGCACTGTAACTCATGAAGTACACTGTATCTCAAGTTCAGTACACAGACTTACGTAGCTGTATTTAGCATGAATCATAACAGTTATGTTTAGGTTAGAGTTAGATATAGGGTTACCTGGGTAACCCTATCCCCTAAAATATTATACCCTAAAAAAAAAATTGCATTTTGGTAGTCCGTAATTTCCAAGATTTTTCAGGCGTTCCATGTCCCACAAATTGAGACCCTGTCCCACATTGTGACTGGCTGGCATCAGTGTTCAAATGTCCTAATAGTTAGTCCCCTAATAGTTGTCTTTCTTTGTAAAGCAGCTCATTGTAGCCTACCAATTAAGGCTATACCACTTGTGACCAAATTAGCATTTTAAAACAAAGTGTGAGAGAGGCCAGATGGGTTTAATATGATAGGCAATATTAGGTATGGTATCATCAACCCATAGTCCAGTAGGATTCTTGTTTTTATTTTGTAAACGTTCCCCCAGCAACAAGCAAACATACAGACGATTCGGCCCGGAGGCCTTCCTCAGCGTAAATAAAAAATCACAGCCGTGTGAAGTGAGTGGTGCAACTCCGTGTGGAGGTCCCGACCCCGGGCCTCTACTGTACTGTACTGTCACTGTAGTGTACTGTAACTGTCTGTCTGTCTGTCTGTCTGTCTGTGTGAGTGTGTGTGTGTGTGTGTGTGTGTGTGTGTTATTAGGCTGCGCAACAGTGACACTTGGTTGTGAAAACCAGCCAAAAGCTATTTTCGTGCTCGGATACAGCCAGGGACCCAGGCAGGGACACACATAGCGGTCTATATGTGGTTGCACTACTCAAAAAGAGATTAGGTAAAATATAGCTACTATACCAGGCAGGAGGAGAGAACTTGTGAACTCAATACTGCCGCAATCTGGTAAAGTTAACTTGGCCTCACTCCCATAGACTGTGCTCACTCCCCGAACCCAACTCACCCCTGCCCACTTTGACAGGCTGGAATGGCTTAGGGTTGATGACAGAGTACAGCATCTTGCAATGGGTCTGGTCCACAAGATTCGATACACCACCACCATCTAAATACTTCCTTAATGTCAACGAAGTCCACACCCAGGGAGCTCAACAAACCATGTGCAACCACAGTCTATGTGTGGAACCCTGATTTGGCACAAACAAGGGACTAAATTAATTTCGCTCCTATGGCACCAAAATGTGAAACGCCTTACGCCCGGTCATTAAGACATGTGAATCCCTTGACTCCTTCAAAACCGTTCTCAAAGGGCACGGCTGCAGGGACAGCTGCAATTCGAAATTGTAAAATCTGAATCCCCCACCCACCCCCTTTTCCCCTCACTGTATTCTTTTCCCTTTTTACCTCCTTTATGATGATGATTTCCTGTTTTTTGGCTTTATAGAAGTGTATATTTGTATGTCTCTAATTGTTATGATGAATTGAACATGGTCGACCCTCTTGTAAACAAGCATAGTGCTTTATTGGTCGTCCACTCACAGTTGACAGTTTTAGTATTGAGTTGTGCTTGAAATGTACCTACTGTAATTCTGCAAACTGATAATAAATACTTCAATCAATCAATTCTAGGAGGGTTAATAATCAATTTCACCACTAGAGGGAGACATAATGCATACGTTTGAAACGACTGAAGTGTGCAAGGGGCAGTGCGAGGTGTACAATTATTTATTTCCTCAACATAACATGTGTCACACTCACTTTCATCTGTCCCCACCAGAGCTGATCGGAAGATTGAGCGATGATTGCCTTACTTTTTATGTTTATGCTCCCTGTATTTTTGGCTTTTACAGGTAAGTGCACCTGAACTGAATATTAGCCATGTCTGTTTTCAGCTGCCAAACTCTTATAGGCCTATACCGTTTTAGTAAATGTAATACTGTGAATTAAAGGGTGCAGGAAACTGAAGTAGCGAATTTGAAGGTTTTATCAACTGACATCACCCAACATGGTTCAACTTCAAACTTTGAGAACAGGCTGCAATACTATATACCGGTACATATTTCAACAAGTGTGCTGTCACGTGCTAACTTTTGTGAAAGCAAATTACATTAAAACTTTCCTCAATCTCATCACGAAACCAATTAGCCTATCATTATGCAACAAAGCAGAGACATTTCAAATCTTCCATTTCACCATGGTAGCCCATTAGCTTTGGATTCTCATTCTTTGTTGTGGTCCGTTGACCTTTTGTAATAGTAGCCTATATGTATCTATATATCTTCAATATTTGATCCTACTAATGCCGTTTCATCAGAATCCATAGTAGGCTAAATGAGCTACAATGTCAGGTTAAAGCTAGCATGTCAGAAATAAATAAATAATCTGATTGATTGCCCTAACATTATGTAGGCCTACAATCCTGATTAAACCTGTAACAATCTCCTCCAGGTTTAAGCCATGCAGTAGGAGTTCTACCACAAGACAATCTGATTGGAGAACTGGGAGAGAGTGTGACGTTCACCACCACAATAAGTCCACCAGACCAACCATTTGCCTCATTAGAGTGGACTTTTATTAATGAAACAGGCACTAATCGCATAACATTTGGTGCAGGTTTCCCTACACCAGAATATCAAGATCGAATCACCATGAACACATCTACTGCATCACTGCAGCTCAGACATCTGACTTCCAATGACAATGGAGTATACAGACTTAAGGCTATAATCCATATTCCATATGAAGAATTTGAAGGATCTACAAATCTGACAAGCTTCAGTAAGTATACTTTATATTGTTGCATCATTGACATGATACTACAGTGCCCTTTGAAAAGTGACAGCTATTTTGAAAGATAAATAATAATGGTAAATTACTTTTCTTGAATGTTGAAATCTGACAAATATAATAATAATAATAATAATAATAATAATAATAATAATAATAATAATAATAATAATTAAGGGGATAATTAGGGATACATTCTGTTTCCAACTGTTGTTTTACTGTGCAGAGTTGCAAACAAAGGGACAAATCCAAAACAAAACCTATTTCACAACGGGATTCAATAACTTCAATATGTCAGTGAATATTTCAGCCTCATGATTGTATTCATTTCAATGTATTCTGGTATTATACAATCTTAACTATAGTTGGATTCAGTATTGTTTTCTGAACTTGCATTACGATGCAGATACTGACGTTTTATTTGGAGTTCAAACACTGAAGGACTGAATGAATTGTCCCCCTTGTGTTAATTGTGTGGAGCTATAAGGCAGGCCTACCACTTTCAATCAGTTTTGCTCATCACAAGTATTGATGCATTCATTTTCAACATCTACATGCACAATTGTACCTTAATGTGTTGCTTCAAAGTGAAAACCATTATCTTTTTCACCAATAGCAAAAGTCTCCAATGCAGTCATAACTTCCAACACTGCAGAGTATGTGGAGTTCAATGACACAGCAGTCCTCACCTGCTCTGTCTCCTCTGGTTCCTCCCTCTCTTACCGCTGGTTCAATGGCAGCTCTGAGATCACGACCAGTGATGGAGTTCAGCTTGATGATGGAGGCTCCACTCTCACAATAGCCAATGTCACTCGCTATGACCAGGGGCCATTCAAGTGTGATGTGTTCAATCCCATCAATAGTAATACCAGTGTACCAGTAAAGCTCAACACCGATTGTGAGTTATTAACCTGCATCATGCACGTTTAACTTCCTATCTTGATTCATTTGCTGTAACATATTTAGAAGAAGACAACTTACTGTATGGCTCACACTGCATTTTAGTGCTCTTGGCTGAACAGTTGCTTTGTCATTGTCTCCACCAGGCCAGGTGGCCAAAGGCTGGATGACCGAAGGACGGACAGTATGTTTTTGCTCCTGTCCGTCCATCAGTCAGTCAGTCAGTCAGTCAGTCATTCTATGAGCAGCAAATCTCCAGTACTAACGAATGGATCAGTCGAGCTTTATAATACAGAAGGCTTTAGAAAGCTTTCAATGAAAGACGAGTGCAGGTGCTCTATGAAGCAGGTAGGAGCAGTCTGATACACGCATGTATGCTTGTCAAACACACACATCTCTTGCCAGAGTTGAACTGGCTTTGACAACAACGCAACATGCATAGAAATGGAGCATCCCTGTTTTTCCTCATACGGTCCCAGTTCCCCCACACCTCCCGCTTCCGCACGCACACACACACACGCACGCACACACACACACCAATAGACGCATGAAAGAGAGGGAGAAACGGAGGTGTGGTTTACTTTCCTGGGCACTGGCTAAAATAAAGGGATGTTGCTGGCTTTAGCAGTGGACGAGCGGGGGGAATTATATCGTCCATATCGTTGCCTTTTGCGATACTGATATCGATATGTTAATATCAAGATAACGATACGAGAACGATATATCGTGCAACACTAATTTACGGGCCCTACTGGATAGGCAACCTGGCCTGGTGGAGACCTGCACTGCAAGGAACGCACTTGCATGCTAAATACTTGCTCTTCTACATCTACATTTGTTTGTCTCTACAACTACTAATATTATGTACTGGTGGCTTTTTTTTGCTGGTGTCTGTTGTGAAAATAATCTACAGTTGGCCCAGAAAAGACTACAATGACGGTTTCCCCTTCAAAAGGCTACTATGAAGAAGGGTCAAACCTCACTCTGAACTGCTCAGCTGTCTCCAAGCCTACTGCCCTGTTTTACTGGTTTCTGAATGGAACTATGTTTGCTACTGGACCAGAAGAAATACTGAACATAACGATTAAACAGAGTGGTAACTACAGCTGTCAGGCCTTTAATAGCAAGACTCTGAGATATCACATGTCTGAGGCCTCAGTTGTCACTGTTCTGGGTAAGTGGAAAGAAAGTGGATTGGAAAAATATGAAACCTGTATTAAGGCATCTATAAGACAAAGGGACAGTAGATACATTTATCCAGACGAGAGGCTGTTTGGTATGTTGCTTTTGTTGTTAGTGAATGATCACTATTAGTGATCATTGAAAGCTTTTGTGCCGACTAGTTCTATTTCAGTTATTCAGTGTTTGAAGTTCCAAATTTCTGTTAGTATTCAATCAAAGCAATTAAGAAACAAATACTTTAAAACAAGCTCAACATATGAAAGTTAGCATCCGGCAGTTTCTACATGCTGGGGACCCATACTCAACATTTCTAACATAAAACCTTGGTGTACTCAACATGTCCGGGTTTCCAATGGGGCTCTATGGGCTGGCTACTAGACTAACAGCCCGAAAGGTGGTCATCGCAACATTATTTCCATACAAACTCCTACTGTACCATGGGAACATAAAATAACCCTGCTTTCTTAATTACAATACTCACAATACTGCTTTGTTTTGTTTTTTAATACATGATTTGTCCAAAAGCATAGTAAATTAATAGTTTACCAAAGTATACAAACAAAAATCATATGCAATTTGAGAATGGAGTGCTAAAATACTGAAATTAAAATATTTGTGTTTCATCAACAGAGAAGATATCTGGTGTCGTTATCAGGCCATCAACAGACAAACCAGTTGAGGGAACACCAATCACATTAACCTGTGATGCTGAAGGATCCATCCCTAACAGAGTCTGGATGAAGGACGGCCAACCTCTGACCCCTACCAGTAACATCACTCTTCAGGACAATAACAGAGTGCTGTCCTTCAGTGCTGTGAAGAAAAAAGACAGCGGAAACTACTTGTGCAGAGTCAGTAACCCTATCAACCATCAGGATGCTAACTACTACATGACGGTGAACCGTAAGTATCATCCAGTGATATATTCTTCTTTTATTATTATTATTATTATTATTATTATTATTATTATTAGTATAATATAATTATAATTATGTTTTATGTAAAGCCTTGTTGAAATTTGCTATACAAATAAATGTTCCTTGCCTTTATCATTGACTCTTTTCCCCACTGTGAGCTATGTCAGCCAAATAAATGTAATTAATCTGATGACTGTAAACATAAAGTAATCTGACATACAGTAGGTCTCATACCCACACATTGGAGTATAGTCACTATTCAAAACTTTCCAGTGTCCCTTGAGCCCTTGCGTGAATTTCCATCCTGTTTGTCATCCATGTCAGTCAATATAATGTGGGAACACAACCTGACATAAATCAGAATCATTAGTCTGCCTACTTCCCTATACAACATATCCCTCCACACAGCTACTGTAGCTAACACAGTACTGTTACTGTTGAGCCTCAATTTATTTATATTTTATACCCCATGGATTCTCTACTGGGTTCAGGTAAGGTGAGTTGGCTCGCCAATCAAGCACAGTAATCAGCACATACTAGTGTTGGCACTGTTGGCAGGTGCCAAGTCCTGCTGGTATAAATGGGAATCAACATCTCCATAAAGCGACTCGAAACATATGGATACAATCACCCGGTAGATCAAATAAAATAAAATCAAACTTTACAACAGCCAAAGCTGACCAAAGTGCTGAACAGAGTGAAACAAGACAGTAGAGCAATATAAAACAATGAAAAGAGACAAATATAAAACAGAGCATACAATAGCACAGCTGGAAATCAATATACAGGTAAATCAGGTGCAATTAAAGGCGAGGGAGAACAGATGAGTTTTGAGGAGGGATTTAAAAACCCCAATTGACTCGGCAGATCTAATATGGTCTCGTTTTTTTGTTCCGGTGAGAAGACGGGCAGCTGCATTCTGCACTAACTGCAGGCGCCTAAGTGACGCCTGGTCGATACCAGTGTACAGAGAATTGCAGTAATCAATTCGTGTGGAAATGAAGGCGTGGATGACCATCTCGAGCTGCTTGGGGGGGAGGTACGACTTGATCTTAGCAATAGTTCTAAGTTGGAAGAAACTCGTTTTTACAACGGAGCTTATTTGTTTATTACATTTAAAATCTTTATCAAAAATGACACCAAGGTTTTTTACAAAGGGATGTATATTAGCATTTAAAGCACCTAGGGTGCAGGATGATGTGGTGGAATGGTGGTCAAAGATTATGATTTCGGTTTTATTTTCGTTGAGAGTGAGGAAGTTGGCATTCATCCAGGACTTGACATCGTGTAAACAGTTAAGGAATGGCTGGAATGCATTATTGGAGTTGGATTTGAGCGGTATATAAATTTGGACGTCGTCGGCATAGCAATGAAAAGCCATTTTATGCTTTTCTAGTATAGGGCCTAGAGGTACAATATAAAGGAGAAATAAAATAGGACCCAATATTGAGCCTTGGGGCACTCCACAGGAGAGGGGGGCCGCAGGTGACGCAAATTCTCCTAAGTGGACAGAGAAGGTTCTCTCAGAAAGGTAGGAATGGAACCATGTAAGGGCAGTGCCAGAGATGCCAATATGATGTTCTAAGCGGGATAATAAAATAGTGTGGTCGACTGTATCAAAAGCGGCCGAAAGATCTAGGAGGACTAAGGCAGCGGGGGTACCAGAGTCGGCTGTTAAAATAAGGTCATTAAAAACTCTGAGAAGAGCAGTCTCTGTGCTGTGGCCAGGTTTGAAGCCAGACTGATACTTCTCATGCAGGCCGTGGGATAGTAAAAAAACACTGCAGTTGGGAGTAGACAACTTTCTCCAAGACTTTGGACAAAAAGGGGAGCTGGGAAATGGGCCTGAAATTGGAAAGGGGGGAAGCATCAAGATTATGCTTTTTCAATAAAGGGCGAACAGAGGCATGTTTGAGAGAGTGGGGGACAGAGCCGGATGTGATGGAGGAATTAATTAGGAGGAGGACACTGGGGCCGACCACACCAAAAACCTCTTTGAGAAGCTTGGGGGTAATGCAGTCAGAGGGACAATTTGATGGGCGTAGGTGTGTAACTATGTCCGTGAGATGTAGATGGCTGTGTTGACTCTCTGGACTTGATAAAACACAATTGACTAACATCAGCAGATGTTAGTCTGCCGCAAATCATGAGCGCAGCATCTTGCATCTTGCAAGCACATTCACACTTCTTTAATGGCACCCTTTTAACATTGCCCTACTATAGCCACCAGGAGGCTGATTTTTGCAACACCATTTTTAATACTCCTACTTGTGTCCAAATATCACGTCTATCAGTACACAATATCCCTATAGTCAAGTGATCAAAGGTTTTTCATATTCCATCGTGATTTGTGAATTCCACATTGCTGGACCACAATACCCTACCTGACCTGGCAGAGACCTGTGCTCAGAGGAGCACTATTTGTAGCACTTTTTTGCTCTCGGGTGAGGTTATATTATTTTAAACAATACAATGCAGAGAGGTATACCAATGAGATACAGAAGCATATTGTTAAAAAATATATATATACTGTATATAAATATATACAGTATATATTTATTTCAAGTAAAACATTTATTTTTGTTATTTAATTTCTGATCATGTTCAAAAGAGAATTGCTTAAGAAAACTGCTTATCATTGCATCAATAATTAAACTAGTAATAATGTAATCATGATAACAGAATCAACTGTACCGGTATCTCTAAAGTCCTCCAATGAAATTGGTTTCATCATTACAGATAAAGGTTGATAAAACACTGAGGTTCATAACAATTGTAAAACAAGGTTGTGGTTAGTTCAAAAACTAATTTGCAAATATGTAAATTATGTGTGCAAGTGGAAACCTGACCTAATGGTGGCGCTAGAGGAAAGGCCATGGGTTCAACAAAATCAGTAGTTAGATTCTCTTTCTTGGGTTCATAAAGGTGCACAGAAAATCCAACGCTAATCCAGTCAGGGGCAAAGAAGATAGTTTGGGACCAAAGTGGTGAAATGACAGACAGACCACGTGACCAACAAACAGTAAATAAAAGGTAGCTGCTATTAATTGCAATTAAATTAAATGTAAAAATCCCTATACAAAGGCAGGACCCGTGAACCTTGTTTCTTTTGGCATATATTTGGAGGCGATTGTAGGAAGAGTGCTTTTTCTGGAAAGACACAAACGAACACAAACACCCAATCCACAATTACAGTATAGTGGGATGGCAGCTATATCTTTCATCATATCAATAACGCAGCAAGTTAAAGCATAGAGCTGGTTAATTAGTAACAGATTGATCAATGTGTGTAAAATGATGGCTATAAAAAGATATGGCCACAATGATCAATCATGGTAGACTTTGTTGGTCTTTATTGGGTAAGATAAGGGGAAACTTGACCTACCCCCCCCCCCCCCCCCCCCCCCCTAATTGTTATTACTCCAGACTCCTTTATTATTATTATTATTATTTTTTTGTGGCTTTCGCCTTTTTTATTCTTTTTTATGGAGGGGCAGACAGTAGGCTGACAGGAAATGGGGAGAGAGATGGGGGGAAGATATGCAGTAAAGGCCGTCGGGTTCGGGGATGTCGAGCCCGCGGCACACTGCCAGACTGGATTACCAGCCAAGGTGCCTGGACCATTGAGCCATGGCCCAGGCCACTCCTTTATTATTTTACTGTTTCCATGAGATCTAAATCACCTGAGAGTTCAATTGTAAAGATCATTATTGCTGTATTCATCTTCGTAGTCATACATGCCTGATTTTACAGTAATGGATACATGCACATGCATGACACCTTTGTTCATCCTGACATTGCTCTCAGGTGAGGTCATCTTATTATTAAAATATATAATAATAATAATAATAATTTAAGCAGAATGTGATTACTGCACAACAACTCAATCTAATTGGATTGATGCTCCCAAAATTCCATGACATGGAATCCATCCTGAATCCTGCCTAAACCTGCAACGATCTCCTCCAGGTTTAAGCCATGGAACAGGAGTTCTACCAGACCATCTGAATGGAGCACTGGGAGGGAGTGTGACGTTCAGCCCAACAACCAATCCACCAAACACAACAATTCTAATAGACTGGACTTTTATTAATGACACAGGACATGAAATTATAATAATAACCTCAGATACGAGTACAGCTGAACCTGCACCGGGATATGAAGACAGAATCACCTTCAACAGATCTACTGCAGCACTGGAGCTCAGAAATGTGACATTTAATGACAAAGGAGAATACACAGTCCTTATAGCTTCAGATGGAGGAATAAGGATGGAAGGATCTACCAATCTAAATATATACAGTAAGTACCGTAGATACTTGGTGATGATATTCAATGGAAAATATATTTCATTTTAAATATAATGTATCTACAGTATAGGCTACTTGTTGAAATGTGACATCAAGAAAACTGATCATGTCTGTAATATCTGATGGAGCAGAATGATGAAAAGAGACTCCATGCAATGTGTGTGTGTGTGTGTGTGTGTGTGTGTGTGTGTGTGTGTGTGTGTGTGTGTGTGTGTGTGTGTGTGTGTGTGTGTGTGTGTGTGTGTGTGTGTGAGTGTGCGTGCGTGCGTTGTGTGTGTGCGTGCGTGCGTGCGTGCGTGCGTGCGTGCGTTTGTGTGTTTGTGTGTGCACATGCGTGCCTGTGTCCCATTCCCAGTGCCTGTCTCCAGTGTAAAAGTATCTTCCAACAACACCAACGTGTTGGAGTTAAGCAGCTCTGTCCATCTGTCCTGCTCTGTCTCCTCTGGTTCCTCCATCTCTTACCTCTGGCTCAATGGCAGCTCTGAGGTCACAGCCAGTGAGGGAGTTCAGCTTGGTGATGGAGGCGCCACTCTCACCATCGTCAGTGTGACCCGCTATGACCAGGGACCGTTCAGGTGTTGTGCGTTCAATCCCATCAGTAATGAAATCAGTGAACCAGTACACGTCTTCATCAGCTGTGAGTAGCAGGTTCACCGCTTGAGCCCCTGCAGCATCACTATCACTATATTTGGCGAAAAGATTTGATGTATAGATTAAACAATAATAATAATGAAAAATTGCAGTGAAACTGATAAGTCTGTTTTACTAAGGGTTTAAGTGGTGAAGTAAGTCATACTGAGGTTTAAAATATTTACGCTGTGTAAATCTGTATAAGCCATTGTATGGCTCTTATAAACCCAGCAATAAATATACAGAATGTAGAGCTTGTGTGATGATTTCGCTCATTCCAACACCTTAAGGCAACATATCGTACATCTCGTCTTATAAGTTTTCATTACCACAGATGTGACTGCTGTGTTTTGTTACAGATGGACCTGAGAGGGTGACCGTTGTAGGACCAACATCCCCAAATGTCAAGGCTTTCATATTGCTCCATTGCTCTGCACTGTCTGCACCATGTGCAAGCTTCACCTGGTTCTTCAATGGAACTCAGACCAATGTACAAGAGGCTGTGTATGTGATACAATCTGGCACCACTGCTCACTCCGGGAAGTACAGCTGTACTGCTAAGAATTATGTCACAGGACTCCACATACTGTTACAGGTATGTGACAAAAACAACTACTGTGCTACATGTTTAATTGTTTATAAATACAGATCCAGTAGAAATCTTTGGTGCATGGAAACATTTAAAGGCATTTTGTTTTGTCTAAAAGGTTTTTATAATGATTTCCCTGTTTCAGACTATTCACAAATGTTGCCCCTATTTGTCATTGTGTGTCCCTCAGATCATGACTACTCTGATGTCATTGTGAAATATGTTGGCATAACAGCTGGATGTTTCATAGCTGTGATTGTTCTGTTTGGAACAATTGGTTGCATCGTCATGAGGAGGCAGAGAAAAAACCTCCTGGTGAATTAAGGTAAGAATTAAGGACAATCAAGTACTGAGAGAGTACACTGCAATAGACTAAAAAAATATATTACTCTATACCTCATGCCACACCTGTCACAATTTGACATTCACCCAAACCACAAATGGTGCCCAGTCCACAGACCATGTTGACTCAACCGATAATAAACACTGTCAATATTCTTTGGTAAGGCTCTTTTGGTTATAAGGTCAGGTGAAAATTCATGACCGATTGACCGTGATACGAGTGCTGTGCCCTAGAGAAATGTAGTTAGCATCATTACCAAATAGACATAACCTTTTCAACAAAACATTGCTTTACAGTGTTTTTGTTTATTCTCCACAACTTGTTTCAATTATTTTCTCTAGTTTGCCTCTTTCACACTTTTCCCTTTGTATAATCTCAGTTACTACATGCATTTATAGAGCATCTGGGTGGCTCAGGACAGGACAGGGGTACATTTCTTGCCCACTACTGTGGAGGTTTCAATTTCTCCACTTTGGCACTCCAACAAACATGTTCATGGATGGTCATTGAATTGATGGGCATTGAATTATATGTCAGTGCTGTTACAACACATGCAGGCTGTGTCTGGGTCTTAAACCCAAGGCAAATCTGAAAGCAATACAGAAGGCTGGCTATGAGACCCCCCAGCTTTATAGTTGAGCCCATCACAGGAACCAATCACCAGCCTGGTTCCTCCTAAAAGTTAGCCATTCACACTCAGCCACCACTCAGTCAGCATTCACACCAGCTGGTCCTCAATCAGTCACTTCTTACCACCACTCTCACCATGCACTCAATCTCAAACACGCATGCACGCACACACACACACACACACACACACACACACACACACACACACACACACACACACACACACACACACACACACACACACACACACACACACACACACACACACGCACTATATATATATAGAGAGAGAGAGAGAGAGCGAGAGAGAGAGAGAGAAGAGAGAGAGAGAGAGAGAGGGAAATAGATACCGGTATATATTATAGGCCTATAGGCTGCATGAATGCATCATTAGTTGTAGGATCAAGCCAATCAAATTCACCATCTTTATTCTAATAATTAAATATATTCTTTTCCCCTTACAGGAAAATGTAACACGACCAAAAGGTTTCTGGATCAAAATTGAAAAAAAGAAAGAAAGAAAAGAAAGTCTTATGAGAAAGAAAAAATAAATCCCTTTTTAACCATAGTTACTGTACCTTTAACTAGGATTCACAATCAGTTATCAATTAGAGTATTTGCCCTTTATATTCCCTTAAATAATTAAGCCAAGCAAAATAAAGAGAATGGCCTGATCACTAACCAAATTATAAATAGAAATAAATGAAATAGAATGTATATTTTATTTAATAACATAATTAATTTTCAAAGGGATTTTCAATCATTTGTGCCTTATCTGAGAACAACTAAGAAAAAAAGAAAAGGGGTAATTCCAGTACGTGTACCTTGATATTATATGGACGCATACCTGGTTGCCTGGCTGAGAGGACAATCATTAATATAACACCAATACAACCATAATGATACAGCATTTATACAACTGCAGCCTTATGCCATTTTAGTACAAAGGTCTTGTGCATTTGTCAGTGTCTGTCTAGATATGCACATTTTAGAATGGCATTTTCTGCATGTAAATATTGCAGAATAACTGACTTAAACAGAATGTGACTTAAATACGTATACAAGCCTATAATTATTATCTTTACCTGCATGTGCTCAATAAGCTTTAGAACATACCGAATGCTGTCATCTTGTTTAACCCCACCACCAAAATGTTATTAAAAACTGCAATGGATGCAGTTTCTAAGGGATGGATGTGTGTGTGTGTGTGTGTGTGTGTGTGTGTGTGTGTGTGTGTGTGTGTGTGTGTGCGCGTGCGTGCGTGCGTGCGTGCGTGCGTGCGTGCGTGTGTTAAACTGAATAGTTGTGGCTACAATAGTTTATGTTGGTAATGTTTGTGAACGCTGGTGTAAAACAGACCTGGCTATATTTTGATTTGTGTAATAAAGTTCCTATGTCTAAGAATATACTGTACTAAGTACCTATCCAAATGTATCTACAGTATATATTGCACGTGATATTTGTATTGTATTGTTTCCATATTGTGATTAAAACTTTAAATAAAAACATACTTTTTACAAATCACTTGGTTTCTACTAGAATAAAGCACTCAATTACAGTACTCTGTTAATGTCTGCACCGATTATGGACTCATGTTATATCAGGGCAGGGACTAAACAGACAAACATACATTGTTTGTTCTTTGTCTTTGAATAGGACATTGTTTCTAGTGGCCTCAGGATATGAATCACTCTACCTTTATTGGTTAGACACACAGCGACTTAAGTTGAATCTCCTATATGTTCAAACACATGGATGGAGTCATGGTTGGCCAATGCAACACAGTGTTAAACAATGCCACATTGTATTTGGCCTATCTATGGTGAGTCTTACATCAGATCACAGCATTCCTAAAGGTCTGTGTTTACTGTAGATACTATGATGATGCATACAGTGATAGAGGCTTATTTTAAAGAAATAACTACATATTAAAAAAAATATATAGTAAATGTTCACTTATTATATTCTTTTCAGTATCTTTGCATTCATCAGATGTATGTAGTAATGTTTAAAGCAAAGTCTTGATACTCAGACATATTAAAATTAGTCATCTGTTTCTGAGGATGTGTCTGGCAGAGGCAGTGTGTCTCCAACCTGTTCATACCTTGACCTGTAATGGCTTTGATCCGGCTCTTGGAATGCTACGGGTGACTGCCTCTTCCCAATACACACCCACTTAAGAGCTCATAAACATGACGCACAATAACCTTGTAAGACACAATGACACAACCCCACTATTTATTGTACAGTGTGTGGGAGTTTATCACACTAATATTTTCTTGTGATGTTGACTATACATAAATGTAAGGATATTCTGCTATTGCAATTATTGCGAGTTACACTTGATTATACTGTTACTGTTCAACTTCAAGCTTGAAATGTAAACAGAGGTGGCCTTCCTGGATGTAATGGTCAATAAGCATTCATGTGGAGTGCTGAAATGAGGAGAAAGCATCGTCAAACCCTAGTCTGTAGTTGCATATTGGGCTAATTGTCACAATGTCTATGGTTTCATTCTTTAATTATATATATTTCTTACTTTCGATTATCATAGGGATGTGGATTTACGAGTCAAGAATTTATGTTCATGTTTACATGCCTTTAAGTGAGTGAGAATGTGTCCCTTTCAACCAGTCTGCATCTTCTACATAAGAATGACCGCCTCTTTGATCCCAGGGCATTTTTACAAAACCAATTATCCCAGCAGAGTTCCTCAACCTGAACCTCAACAACTCTCTGGTGGGAGATAAACCCACGGGCATTTCACTATATGTACATAGTAGTATCGTAAACATTGTCTGGGCTCCTCAGTATTGAGAAGAGGGGCTGGACCTGGGCTTCCACTGAGTTTTGGACAATAAAAGAACAGGGTTCACCCACAAGTCATCTTTCATCCCTGAAAAGTCCACAAGAGAGCACGAGCAACCTCGCCAAGCATCACTACCAGACTGCAAGATGATTAGAACAGCTATAATTCTTATTTTGTCAGGTATGCTTATTATATTTCTAATTCTTTTGAATATAAATAATTAATTTAATAGGGTGTCAACAATTTTTTCCCCACATTCTTTCTTTTTTTATTGTATGAAGACAACATCTAATGTCATTCCCTGAAATACTTGCTAAGTGAAGTTACTTCTGCTCGAATATAATTATGTGCTTTCATTAGTATAACAGTAGATTGTTATTCAAATTTATATTAATTAGTTTCAGGACAATTATCAATATTATTTTTGTTTCTTTGTTTCTTTCATCCAAATAATAACGGTCAAACTAAGGAGGTTGAAAGCGGTTAATGCCTTACAGTGTAACTTTTTTTAATGAATAAAATGTCATTTTGTCCAATCTGTATGGTAGATATATTAATACAATCAAACGTATACAACTGGGGTGGTTGTATGTTCTCTCCTAGCTCTTCTATTGAGACATTTTGATTGTGTCAAAGGTCATTTCTCACCTATAGGTGACTCAGGATGATCATGAGTCACCTATAGGTTACACAGTGCTGTTCACCAGCCAACAAACGGTAAAACAAGTCCAAAACTCTCTTTGCTCTCGTTCCTCTCTTTAGGTATGTGTGTGGGTCAGAGCATCCTACCGGTGGGACCTCTGAGCGTGGCTGTGGGAAGCACGGTGACGTTCACCACCACCCTCAGCCCTCCAGCAAAGCCCTTCCTCTCCGTCAGCTGGAACTTCACAGGTGTGAACATCATTAAATCCACCAGTGTCAACGAAACGGGAGCCGGCTACGCCAGCAGGATCACGCTGCAGCGAACCACTGGCTCTTTGGAGCTCAGGAACCTGGCGGTGAGGGACAGTGGACAGTACAGTGTCCACATCATACCAGACGGTGCAGCGCAGATCTTACAGGGAACTATCACTCTCAATGTGGTGGGTCTGCTACAGTATATTGTCGATTTCGGGCAGAGAACTTCTCTCCATATTTCATCTTTTTATGTTTCAAGTTTTTTCACAACTTCATAAAAGTATAAAAAATATCCAATCTATAAACTCAGAGTGCGACGTGTCATGAGCCTGTAGATCTTCAATTCTTTTTTACATTTTTTTGAAAGTGTTTGAAAGTGACACCCTAAATAGGGACTACAGGATGACAGTGGTTAAGTCTGTCTGTGGGTCTGTCCAACCTAAAAAAAACAAACAAAAACCTGTGTCACTTCTTTTAAAGTAGGTTTTTACGCCCTTTATTTATTGTCATCTTTGTTTGTCTGTTACCCTGTTTTGTCATTAGAGATTTTTATTGTAGGCTACAGAAGAATGTTAATGGCTTTTATTATTTAAATTAAAACAATGTGTTTGTTTATTATATATCCCTTTGATATTACGATCTCTTTCAATGAAATTAAAACCATATGTCGTAGCTGTCGGGAGGAAACCACCTAACTCTATTTCTTCCCCCATAAATCAGTACTATTGAACAGTATTAAAAAGCGCTTCGGACAAAACCTCTTAACTCCATTGGACCCTCAAACTGTCTGCTAAAGCAGCTAACTCCATCACCTCTCATGCAAGTAATTGACAATATACAAAGTCACAATACCAACTTTGATGAGGCAGTATTGCATTGTTTAAAAAATATAAGGTTTTCTTCATTTCCTGAAAACATGTATTTTTCATTTCTTGAAAAATGAACATTTTGTAGTTATACAATTTTTTTCTTCTTATTGGAATCATGTTGTGTTGTTGTCAAACTAAGTGCGCATCTCCTTCCAGCCATGATCTCACGTGTCTCAATCACCAGCCCTGCAGCCACCCTCATAGAAGACAGGAGCTCCACCAACCTAACTTGTGATGCCACTGGCTCCGTCAGCACCAGAGAGTGGCTGAAGGATAGCCAGCCTCTACAGCCTACTGACACACTCACCTTCTCCATGGACAAACGAACAGTCTTCATGAACCCTGTCCACGGTGCCAACCACGGCTACTATCAGTGTCGAGTCAGCAACCCAGTCAGCACCATGACTGCAGGCCATAACCTCACAGTCAACTGTGAGTATATGAGCCCTGCTGGGAAACGGAAACACACACACGCACGCACGCACGCACGCACGCACACGCACGCACACACACACACACACACACACACACACACACACACACACACACACACACACACACATAGCGGTAGCACGCTTCCTGACTTAAGGTCATAGTGGGGTCTTAAATGAAAATGCTTTGTTAGGCTTATTATTCTAAATGTGGAGTAAATACAATGTTTTGATCATTTCGTCATCTTTGCTTCTAAATCCACACATTCCCTATGTGTATTAACCTGACTCCGCCAGATGTATGTGTATAGCTACAGCTTGAAATTAAATAGTGGAATAGACTACTCAAGTGACAATAAGTGCAACAATATGAATAGTATCCTCTTGGTGTGTGTATTGTGTGTTTATGTACTGAGGTGTCTCTGGTTAGTATAATGTGAGCTCACCAAATTATATCCCACTCAATCATGTTGACATGGCAATAAACAATTGAAAGTTCAATCCTGATAAGGAAAGGACTCTCATACCAACACCTCCTAACAAGTTCCTCTTTGCTGTGTGCAGTTGGACCACACAACCTGTCAATTATTGGGCCGAGAGCACCGCCACCTGGCCAGAGAGTAACCCTGCACTGCAGAGCAGACTCTGTCCCAGCTGCCACCTTCAGCTGGATGTTCAATGGAAACGAGACCCACGTTAATAGATCCTTGTATGTCATAGAGAGAATGGAAGAAAAAAACACTGGAAACTATACCTGCACAGCAGGGAACCACGTCACCAAGCTGGAAAACTCCACAGTCATGAGTCTGACAGGTGATTCAACTTATATATTAAAATACACTACTTTATAATTGAAACCGCCTTATACTTCTGCATTGTTACATGATGTTACATTTGAAGGGATGGTACTAATTACTTCCTTCTTTTTCTTCTTCTTCTTCTTCTTTTTCTTCTTCTTTTTTGTAACTTCAAAATGTATTATTATTATTATTATTATTATTATTATTAGTAGTAGTAGTAGTAGTAGTAGTAGTAGTAGTAATAGTAGTAGTGAAATGAAATGAAATGATATCTATATTTACCCAGGGTATCTGGGCTAAGCTCAAGAACTTGTTTCCAGCCAGGCCCTGCTCATAGAACACATTTCATCGTAGTGGTTCAATGCCTTGTTCAAGGGCACTTCAGCGGTGGTAATTTTAACGTGGATTTGAACTAGGAACCTTCCGGTATCAAGACCGCGCCGCTATCCGTTCGGCCACAGTAGTAGTAGTAGTAGTAGTAGTAGTAGTAGTATTACTACGGTATTATTATTATTAATTCAAATTATTTTGTTCTCCCTTCCCATGAAGCATCCTGTGATGCCCCCTGCTGGTCTTTTGCAGTACTGGTGATCAATGCACTGACAGTAGGCCGACTGCTGCAAGTGTAGATGCTGGGCAAACTATCATTATGGTTAGAAACACACATCTTGGTGAGTTTAATCACCAGGCTTGATCTACTACCTGTTCCCATACCGTGGTTTTACAGTAACAAACTGTGGCACACACACACACACACACACACACACACACACGATATCAATATCTTGAAGATCACTCAACGGCCCATGCGTATTGCGTACCACCTGTTTTGATTTGCACATAATGCAGGGATACATCACTGAGGATACATCCCAGGTGCATCCAAGCAATGTATTTTCGTTCTGAGGTATTCTATTCATAGTAACTCATAGGAATAGACTATGTGACAACCAGGTATAGTCTGGTGACCACCGGAGAGACGGGTGACAGTCGGAATGTAGACGGCCCCCCCGGGAGAAGTATGGGTTGGCGCCCCAGCCTGCATCCTCCGTGAGGAGGAAGCCCAAAAACCTTCGATGAGGCCTTTAGGAGGGCCATTCGAGCCGCAAGCGGAGCCTGCAGTACCACCATTGCCCAGGTGGAGCCTGCAGAACCATTGCGGCTCAAGAAAGTCTGGTGGAACGCACAGGTCCTGGCGGTACTCCTGGTGAGAGCAGGAGTGGACCTGGTGAGACGTAGGAGGGGCTCGGACAGGAGTCAACCCACAGAGCCTAGTCCCTCCACATGCCAGAATTGTGCGTCCCAGTCCCGGCAGAGTAGTTCCGGAGTGGATCCAACGGATTGTGTGGCCCTGGTCTTTCCCTAGTGGGTCTGATCGAGGGTAACTACTGGGACGTAAGTCGGGACTTGATCACCCCGGCTGGGTCACCCGAGTGAGGAGTATGATGTTCGCGAGACCCCAAACCCCGATGACCTTGGGATACATCATACATCACTGAGCCGGATACGTCCCAGGTGCATCCAAGCGATGTATTTTCGTTCTCAGGAGGCAGCAGGAGGTTGCTTTTTACTGATAACGAGCGCTTCCAAAAACTGACACTTAGAAAGGTGGTTGCACACTGGTACGTCTGTTGGCTCAATCAAAGTGAAACTGTGCACACACTCCCTGGATGCCAGAGTAGAACCTCTGTCCCAAATGTTTCACTTGGACCTGTCATAGAGCCACCAGGAGGCAGATTTTTTAACAAAATGCCTCGAATCATGAACGCAGTGTCCAATTGCGTTTTGTACAAAGACAATTTCTATAAATAACAATAGTTAAAGGGATATTTCACTTTCAAATTGTCTCTATCTAATCTATGTAATCTACTCAGGCCTCATGACATCACACCTCGTGACATGTCACGCCACCATAAGGCCGTCTCCATAAGATCACGACACTGATTTCATCAAACCCTGGATAGCCATACACGGAGAAGACTGGATCATCACCTAGATGCATTAGTGCAGCCACGCCCAGCAGTCGGCAAAAACTAGAGTTCTCAACAGAAAATTAAGGCCCGGCCCTACCTGGGCCCTCACCCTGTACATTCAAGACACTACCCCCACTGCCACAGTGCCACCCTTAGATCTCCATAAGATAATTCATTCCATATGTTGATCTGATCCCCCATGCCAAAACGCCAGCGTTCACCCAGCAGTCTGCCGTCACCCAGGCGGATGCGTGCACGCAACCTTTTCATTTGAGGGACAGCGAGTGCGAGTGCATCTATCTATCTATCTATCTATCTATCTATCTATCTATCTATCTATCTATCTATCTATCTATCTATCTATCTATCTATCTATCTATCTTCATTTATCTATTTATCTATTTATTTATTTATTTATATATTATTTCCCTCCTCCGTGCTGCCGGATGGCACTGGCCGAGACGCCAGCTGCCGTGCGGACCAGCAGATCTGCCGGTGGTGCTGGCCGCCAGCGGCGATGCCGCCAGCTGCTGCCAGGTGCCGGCACATGCCGCCAGCTGCCGCCGGCACATGCCGCCAGCTGCCGCTTGCCGACCGGCACATGCCGCCAGCTGCCGCTTGCCGACCGGCACATGCCGCCAGCTGCCGCCGGCACATGCCGCCAGCTGCCGCTTGCCGACCGACACATGCCGCCAGCTGCGTGCGGACTGGGAGGATCTGCCCTGGAAATCAACACAGACCAGTATAGCCTTACCGTGGCAGTGTGGGGCAGTGTCTTGAGTGTACAGGGTTTGATGAGGGCCCAGGTAGGGCTGGGCCTTAATTTTCGGGCCTGTTGAGAACTCTAGTTTTTGCTGGCTGCCGGGCGCGGCTGAACTAATTGCTTGACGGAAGTAACTCATAACATGTCTACAGTGGAGTTTTATGAAACAAACACTTTCAGAAAGTGGATAACGATAGAAAGTGGATAATTCAAGCTTTTCGTACAGCTGCAATGTTTGACATTGTTTAACACAATTAGACAGGGCTTTTCTGTTTGGATGAATGGGCTGTCAATGGGAAGTTAGCACCTTGCTGGCAAGATGGATGCGGTCTGCATAAGGTCAATTGAAACCCAGGTTTGATACCGGTCAGCTTGTCTGCATTGTTTTGCGTCTGGTGTCTCTTATCTTCCTTTTGACAATACCACCCCATAGATTATCTTCAGGTCAGAGGTGAGTTGGCTGGCCAATCAAGCTAGCACAGTAATAACATGATCAGCAGCACACCAGTGCCAAGTCCTACTGAAAAAGGAAATTAGCATATCCATAACGCTTGTCAACTATGGAAGCATGAATTGTTCTACAGTCTCTTGGCAGACGGTTGTATTGACTTGTAAAACACCAGCAGATGACATCCAATTCACACTGAACTTCAAGCAACTTAATTGGATTCAATGCTTCTCACTCTTACTCCAGATTCTCTGCGACCTTGATTTCCAAATTAATTCCAAGTTGCTTGAGGGTGTCATGGGTATCATATGTCTGTATGTCACTAACCCTAACCCTATAAACTGGCAATGGGCTCACATATATTACACCACTAGATGGTGAGATGGTGCAGATTTTCACACAATTGAGGTCTGCAGGGGCAGTGCTAGGTACAGTTATTTATTTACTCAACACAACATGATTGTGTCACTTTAATCTTTCACCGCCCGAGCTGAACAGAAGATTGAGCGATGAATTCCTTACATTTGATTTGTATGCTTCCAGTATTTCTGTCTTTTACAGGTAAGCACCTTGAACTGAGTATTATGATTAGCCATGCATGTCTGATGACATTGCCCAAATTTCCCTTCATTATATAACCATGTAACCTTTTAGTAATGAAATGTAATACTGGGTGCAAGGAAACTGAAATGCTTTAATACTGAGAAAACTGAGAAAAAAGTTGAATAAATCATCACCCTAAAATGCAATGTAGTGTACTGTATCTTTCAAACTTCTGCTCTAACTTTAGTGGGGGAAAAAGACAAACCTAACCTTTAGGCCTATACTTTAAGAATTCGCAATCTCATCACAATGTTTTAACACAGACATATTTAATTAATCCTGCATTTCATTATGCAGTTTAAATTTGTATTCAGGTTGAAGGAATACTGGACAACTCACCCCGGTGCTTGCCCGTTTTTCCTCCCGGAATTTTCCCCAGTGAGGGGGATAACTTTGTAATATGCTATTGGCTGTTTGTATTCTTTTTGGAAAAATATAAAAAGATACTCCTGTGGAAAGGCTATATTATTTTACTTATATTGACCCTATAAACAATGTAGTATTATTTAGTATATGTAAGGTTTTTCCCACTCAAATGGTACCTCGTCATATAATCCCCACATAGCCTACAACAACTTCTGTGAACAGACTTCACTGTAGTAGCTTTTCATAAATATATTTGTACTTAGGCTGTCTGCTGTCGTGAAAGTTTATAGTTAGAGAAATTCAAAGTCTAGCTGTCCAGCCTCTCCCACCCCTCACTGGGGAAAATTCCGGGAGGAAAACAGAAAAGGGGTGAGTTGTCTTGTTACCGGTTGAAGTAGGTCTAGCTGAGTGTATTTAGCTTAATTATACATTTAAATTGTAAGCAATAGTTCATCCTGTCTATCATTTTTTATCATAATCATAGTAGGCCTATATGGGCTACAATGAGACGTTAATTTAAGCTATTATCCATGTCGGAAATACATGTTCATTATCTATAATAGTTTATAAACAAAGATAGCTTATCCTAATATCATGTGTGCAGTGTGATATTAATGTACACTTTTAACAGAACGTTATTGCTTAAACTATCTCCTCCAGGTTTAAGCCATGGAGCAGGAGTTCTACCAGACAATCTACTGAATGAAACATTGGGAGGGAGTGTGATGTTCATCACAACAGTCAATCAACCAATTATATCAATAAGATGGAGTTTTATTAATGATGTAAATACTCTGACTTTAATAATTGCCTCAACTAGTACAGGTGTAGTAATTTATGTTGCACCAGATTATGAAGACAGGATCACCTTGAACACAAGTCCTGTATCACTGGAGCTCAGAAATCTGATGTTTAATGACAGTGGAGAATACACCGTCAGTTTTGATACGGTTGGATCACCGTTGGAAGGATCTACGCATATGGTGATCTATGGTAAGTAGATTATTTATGTCATTGCATGGAAAATATATACTGAGGAATTAATAGTAATAGTAGGATATACGTTACAGTACAAGTGAGAATAAAACCAGTACAAGTGAGACGAGTGGGGGGTGGGGGGGTTGGACGTTGTGCCGAACGGGAAGGGAGGAGCTGAGGAGGCCGGCCGGTGAAAGTCTCAAAGGGACCCGGCCTCCCGTGTTTTTCTCTCTTGTATACTGGTTTCTGCATTGTAGTCTACAATTTTTACCAGCTGCTTGTAAAGCTGCTGGTTATACAATGCCCATGAAATCTAGACGACAGACCGACATGCTAGTCATACTGACGAGTAGTTCTGTCTCTACGAAACCAGACACTTTTAATGCC
Source organism: Electrona antarctica (assembly GCF_951216825.1). Classification (NCBI taxonomy): domain Eukaryota; kingdom Metazoa; phylum Chordata; class Actinopteri; order Myctophiformes; family Myctophidae; genus Electrona; species Electrona antarctica. Next base: position 41,126,133 of record NC_136811.1, read on the forward strand.
ATCGTCTAAACGGTCGCGCAAACCCCGCCGCCATGATGCCTCAGAATTCTTTAGGCTAATTAATTTCAGCATAACAGTGCAGCGCAGCTAAACAGCGTATACCTGCATGAGAGCACACCCGCTGATTTAATGCGCGGACCCCCCACACAGACTACCGCAGACCCCCGCGATTTTGACACATATAAGAGATGTTCTTTAATACTGCCAAGCCAATGTCAACACTACAACCGACAGCTGTGCGTGAGGTGCGATATATAATGATTTTGAGAATGTGCTACCTGAGAGTGGTGGTGGGAGGGGGGGCATAAGGGGGGGGGGGGGGGGGGGGGCACAAATGCACAACGGACAGACAGCGCTTCATGTTTATCATCCTATCCTTGTTCATAACGCCATTTAGGTCGACATCATGGTATAACTTCATGTTGTGATAATAATATAGCAGCAGCAGTCCGTCTATACTATGCTACAACTTCATCATTTAAACATTGATCTAACTGGGAGGTTTTCAGCCAGGCCAGGTTGTACTAGCCTGGGTAAACCCACTCCCCCTGCTGGACAACATTTCATTCCGCAGGCAGAATGCAAATCTGACGAGGGGGGAGGGGTTTACCCAGGCTAAGGTTGTACCACCGCCGCAAAAATTAAAGCAGCTGGTTCTTGTTTTCACCCTACAGCTTACAAATACTGAAATACATAGCAGAACATAGCTAAAACATGAGAGATACAACCACAATATGTGAACATTGTGTGACTTTTAGACAAATTCAGGAGTAAAAGTGTTTAGAAGAAAACCGCGTAACATTTAGTATAGGCAGATGTGTGTGAGTTGTGTCATGAGTTTTCATGGGGAAAAACATATTGTATGACCTAGTTACAATTTACAATTTGGGCATACAAATAGTTATCATGAATCATACATACTGTAAGCTAAGAACCTAACAGTGGAATATCTATATAAGCATATTTGCTATATCTACATAAAATCCTATCTAAGTTACATAAGTTGAGCCTTTGCATACGCCTGTAAGGGGATAGGGCAAGTGCTACGGCAAGTGCTACGGGCAAAGAAGAGTCTGAAGAGGTGGCTTTTCAGACTTTTCAGATTGGGAGTGAGTCTGCAGTTCTGATTGCAATGGGAAGTGCATTCCATAGTTTTGGAGCCAGAAGGGAGATGTTTGGGACATGTGGAGCAATTGTCCCTGTGTTTTTAGTTAAGGTACTTCCAGCTTCCCTGCGTTGGCTGATCTGAGCGTGCGGGAGGGTTTGTAGGGTTCGATCAGACTTGCAACATATGCAGGTGCCATATCTTTGGTTGCTGAATGCCAGCATCAGAGTTTTATAGGCCAAAATTATTTCTGTTCCATAGCATTAAGGACTTCCCTTATGGCTATGGGAATTAAAAGAACGATTTTGCTACTCATCAATACAAAGACGGTTTTGTGATGAAAAAAGTCTACTTTCCCTAGTGGACGCACTCTGAGCCCCCCACCATGAAATGCACTTTTTGGCCAGAAAGGAAAATATTTCACTGGAAGAATAAATCCAGTGAATGGGGTCTTTCTCTTGACAATATCAGTAGAGGGCGGAGTGGAGTAACTAAAACATATTTTTTCTTGTGGTGAAACATTTTCCTTTCTGGCCAAAAAGTGCATTTTATACGTTTGGTGGTGGGCTCAGATTGTGTCCACTAGGGAAAGTAGACTGTTTTCATCACAAAACCATGTTTGGATCGGTGAGTAGCGAAATCGTTCTTTTAATTTTAGCAGAAGTCGCCAGGCTGTGAGTATTTCAAGTGAGCGCAGGAAGTGGAGAGTCCCATATAGCCTTAAGGGATATGTACCAAATTGTCTTTCTTTTTTGTTTTAAATAAACTTTATTCAAAGAGTGTGAGCATGACATCATATGCAATTAAGTTTCACAAAAAGAACTCCCTTCCCAATCCTCCCCATCCACCCACCATCTCTTCCCACGAGGCCAGACATACAGTACAAACAACATACAGTATATACAGGTATAAAACCAATAGATAGAGCACCGAAGTCTGACGTCACTTTCAGTAGAGGGCGTCAATACACAGGTTCATGTTCATTTTTTAATTTGCATTGTAATCTCCATAGGGGGAATTTAGGTCGCTTCATATAAGAACTGTGTTTGAAAAATAAACCGACCACCCCGGCCTTTCTGTCAGGGGAGGCTGTGCGTCGTTAATGATGTATTTGATACAGCCAGTTTCTGGAGAAAATGGAATTAATGTGGCCGCAAAAGCCTTGAAACTACATATGAAGGCAATGTCGCTGCTAATATACGTCACGTCCAGCTGTCAACCCATTGCGTTCCTGAGATTCCTCGTTGACGTAAGCTCAGCTGGTGGTGACTCGACTCATACTAACCACGAAACATTAAGTATCAATAAAATAAAAATAAAAATAAACGTAATTAGCATTCATTTTATGTTGTGCGACGGGCAGATGCAGCCACCCTTCTACCCGTAAATGTAGTGTAGTAAATTGAGTGTTGATAATAGGTGGATATATATACCAGGCAGGTTATACAAAAAAGAGAGGCAGTCCAGGCAATGTCCTTTCTTTCCAATTTAGAGTTTTATTACAGGACATCAATAAGCATTCCAAATCATGACTAAACAGGAAGATATTCTCTGAGAAGCAAAGTACGGAGGAAAATGAGGTGCTTATATACGGGGTGTCTATTCACATGCACTAAATGCATGTGAACATGTGAGTGTGTGTGTGTGTGTGTGTGTGTGTGTGTGTGTGTGTGTGTGTGTGTGTGTGTGTGTGTGTGTGTGTGTGTGTGTGTGTGTGTGTGTGTGTGTGTGTGTGTGTGTGTGTGTGTCCATTACCAATACGTAACCAAGGCTGTAACTAAGGAAGGTCTCAAGATAATAGAATATATTATGATGGTAGTCACCTCCATTGATAAGCTTTCCAACATAGCCTGGGAACCCTATGACCTATTTGACCTCAGGCCGGCAGAACTGTGGGTGCACATCAGTAGTAGAAGTCCAGCCTGGACTGTGTCCATGTGTTTTCTCCAATAGCATGTACCATAAGCATTACCTTGGGTGCAGCCATACTTAACCTTATACTTATACTTGTACTTAACATTATGCTGTGGGTGCAATACATCTGTGTGCAGTAAGAATGTATATTTGTGCCATGGCATGTTGCCTATACATAACATCAGATCAGGCCTATTTGTCTCAACAAAGGGAAGGAGACAAGGGGTAACACATAGCCTTGCTCAGGCTGAGTTCTACAGGATATAGACTACATCATTTTAAGTGTATTATGTGTATATGGGTTATCAATATACTACAGTAGTCTCTGGGTTGTTTGGCTCGTTTCTAACGCTTATTTTGTTACTCTTTGGGTATATTTGTAAATGTCCACCTTCAGTCGATGCTTCATATCCATATGAGTGAAAAGGCCGGGGTGATCGGTTTATTTTTCAAACACAGTTCTTATATGAGGCGATCTAAAATCCCCCTATGGAGATTACAATGCAAATAAAAAGTACACGAACCTGAGGACTGACGCCCTCTACTGACAGTGACGTCAGGACTTCGGTGCTCTATTGAGTACATAACTAAGATACGAAGAGAGGGATCACAAGGTTATATATGTTCACATAAATAATTAATAAACAACTTAAAAGGGGGTGGAATAATAGTAGGCCTAATAGTATAATAATAGTAGGCCTATATGGGCTACAATGAGACGTTAATTTAAGATATTATCCATGTCGGAAATACATGTTCATTATCTATAATAGTTTATAAACAAAGATAGCTTATCCTAATATCATGTGTGCAGTGTGATATTAATGTACACTTTTAACAGAACGTTATTGCTTAAACTATCTCCTCCAGGTTTAAGCCATGGAGTTCTACCAGACAATCTACTGAATGAAACATTGGGAGGGAGTGTGATGTTCATCACAACAGTCAATCAACCAATTGTATCAGTAAGATGGAGTTTTCAGAAGACTTTAATAATTTCCTCAACTAGTACAGGTGTAGTAATTTATGTTGCACCAGATTATGAAGACAGGATCACCTTGAACACAACTCCTCCTGTATCACTGGAGCTCAGAAATCTGATGTTTAAGGACAGTGGAGAATACACCGTCAGTTTTGATACGAATGAATCAACGTTGGAAGGATCTACACATATGATGATCTACGGTAAGTAGATTATTACTTAGTTTCCTTTAAAAATTTCGATCAGACTTGCAACATATGCGGGTGCCATATCTTTGGTTGCTGAATGCCAGCATCAGAGTTTTATAGGCCAAAATTATCTCTGTTCCATAGCATTAAGGACTTCCCTTATGGCTATGGGAATTAAAAGAACGATTTTGCTACTCATCAATACAAAGACGGTTTTGTGATGAAAAAAGTCTACTTTCCCTAGTGGACGCACTCTGAGCCCCCCACCATGAAATGCACTTTTTGGCCAGAAAGGAAAATATTTCACTGGAAGAAAAAATCCAGTGAATGGGGTCTTTCTCTTGACAATATCGGTAGAGGGCGGAGTGGAGTAACTAAAACATGTTTTTTCTTCTGGTGAAACATTTTCCTTTCTGGCCAAAAAGTGCATTTTATACGTTTGGTGGTGGGCTCAGATTGTGTCCACTAGGGAAAGTAGACTGTTTTCATCACAAAACCATGTTTGGATCGCTGAGTAGCGAAATCGCTCTTTTAATTTTAGCAGATTTTAGTACAATATACTAGGCTATGATCATATAGCCTGGCGGGGCCAGACTCATAACGTGGATTCACTGACGCTTCCTCCCAGTGAATCCATGCTATGAGGCTGGCCAAGCCAGGCTAATGATCATACACTCTTTTCAGTGAAGCCACTTAAAACACTTTGAACATCTTCCGAATGGATTTGCAGCCAGAGTTGGATTCAGTAGATTCTTTCTGAATTTGCAGATATTTTTAATTTGGAGTTCAAACACTGAATGACTGAAATTGTGGAGCTACAGTAACAATTAAGCCTTCAAATGTGTAATCATTTGTAATAGGCTAATAATATAATTGCTGAATTGATTTTCAATTTCTGCATGCACCATTTTACCTTATTGAAGTGCTTCAAAGTGAAAACCATTATCTTTTTCACCAATAGCACAAGTCGCCAATGCAGACATAACTCCCAACAAAGCAGACTATGTGGAGTTCAATGACACAGCAGTCCTCACCTGCTCTGTCTCCTCTGGTTCCTCCATCTCTTACCGGTGGTACAATGGCAGCTCTGAGGCCAGTGAGGGAGTTCAGCTTGGTGATGGAGGCTCCACTCTCACCATAGTCAGTGTGACCCGCTATGACCAGGGACCGTTCATTTGTCATGTGTTCAATCCCATCAGTAATGATACCAGTGAACCAGTAGAGCTCAACATCAATTGTGAGTTATTAACCTGCATATTTTAACTTCCTATCTTGATTAAGTTGGTGTAACATATTTAGATGGAGACAATTTACTGTATGTCTCACACTGCTTTTTAGTGCTCTTTGCTGAACAGTTGCTTTGTTATTGTCTCCGCCAGGCCAGGCGGCCAAAGGCTGGACGACCAAAGGTCGGAGAGTATGTTTTTACTCCTGTCTGTCTGTCGGTCGGTCGGTCGGTCAGTCAGTCAGTCAGTCATCTCCGGTAATGACGAATGGACATAATTAGTCAAGCTTTTCATACAGAAGTCTTTAGGCAGTTTGCCATAGGGAATTAATTTTCAATGAAAGGTGAGTGCAGGTCTATGAAGCAGGTAGGAACATGCGTGTGTGCACACGCACGCATGCACTTTAAGGCACACAGTCACACACACAAACCCTGTCATAGGCCATAGGGCCGTCAACAACAACGCAACATGCGGAGAAACGCAGCGTCCCTGTTATTCCTCGTTTGAGTTTGAGATCCCTTTTGGCCTTATCCCTTTCACGATACTGATATCGCCCGTGTTCATATCAAGATCATGATACGATAAAGATATATCGTGTAGCACAAATTTGCACGCCCTGGATAGGCAACCTGGCCCGGCGGAGACCTGCACTGCAAGGAGCTCATTTTTCTAGGTTTCTGTCTTTGTCTGGCAGCTTGTGTTAATGTATAACAACTTAACAAGGTTTCAATTTTTAAATATTCATACTAAATACTTGCTCTTCTTCAGCTACAGTTGGTTGTCTAATAGTATGTACTGGTGGCTGGCGTTTCTTTTGCTTGTGTGTGTTATGCAAATAATCTACAGTTGGCCCAGAAAACACTACAATGAAGGTTTCCCCTTCAAAAGACTGCTTATATGAAGATGGGTCAACCCTCAATCTGACCTGCCCAGCTGGGTCAACCCTCAATCTGACCTGCTCAGCTGACTCCACACCTACTGCCCTCATGTTTTACTGGTTTCTGAATGGAAATATGCTCAATATTCCTCATACTGGACCAGAAATAATAAGGAATTTAAAGATTGGTCAGAGTGGTAACTACAGCTGTCAGGCCTTTAATAGCAAGACTCGGAGATATCACATGTCTGAGGCCTCATTTGTCACTGTTCTGGGTAAGTGGAAAGAAAATAGATGTAAGTATCAGTGATTTTATTTAATTGTTTTGTTTTTTTCCAGTGTTTGTTTTATGGGTGATTGTGTTTATGAGTGATGTGCTATCATGAACAGCATTATGTAACAGACAAAACGACACAAACAATACAACACAGCCTGTAGCATCCTGGTTCCTGTCCTATTATTGATCTTGAACATCAATTTCAGACAATACAGAAAGTAATGTATGTAATGTATCTCAGTATAGTATACTGTATGTTTGCCTTGCAGAGCGTAGGCCTACCTATTTCAATAGGTAGGTTCAGAAAACTACTATGTTGGTGTTTATTGCTGTAGTATTGCGAGCGAGAGCTCCACCTGGTTGTCGAGTCACAACAACATACTGATACTATATTTCTATGTTTAAATAATTAATCTCCATCCTTATGGATTCCTTATAGGTATTTCATGTCCACATCCAACTGATGACATTTCAGCTGCTGGGGCTGCTGGTATAACAGCTGCATGTTTTATGGCTGTGATAGCAGGGTTCTTCATTGTAAGGACAAAGTATGTACGGTAAATATAAATATTATAGACAGACAGAGAGAGGGAGGGGTGATATGTGTGCGTGCGTGCGTGCGTGCGTGTGCGCGCGTGTGCGTGTGCATGTGTGTGTGTTACAAATTGTGGTGTGTGAATCTATGCTACATACTATTGACTTATGATCATGACTCATGAGTAGCATTATTTTTGCTATCTTCCAACAGCAAGACCTGCGGCCCAAGCAGGACCAGTGATGCACAAAAGCCAAGAGGTCAGTGTTAATCTGATCCAACATATCAATTTTCTCCTTAAACATATATAATATATTATCAGTTTAAAAAAATCGTGTATATCTTTAGGTGCTTTCAGACTCACATCATGTCAACCTGGAGCAAATTTAACTTTGTCTTTCTATAGTTTTATATTGACAGTGTGCCGACAAATGTTGACAACACATAACAGCTGTATCCTTGGGATTCAGGACTTCAATCAGTCTCTCTCTCTCTCTCTCTCCCCTTTTTATTGTATTATATCCAGTACGCATCCACATCTCTGTGTGTATTTATTAGGAAGGCAATTCAAAATTTTAAACAATATACAGTACACATTTTCAACCTGTGGGTGACTCACCCTGGTGTAACTCCAGAGGGACTTGTGGCCCTGGGGTCAGGTGATCGAGTGTGAAAGTACCTTTTAAAATGTCTTCTGATTTGTATAGCTGAACAGAGAGACAAACTATAGTGGTGATTCATTGCAGGTGACAGGTCTGTCACCAAGGTGCTTTAAAGATGGAGTGCCATAATTTTTGTATTTTTCCAGTTTTTCATGTGTCTATGAGGTGACAGTACTTCATTAGACACCCTGGAGTTGTTTTTATGTGCAATGGTGTATTAACTTTGTAGTTAGGTTTTCTTTCTAGAGGCTGAACCCTGAACCCCCTTAACCCCTCCCCCTTTATCATACAACTACAGCTGTGGGTGCGGCTTCAGTTCAGGTGGATCACCACCCACCAGACAAACCAGGCATACTTAATGAACTGGTGGGCGTGTCCACATGAAAGCATGATTTTAACAAATACTGTACACTTTTTTGGAAAAAGTTCTTCCCCCTTATATTGTAATAATACCTGATGATCTTGTTTTAGGGTGGAAAAAAATCATGGCACTCCATCTTTAAGTTATACCGTATATTTTTTGTTTGTTGGGTGTTTTCGAGTGTTCAATCTCAGGGATCTCTCGGAATACCGATTTCAGCAAATCAGGAGCGAGAACTCACAGCATAAACAAGGGAAATTGCATGTGATAAAACAATGTCTAAACAAAATTGGAACTGGAACACAAGCTGACAACTTATCTTTATAGTGTTGTCACTCTGTCACTACTGATTGGAAGAAATGTGTAACCCACCGGAAAATGTTAATTATGTTTACTAGAGCTGGAGAGATGTGAGACCCTGTTACTGAGCAAACACTAGCAATGATTAAGTAATGATCGGAATAGTTTTAACTTAACAACTTTTGTTACAAAAAACAATACATATAACTTACAGCACCTTTCAATTTGAAAAAGTCTGTGAAACAATTCTGTACATTAACATAATTTGTGAACAGTTCCCAATGAGTTTGCATAAATACCAGCAAAGCTGTTCATTTTTGGTTCCTTGCTTGGTTACACAAGCCAATGCAACGAGGCAATTATATAGAAAAGATCAATTAAGACAAGTCATTGTATCCTGTGTCTATAGAATCTGAAGATGTACATGTATATGAGAACGAATCTCCACCTATATATGAGAACGAATCTCCACCTATTAAGAACGAATCTACACATATATATGAGAACTAATCTCCGGCTGTTCACAAGGTGAGTATTTGGTCTAAGAATTAAGGAATTGACGAGCAATCTAAAGGTCAAATGGTCAATTTCTAGCATGACAATCTTATCCACTTTTTACACACTGTAATAAGGGACACAAATGAATGGTTAATTAATCATTACTAAATGCCAAGGTTGTCACCTGGTGTTGGATCGTTTGTTTGTTTGTTTTTTTGTTTGTTTGTTTGTTTGTTTGTTTGTTTGTTTGGCCTCAATCTTTTCAAAGTTAACAGGAGAAACAGTACAATGTTATTAAGAATGCAAGAGAACAGGAGAGTTTTGTTGACACAAATTAAATAACTGATATAGATTATAATGTTATACTCATTAACAGCAAAAGCTTGGAAGTGAAAGGTTCACTTCCAAGCTTCACTAACATTATTAACATCAATGCAAACAAGTAATTAATTCACAGCATTTCACACAACAATTATTATATTAATTATCTTAGAAGATAATTAAGGTATAAGAGGCCGGATTAATGTGCAAACAAGACTCACAAAATCCATGCCTTTTTGTCAGGTTAGACAACTGCAATGGACTATTTTCTCGCCTGACTTCCCAATAGCCATGACGGATGAACAGCCAAGAAAAGAGGATGTACTGGTTGCTAAGAGATATTGATATGATTTACTGTAGGCTAACAAACCTGCATCACACTTCTGCATGTTTGCTAATGTGTATTCTTCCTGTTCAAAGGCTTTAATCTACAAGAAAGAAAGAAAGAAAGAAAGAAAGAAAGAAAGAAATGAAATGTTTTTATTTGTGTTTCTTTGCAAAGCATTAGTAATAAGTTTCTGTCTTGTGTATGAAATTATTGATTTGTAACTTCAAGGGACACATTTTGGAAATCATAATACTGTTAAAACTTGAAATATTGGTGTAGTCATGGAATCAAAGTCAGCCTTTTATCACCTTAAGAATTCATCAATGATTAAAGAATGTCTCAGCAGGATTTGAAAAAGAAAGGGAAAAATATTTTTCTATGCATTCATCTTCAGTATCAGTTGTTTTGCACCAACCACATACAGTATTTGGAACAAACTCACAGAAAACTGAAATCTACTTCCAGTTCTTGTAAATAAAAGCTACACGTTTTTCTGTTTGCTACTGCCTATTATTATTATTATTATTATTATTATTATTATTATTATTATTATTATTATTATTATTATTATTATTATTATTATTATTATTATTATTATTATATAATTATAATTATGTTTTATGTAAAGCCTTGTTGAAATTTGCTATACAAATAAATGTTCCTTGCCTTTATCATTGACTCTTTTCCCCACTGTGAGCTATGTCAGCCAAAAAAATGAATTCATCTGATGACTGTAAACAGAAAGTAATCTGACATACAGTAGATCTCATACCCACACATTGGAGTATAGTCACTATTCAAAACGTCCCAGTGTCCCTTGAGCCCTTGCGTGAATTTCCATCCTGTTGTCATCCATGTCAGTCAATATAATGTGGGAACACAACCTGACATAAATCAGAATCATTAGTCTGCCTATACTTCCCTACAACATATCCCTCCACACAGCTACTGTAGCTAACACAGTACTGTTACTGTTGAGCCTCAATTTATTTATATTTTATACCCCATGGATTCTCTACTGGGTTCAGGTAAGGTGAGTTGGCTCGCCAATCAAGCACAGTAATCAGCACATACTAGTGTTGGCACTGTTGGCAGGTGCCAAGTCCTGCTGGTATAAATGGGAATCAACATCTCCATAAAGCTACTCGAAACATATGGATACAATCACCCGGTAGATCAAATAAAATAAAATAAAACTTTATTTGTATAGCACCTTTACAACAGCCAAAGCTGACCAGCATAGCAATATAAAACAATGAAAAGAGACAATAAAATATAAAACAGAGCATACAATAGCACAGAGCTGGAAATCAATATACAGGTAAATCAGGTGCAATTAAAGGCGAGGGAGAACAGATGAGTTTTGAGGGGGAATTTAAAAACCCCAATTGACTCGGCAGATCTAATATGGTGGGGCAATATGTTCCAGAGTTTGGGGCCCGCAGCCGCAAAAGCACGATCACCCCTGCTCCTCTTACTAGTCGTGAACTCGACCAGCAGCAGCTTGTCCGCAGACCTTAATGCTCTCGACGGGGCGTAGGGCACAATTAGGTCAGAGAGGTAGGAGGGAGAGAGACCGTGAAGTGATTTAAAAACAAATAAAAGCACCGTAAAATCTATTCTGAACTTAACAGGGAGCCAATGGAGAGAGGCCAGAACAGGGGTGATGTGGTCTCGTTTTTTGGTTCCGGTGAGAAGACGGGCAGCTGCATTCTGCACTAACTGCAGGCGCCTAAGTGACGCCTGGTCGATACCAGTGTACAGAGAATTGCAGTAATCAATTCGTGTGGAAATGAAGGTGTGGATGACCATCTCGAGCTGCTTGGGGGGGAGGTACGACTTGATCTTAGCAATAGTTCTAAGTTGGAAGAAACTCGTTTTTACAACGGAGCTTATTTGTTTATTAAATTTAAAATCTTTATCAAAAATGACACCAAGGTTTTTTACAAAGGGATGTATATTAGCATTTAAAGCACCTAGGGTGCAGGAGGATGTGGTGGAATGGTGGTCAAAGATTATAATTTCGGTTTTATTTTTGTTGAGAGTGAGGAAGTTGGCATTTGAGCGGTATATAAATTTGGACGTCGTCGGCATAGCAATGAAAAGCCATGTTATGCTTTTCTAGTATAGGGCCTAGAGGTACAATATAAAGGAGAAATAAAATAGGACCCAATATTGAACCTTGGGGCACTCCACAGGAAAGGGGGGCTGCAGGTGATGCGAAGTGGACAGAGAAGGTTCTCTCAGAAAGGTAGGAATGGAACCATGTAAGGGCAGTGCCAGAGATGCCAATATGATGTTCTAAGCGGGATAATAAAATAGTGTGGTCGACTGTATCAAAAGCGGCCGAAAGATCTAGGAGGACTAAGGCAGCGGGGGTACCAGAGTCGGCTGTTAAAATAAGGTCATTAAAAACTCTGAGAAGAGCAGTCTCTGTGCTGTGGCCAGGTTTGAAGCCAGACTGATACTTCTCATGCAGGCCGTGGGATAGTAAAAAACACTGCAGTTGGGAGTAGACAACTTTCTCCAAGACTTTGGACAAAAAGGGGAGCTGGGAAATGGGCCTGAAATTGGAAAGGAGGGAAGCATCAAGATTATGCTTTTTAAATAAAGGGCGAACAGAGGCATGTTTGAGAGAGTGGGGGACAGAGCCGGATGTGATGGAGGAATTAATTAGGAGGAGGACACTGGGGCCGACCACACCAAAAACCTCTTTGAGAAGCTTGGGGGTAATGCAGTCAGAGGGACAATTTGATGGGCGTAGGTGTGTAACTATGTCCGTGAGATGTAGATGGCTGTGTTGACTCTCTGGACTTGATAAAACACAATTGACTAACATCAGCAGATGTTAGTCTGCCGCAAATCATGAGCGCAACATCTTGCACTTTGCACGCACATTCACACTTCATTAATGGCACCCTTTTAACATTGCCCTACTATAGCCACCAGGAGGCTGATTTTTGCAACACCATTTTTAATACTCCTACTTGTGTCCAAATATCACGTCTATCAGTACACAATATCCCTATAGTCAAGTGATCAAAGGTTTTTCATATTCCATCGTGATTTGTGAAGTCCACATTGCTGGACCACAATACCCTACCTGACCTGGCAGAGACCTGTGCTCAGAGGAGCACTATTTGTAGCACTTTTTTGCTCTCGGGTGCATTGTATTTTAAACTAGAAAAAGTGCCCTTCTGGGCACAGGTCTCCACCAGGAGGATAGGAGTGTGGGTGATGTTTGGCAAAATGTTTAGGAGTAATATAAACATGTTTATTTGTTTTTGTGTGTGTGTGTGTGTGTGTGTGTGTGTGTGTGTGTGTGTGTGTGTGTGTGTGTGTGTGTGTGTGTGTGTGTGTGTGTGTGTGTGTGTGTGTGACACGACTTGGCCTGTTGTAGCGCCACCATGAGGCTGATTTGAAAACTGTCAAGTGGCATTTCTTCCTCAGCCTAGTAGTGGGAATAGGCATGCAGTTTCACCGCAATTGGACGCTGCGTTGAAGTTGTGGCGATTTGTACAAAACGGGTTTCTCCTGAAAACTTTAGAAGCCAATCGTAGCCAATCAGGATGGATAATTATGAGAAATCAAACAAATCACATGATCACATGACGATGGAGAGCATGTGTACCGATTTGCGTGAAATTTGGATAAATTTAAGGAGTAATATTAGAAAATGTGTTTTACATATGTCGGCCTCCTGGTGGCGCTATAAAGAGCAGATGTGAAAAATTCCAGGCAAAGGTTTTTCCTTGGCCTCTAGGGAGTGTGCATACATGGTTTCACACAGATCGGTGCAGTTATAGGTAAAAACACAAATGGGCCAGTTATAGCGCCACCATGAGGCTGAGTTGAAAATATTCAAGTGGCATTTCTTCCTCGACTTAGTGGGAATGTGCGTGCAAAATTTCACGGAAATCACACCATGTGTTCATGATTTGCAGCATTTTGTTTGAAACGGAGCACTCCTGCGAACTTTGGAAGCAAATCTTAGCCAATCAGGATGGAGTCTGAAAAATCTGAAAGACCCGTTTCGTTGAATGGCTCTAGAGAGACTGTGTACCAATTTGCGTAATGTTTGGACAAAATCTGTAGGTGTACTGTCAAAACATTTGTTTTGCACAAAGCGGCCTCCTGGTGGCGCTATAACAGGCCAATGTGAAAACTTTGGGGCAGAGGTTCAGCTCTGGCATTCAGGGAGTGTGTGTGCAGAGTATGGCTGCGATCAAGCCAACAGTGCCAGAGATTAGCTCTTCACAGACGGACGGACACACGGACGGACGGACACACGGACGGACGGACACGCGGACGGACGGACGGACGGAGTGCAAAACATACTCTCTCCCCATGCCTTCGGCCTGGTGGAGACAACAATACAATGCAGAGAGGTATACCAATGAGATACAGAAGCATATTGTTAAAAAAATATATATATATTTATAATATATATAATATATATATTATATATATACTGTATATATAAATATATACAGTATATATTTCTTTCAAGTAAAACATTTATTTTTGTTATTTAATTTCTGATCATGTTCAAAAGAAAATTGCTTGAGAAAACTGCTTATCATTGCATCAATAATTAATCTAGTAATAATGTAATCATGATAACAGAATCAACTGGTCTCTCAGATTATCTTGAATAATTTAATATGTGAAAGGCTATCACTGTCGTCTCTTAATTGGAGTACCGGTATATCTAAAGTCCTCGAATGAAATTGGTTTCAACATTACAGATAAAGGTTGATAAAACACTGAGGTTCATAACAATTGTAAAATCACTATCACTATATTTGGCGAAAAGATTTGATGTATAGATTAAACAATAATAATAATGAAAAATTGCAGTGAAACTGATAAGTCTGTTTTACTAAGGGTTTAAGTGGTGAAGTAAGTCATACTGAGGTTTAAAATATTTACGCTGTGTAAATCTGTATAAGCCATTGTATGGCTCTTATAAACCCAGCAATAAATATACAGAATGTAGAGCTTGTGTGATGATTTAGCTCATTCCAACACCTTAAGGCAACATATCGTACATCTCGTCTTATAAGTTTTCATTACCACAGATGTGACTGCTGTGTTTTGTTACAGATGGACCTGAGAGGGTGACCGTTGTAGGACCAACATCCCCAAATGTCAAGGCTTTCATATTGCTCCATTGCTCTGCACTGTCTGCACCATGTGCAAGCTTCACCTGGTTCTTCAATGGAACTCAGACCAATGTACAAGAGGCTGTGTATGTGATACAATCTGGCACCACTGCTCACTCCGGGAAGTACAGCTGTACTGCTAAGAATTATGTCACAGGACTCCACACTATGTCACACACTCATGTGTTAACTGTTACAGGTATGTGACAAAAACAACTACTGTGCTACGTGTTTAATTGTTTATAAATACAGATCCAGTAGAAATCTTTGGTGCATGGAAACATTTAAAGGCATTTTGTTTTGTCTAAAAGGTTTTTATAATTATTTCCCTGTTTCAGACTATTCACAAATGTTGCCCCTATTTGTCATTTTGTGTCTCTCAGATCATGACTACTCTGATGTCATTGTGAAATATGTTGGCATAACAGCTGGATGTTTCATAGCTGTGATTGTTCTGTTTGGAACAATTGGTTGCATCGTCATGAGGAGGCAGAGAAAAAAGTTCCTGGTGAATTAAGGTAAGAATTAAGGACAATCAAGTACTGAGAGAGTACACTGCAAAAGAGTACAGACTAAAAAAATATATTACTCTATACCTCACGCCACACCTGTCACAATTTGACATTCACCCAAACCACAAATGGTGCCCAGTCCACAGACCTTGTTGACTCAACCGATAATGAACACTGTCAATATTCTTTGGTAAGGCTCTTTTGGTTATAAGGTCAGGTGAAAATTCATGACCGATTGACCGTGATACGAGTGCTGTGCCCTAGAGAATGTAGTTAGCATCATTACCAAATAGACATAACCTTTTCAACAAAACATTGCTTTACAGTGTTTTTGTTTATTCTCCACAACTTGTTTCAATTATTTTCTCTAGTTTGCCTCTTTCACACTTTTCCCTTTGTATAATCTCAGTTACTACATGCATTTATAGAGCATCTGGGTGGCTCAGGCCAGGGGTACATTTCTTGCCCACCACTGTGGAGGTTTCAATTTCTCCACTTTGGCACTCCAACAAACATGTTCATGGATGGTCTGCTTGCAGGGCATTGAATATATGTCAGTGCTGTTACAACACACATGCAGGCTGTGTCTGGGTCTTAAACCCAAGGCAAATCTGAAAGCAATACAGAAGGCTGGCTATGAGACTTTATAGTTGAGCCCATCACAGGAACCAATCACCAGCCTGGTTCCTCCTAAAAGTTAGCCATTCACACTCAGCCACCACTCAGTCACAGCTGGTCCTCAATCACTTCTTACCACCACTCTCACCATGCACTCAATCTCAAACACGCACACACGCACGCACGCACGCACACACACACACACACACACACACACACACACACCCACACACACACACACACACACACACACACACACACACACACACACACATAGCGGTAGCACGCTTCCTGACTTATGGTCATAGTGGAGTCTTAAATGAAAGTGCATTGTTAGGTTTAGGCTTATTATTATTCTAAATGTGGAGTAAATACAATGTTTTGATAATTTCGTCATCTTTGCTTCTAAATCCACACATTCCCTATGTGTATAGCTACAGCTTGAAATTAAATAGTGGAATATACTACTCAAGTGACAATAAGTGCAACAATATGAATAGTAGGCCTATCCTTGGTGTGTGTATTGTGTGTTTATGTACTGAGGTGTCTCTGGTTAGTTTAATGTGAGCTCACCAAATTATATCCCACTCAATCATGTTGACATGGCAATAAACAATTGAAAGTTCAATCCTGATAAGGAAAGGACTCTCATACCAACACCTCCTAACAAGTTCCTCTTTGCTGTGTGCAGTTGGACCACACAACCTGTCAATTATTGGGCAGAGAGCACCGTCACCTGGCCAGAGAGTAACCCTGCACTGCAGAGCAGACTGTCCCAGCTGCCACCTTCAGCTGGATGTTCAATGGAAACGAGAACCACGTTAATAGATCCTTGTATGTCATAGAGAGAATGGAAGAAAAAAACACTGGAAACTATACCTGCACAGCAGGGAACCACGTCACCAAGCTGGAAAACTCCACAGTCATGAGTCTGACAGGTGATTCAACTACTTTATAATTGAAACCGCCTTATACTTCTGCATGTTACATGATAAACATTTGAAGGGATGGTACTAATTACTTCCTTATTTTTCTTCTTCTTGTTCTTTTTCTTCTTCTTCTTCTTCTTCTTCTTCTTTTTTGTAACTTCAAAATGTATTATTAGTATTTCTTCTTCTTCTTTTTTGTAACTTCAAAATGTATTATTAGTATTATTATTATTATTATTATTACCCTTATTATTATTATTATTATTATTATTATTATTATTATTATTATTATTATTATTATTATTATTATTATTACCATTATTATTGTTATTATTATTATTATTATTTTACCTCATCCCTATTCTGGGGGGACCATTTGCTGTAAATAGCCGATCTACATCAGCTATTTTTGGAAAAGAGGTTTGAGGGAAAAAACAGCAGACCAAGAAAAGAGCTCCAAAAAAGAGCCTACATCAAACTCCTTCATACCTTTACTGTACTGCTGCCGTTCTTCTCTATGTGGCATTGTGTGTACGTGTGTATACATACTGTACTGTAGCCAGTAGCCGGGTTGAGCAGTAACTAGGCCTACTAAATCCTGCAGAATTCACAAATATTCTGGGGAAAGTGATAAATGGTGCCTTGTCTCTTATATGGCAATGGTCAATACCCGTGTGCAAATAAGATTAGTGAAACCACTGAGGAGAAAAACGTATTCACACATATTGAGATTCCCTCACTTAATAGTAGGATGGAGACCTTATGGTTTATATTAACCACCACAGAGTAGGCCTACTAACAGAACAGCTAATTGCGAGTGTGGTTGGACCGACAATTTCAAGCTTTGAGTCTTTAAGTATGATGATGATGTATGATGATGATGATGTATTGAACCACATGACGTCACAGGGACCCTAATTTAAAAGTTTATACAGAATAAATAAATATAGTTGGAGAATTATATAATCTGGCCACACTAATTAAAAGTAGCAGGAATCAACCATACAATAGAATCACTTGTGCATCAGCTGATGCACTACACCACTAGGTTCAACAAACCAGGAGCATTTAACCTCATCTAACCTGAACTGAATAAGCATTATTGGTCAGACATAGAACACCATGTTGCTCTGAGAGTATTGATTCTTTCTACTAATGTGTAGACCAATTCTCTTTTCTTCTGTTCTTTGCTTGTTTTTTTATGTCCAGAGAAAGGAACTCTAAAACCGGCTGAAGGCCCATCGAGTGGTGCCATTGCTGCAATAGTGATTGTCGTGCTTCTAGTAATAGGAGGGACATTTGGCGGGGGAGGGTACTATTTGTACAAAAAGGGGTAAGGTTGAAATATTCCTTTTAAATCAATATTTTCAAGTACTGTAGTTCAACACATTGCTTTATTCTGAATCAAAATTAATACTGTGACAAAATGTTAACCTTGATATCCTTTGAAGTGCGTCCATAGTATGAAATGACATTAGGCTGCAGTACATGAATGCTGAAAGAACACACTTTACTTATGTGATAAAAGTACAGACATAATTGTGGTCTGCGTTGTAATATCACTTGGTCCTACAGTGTATGCTCATTATAAGATGGCAAATTTCATTCTGACCCCTCCACGAAAAGGCCTCGTTGTCCTGACCCCTCTATCATTTATACATTATGGATAAATAGTGTGGACTTAGACTGTTTTTCGTCTGTGGCATTTCATGTCACTGGTAGGCAGAAATGGTGCCATTTATACTGAGCATTAGTGAGGACCAATTTTGAAGATAGGTTGAAAATGAATGAACTGGTCCTTTAAGTAATAGTTCTCTGCACAGGACGTTTCGGAGCAATGGCAGTACATCTGGCAGCGGTAAGTCGTGTGTGTGTGTGTGTGTGTGTGTGTGTGTGTGTGTGTGTGTGTGTGTGTGTGTGTGTGTGTGTGTGTGTGTGTGTGTGTGTGTGTGTGTGTGCCACAGTTTGTTACTGTAAAACCACGGTACGGGAACAGGAAGTAGATCAAGCCTGGTGATTAAACTCACCAAGTTGTGTGTTTCTAACCATAATGATTGATTTCCCAGCATCTACACTTGCAGCAGTCTGCCTACTGTCAGTGCATTGATCACCAGTACTGCAAAAGACCAGCAGGGGGCATCACAGGATGCTTCATGGGAAGGGAGAACAGAATAATTTGAATTAATAATAATAATAATACCGTAGTAATACTACTACTACTACTACTACTACTACTACTACTACTACTACTACTACTAATAATAATAATAATAATAATAATAATAATAATAATAATAATAATAATAATAACAATAACAACAACAATAATAATAATAATGCAAATCTATTCCATCATTTGCAGTACCTACTGTACTAAGATACAACTGAACCTCACCTTTGACGGATAGCTCGTGGACAGTAGATTTAGATGCATTTCCAGTAACAGAATTATTAGCTGTGCAGATGTAATCCCCACTGTCATTGAATCCCACGATCTTGTTGAGTACAGGAGAATACCCTTCCAACTGTTTTCCATTGAATGTCCAGTGGTAACTTGGAATTGGTACAGAGTCCGCAGAACAGGTTAATGTTAACTGCTCTCCCTTCTCTATTTCAGTTACACCCTCAATTTTAACATTGTGTGGTCCATCTGAAACACAGATAAGAAATATTATAAGCTAATACTGTAATATGACGTTATGTAATATGAGAAATTACACAGATCTAGGCCTGTATAAATGATCTTTGGTAACATGAGAATATAAAGAAATATTCCTATATGCAAAATGCCCGTCTGTCTGCCTGTGTGTGAGTGTGTGCGTCTGTAGTTCACGTATCTTGAGAACCGTCCGACTGACTTAAAACACGCAGTAGCCTATAGGATAACCCCAAATTTAAGTTTTACTTAAGTTAACTAAAACTAAAACTAGAAAGTCTATCCGACTGTCTTGACACTGGGCTCTGCACTCCTTTATAGGTCCTCAGCAATGTGCACGGCGAATTTGACATACGTTGCACGCACGCACGCACGCACGCACACACACACACACACACACACACACACACACACACACACACACACACGCACAGGTAGGAACATGGCAGAAACATCAAACAGAAGATTCCTATATCGATTGTTTCACCTGGGTATGGCCCACCCCTTAGTAGTCTGTTGTGTGCTGCGGGACATTGTAACAAAGTGTCATGCGTTGGGCCAGGGTACATGCGTTGGGCCAGGGTACATGCGTTGGGCCAGGGTACACACCAAGCTCCTTCCAACATGGAACTACTTGCAACCATTATCCCAAATGGCAGTTTCAAGGAGTTGCATTGGCGTGGACTGGCCTAAAACTATTTTGGTCTGGCCTTATTAGAATTACATTTTTAATTAAACTGTTGTATTTTTAAAGTATTTTAATGAGGGTTAAATTTACTTTAGTAAAATAAATAATAATAACAATAATAATACTAATAATACTACTAATAATAATAATAATAATAATAATAATAATAATAATAATAATAATAATAATAATAATAATAATAATAATAAAAGAAGAATATATCACTGGATGATACTTACGGTTCACAGTCATGTTGTAGTTAGCATCCTGATCGTTGATAGGGTTACTGACTCTGCACAAGTAGTTTCCGCTGTCGTTTTTCTTCACAGCACTGAAGGACAGCACGTTATTGTCCTGAAGAGTGATGTCACTGGTAGGGATCAGAGGTTGGCCATCCTTCATCCAGACTCTGTTAGGGATGGATCCTTCAGCATCACAGGTTAATGTGATTGGATTTCCCTCAACTGGTTTGTCTGTTGATGGACTGATAACGGCACCAGATATCTTCTCTGTTGATGAAACACAAATATTTTAATTTCAGTATTTTAGCACTCCATTCTCAAATTGCATATGATTTTTGTTTGTATACTTTGGTAAACTATTCATTTACTATGCTTTTGGACAAATCATGTATTAAAAAACAAAACAAAGCAGTATTGTGAGTATTGTAATTAAGAAAGCAGGGTTATTTTATGTTCCCATGGTACAGTAGGAGTTTGTATGGAAATAATGTTGTGATGACCACCTTTCGGGCTGTTAGTCTAGTAGCCAGCCCATAGAGCCCCATTGTGAACCCGGACATGTTGAGTACACCAAGGTTTTATGTTAGAAATGTTGAGTATGGGTCCCCAGCATGTAGAAACTGCCGGATGCTAACTTTCGTATGTTGAGCAATTTTCATAATTGGCACAATATGTGACCATACCATTAACAACCTATAGAAGGCAAAATATTCAAAATGTCATCATTCTTTAATCTTTATGTAGCATGTGATGTGTCAAACTATAGGGGGTTTTCGAGCAGTTCTGATTGGCTGCCTCGTCTCCAGCCATGTTGCCTCAGAATTCTTTAGGGTCACTAATTTGAGCATAACAGCGGAGCGCAGCTAAAAAGTGGCATAACGTCAGCAGCAGACCCACAGATCTTAATCAATTTGGGCTTGTTTTAAAGTATTTGTTTCTTAATTGCTTTGATTGAATACTAACAGAAATTTAACACTGAATAACTGAAATAGAACTAGTCGGCACAAAAGCTTTCAATGATCACTAATAGTGAGTGATCATTCACTAACAACAAAAGCAACATACCAAACAGCCTCTTGTCTGGATACATGTATCTACTGTCCCGTTGTCTTATAGATGCCTAAATACAGGTTTCATATTTTTCCAATCCACTTTCTTTCCACTTACCCAGAACAGTGACAACTGAGGCCTCAGACATGTGATATCTCAGAGTATTGTTATTAAAGGCCTGACAGCTGTAGTTACCACTCTGATTAATCGTTATGTTCAGTATTTCTTCTGGTCCAGTATGAGCAAACTGAGTTCCATTCAGAAACCAGTAAAACAGGGCAGTAGGCTTAGAGACAGTTGTACAGTTCAGAGTGAGGTTTGACCCTTCTTCATAGTAGTCTTTTGAAGTGGAAACATTCATTGTAGTCACATTCATTGTAGTATTTTCTGGGCCAACTGTAGATTATTTTCATAACAGACACCAGCAAAAAAAAGCCACCAGTACATAATATTAGTAGTTGTAGAGACAAACAAATGTAGATGTAGAAGAGCAAGTATTTAGCATGCAAGTGCGTTCCTTGCAGTGCAGGTCTCCACCAGGCCAGGTTGCCTATCCAGCAGGGCCCGTAAATTAGTGTTGCACGATATATCGTTCTCGTATCGTTATCTTGATATGAACATATCGATATCTCATATCTGTATCGCAAAAGACAACAATATGGGCGACATGAATTCTCCCCGCTCGTCCACTGCTAAAGCCAGCAACATCCCTTTGTTTTAGCCAGTGTCTATAGGAAAAAAAAACACCTCCATTTCTCTCTCTCTTTCATGCGTCTGTTGGTGTGTGTGTGTGTGTGTGTGTGTGTGTGTGTGTGCGTGCATGCGTGCGTGCGTGCGTTGCTGAAAGCCAGTTCAACTCTGGCATGGGACGTGTGTGTGTGACGAGCATACATGTGTGTGTGAGACTGCTCCTACCTGCTTCATAGAGCTAGACCAGCACTCGCCTTTCATTGAAAATTAATTACCTAAAGCTAAGCTTCCTAAAGCCTTCTGTATTAAAAAAGTTTGACTGATCTATTTGTCAGTAGCCTACCAGAGATTAGCTGCTCACAGAATGACTAACTGACTGACTGACTGACTGACTGACTGACTGACTGACTGACTGACTGACGGACGGACAGACAGACAGACAGACAGGAGTAAAAACATACTCTCCGACCTTTGGTCGTCCAGCCTTTGGCCGCCCCGGCCTGGCGGAGACAATAACAAAGCAACTGTTCAGCAAAAAAGCACTAAAAAGCAGTGTGAGACATACAGTAAATTGTCTCCATCTAAATATGTTACACCAACTTAATCAAGATAGGAAGTTAAAACATGCAGGTTAATAACTCACAATTGATGTTGAGCTCTACTGGTTCACTGGTATCATTACTGATGGGATTGAACACATGACACCTGAATGGTCCCTGGTCATAGCGGGTCACATTGACTATGGTGAGAGTGGAGCCTCCATCACCAAGCTGAACTCCCTCACTGGCCTCAGAGATGCCATTGTACCACCGGTAAGAGATTGAGGAACCAGAGGAGACAGAGCAGGTGAGGACTGCTGTGTCATTGAACTCCACATAGTCTGCTTTGTTGGGAGTTATGTCTGCATTGGCGACTTGTGCTATTGGTGAAAAAGATAATGGTTTTCACTTTGAAGCACTTCAATAAGGTAAAATGGTGCATGCAGAAATTGAAAATCAATTCAGCAATTATATTATTAGCCTCTTACAAATGATTACACATTTGAAGGCTTGTTACTGTAGCTCCACAATTTCAGTCATTCAGTGTTTGAACTCCAAATTAAAAATATCTGCAAATTCAGAAAGAATCTACTGAATCCAACTCTGGCTGCAAATCCATTCGGAAGATGTTCAAAGTGTTTTAAGTGGCTTCACTGAAAAGAGTGTATGATCATTAGCCTGGCTTGGCCAGCCTCATAGCATGGATTCACTGGGAGGAAGCGTCAGTGAATCCACGTTATGAGTCTGGCCCCGCCAGGCTATATGATCATAGCCTAGTATATTGTACAACACACAAGATTTAGATTTTGTTTGGGTCTTTTCCTTTCACTGTTTGCAACTTGGCACAGTAAAACAACAGTTTCCAGTTTGCCCCATGTATCCCCTCGGAATAAAATTGTTGCCCATACTTGAACCATGAATTGCCAACAAGTTTGTGGTCGTGCCATGCAGTAAACTTTAGAAATATTATTTCTAAATGAAGCAGTATTTAAAGTAGGCCTATATATTTTCCATTGAATACGATGTCAGTGATCCGACTGTTATGCCCATATGGTCATGTGCATATTGGTATAACTGACTTCAAATGAGGGGGTCCGTGGACTAATGCATTTGAAATTGAGGGTTCTTTAAATTAAAGGAGGTTCAGAATCATGGCTATATATAGTGCTATAATGAATTAGGCATACATTTGAAATGAAAATGAATTAGTTCGTTTTTAAATGAAACTAAGTAATAATCTACTTACCGTAGATCATCATATGCGTAGATCCTTCCAACGTTGGTCCAGTCGTATCAAAACTGACGGTGTATTCTCCACTGTCATTAAACATCAGATTTCTGAGCTCCAGTGATACAGGAGGAGTTGTGTTCAAGGTGATCCTGTCTTCATAATCTGGTGCAACATAAATTACTACACCTGTACTAGTTGAGGTAATTATTGAAGTCGTAGTTACATTAATAAAACTCCATTTTACTAATACAATTGGTTGATTGACTGTTGTGATGAACATCACACTCCCTCCCAATGTTTCATTCAGTAGATTGTCTGGTAGAAATCCTGCTCCATGGCTTAAACCTGGAGGAGATAGTTTAAGCAATAACGTTCTGTTAAAAGTGTACATTAATATCACACTGCACACATGATATTAGGATAAGCTATCTTTGTTTATAAACTATTATAGATAATGAACATGTATTTCCGACATGGATAATATCTTAAACTAGAAAAAGTGCCCTTCTGGGCACAGGTCTCCACCAGGAGGATAGGAGTGTGTGTGATGTTTGGCAAAATGTTTAGGAGTAATATAAACATGTTTATTTGGGTTTTGTGTGTGTGTGTGTGTGTGTGTGTGTGTGTGTGTGTGTGTGTGTGTGTGTGTGTGTGTGTGTGTGTGTGTGTGTGTGTGTGTGACGCGACTTGGCCTGTTGTAGCGCCACCATAAGGCTGATTTGAAAACTGTCAAGTGGCATTTCTTCCTCAGCCTAGTAGTGGGAATAGGCATGCACAGTTTCATCGCAATCGGACGCTGCGTTGAGGAGTTGTGGCGATTTGTACAAAGCGGGCTACTCCTGAAAACTTTAGAAGCCAATCGTAGCCAATCAGGATGGATAATTATGAGAAATCAAACGAATCACATGATCACATTACTATGGAGAGCATGTGTATCGATTTGCGTGAAATTTGGAGTAATATTAGAAAATGTGTTTTACATATGTCGGCCTCCTGGTGGCGCTATAAAGAGCAGATGTGAAAAATTCCAGGCAAAGGTTTTTCCTTGGCCTCTAGGGAGTGTGCATACATGGTTTTACACAGATCGGTGCAGTTATAGGTAAAAACACAAATGGGCCAGTTATAGCGCCACCATGAGGCTGAGTTGAAAATATTCAAGTGGCATTTCTTCCTCGGCCTAGTGGGAATGTGCGTGCACAATTTCACTGAAATCACACAATGTGTTCATGATTTGCAGCATTTGGTTTGAAACGGAGCACTCTTGTGAATTTTGGAAGCCAATCTTAGCCAATCAGGATGGAGTCTGAAAAATCTGAAAGACCCGTTTCGTTGAATGGCTCTAGAGAGACTGTGTACCAATTTGCGTAATGTTTGGACAAAATCTGTAGGTGTACTGTCAAAACATTTGTTTTGCACAAAGCGGCCTCCTGGTGGCGCTATAACAGGCCAATGTGGAAACTTTGGGGCAGAGGTTCAGCTCTGGCATTCAGGGAGTGTGTGTGCAGAGTATGGCTGTGATCAAGCCAACGGTGCCAGAGATTAGCTGTTCACAGACGGACACACGGACGGACGGACACACGGACACACGGACACACGGACGGACGGACGGAGTGCAAAACATACTCTCTCCCCATGCCTTCGGCCTGGTGGAGACAATTAACGTCTCATTGTAGCCCATATAGGCCTACTATGATTATGATAAAAAATGGTAGACAGGATGAACTATTGCTTACAATTTAAATGTATAATTAAGCTAAATACACTCAGCTAGACCTACTTCAACCTGAATACAAATTTAAACTGCATAATGAAATGCAGGATTAATTAAATATGTCTGTGTTAAAACATTGTGATGAGATTGCAAATTCTTAAAGTATAGGCCTAAAGGTTAGGTTTGTCTTTTCCCCCACTAAAGTTAGAGCAGAAGTTTGAAAGATACAGTACACTACATTGCATTTTAGGGTGATGATTTATTAAACTTTTTTCTCAGTTTTCTCAGTATTAAAGCATTTCAGTTTCCTTGCACCCAGTATTACATTTCATTACTAAAATGTTACATGGTTATATAATGAAGGGAAATTTGGGCAATTTCATCAGACATGCATGGCTAATCGTAATACTCAGTTCAAGGTGCTTACCTGTAAAAGACAGAAATACTGGAAGCATACAAATCAAATGTAAGGAATTCATCGCTCAATCTTCTGTTCAGCTCGGGTGGTGACAGATGAAAGTGACACAATCATGTTGTGTTGAGTAAATAAATAACTGTACCTAGCACTGCCCCTGCAGACCTCAATCGTGTGAAAATCTGCACCATCTCACCATCTAGTGGTGTAATATATGTGAGCCCATTGCCAGGTTATAGGGTTAGGGTTAGTGACATACAGACATATGGCACCCATGACACCCTCAAGCAACATGGAATTAATTTGGAAATCAAGGTCGCAGAGAATCTGGAGTAAGAGTGAGAAGCATTGAATCCAATTAAATTGCTTGAAGTTCAGTGTGAATTGGATGTCATCTGCTGGTGTTTTACAAGTCAATACAACCGTCTGCCAAGAGACTGTAGAACAATTCATGCTTCCATAGTTGACAAGCGTTATGGATATGCTAATTTCCTTTTTTCAGTAGGACTTGGCACTGGTGTGCTGCTGATCATGTTATTACTGTGCTAGCTTGATTGGCCAGCCAACTCACCTCTGACCTGAAGATAATCTATGGGGTGGTATTGTCAAAAGGAAGATAAGAGACACCAGACGCAAAACAATGCAGACAAGCTGACCGGTATCAAACCTGGGTTTCAATTGACCTTATGCAGACCGCATCCATCTTGCCAGCAAGGTGCTAACTTCCCATTGACAGCCCATTCATCCAAACAGAAAAGCCCTGTCTAATTGTGTTAAACAATGTCAAACATTGCAGCTGTACGAAAAGCTTGAATTATCCACTTTCTATCGTTATCCACTTTCTGAAAGTGTTTGTTTCATAAAACTCCACTGTAGACATGTTATGAGTTACTTCCTGTCAAGCAATTAGTTCAGCCGCGCCCGGCAGCCAGCAAAAACTAGAGTTCTCAACAGGCCCGAAAATTAAGGCCCAGCCCTACCTGGGCCCTCATCAAACCCTGTACACTCAAGACACTACCCCACACTGCCACGGTAAGGCTATACTGGTCTGTGTTGATTTCCAGGGCAGATCCTCCCAGTCCGCACGCAGCTGGCGGCATGTGCCGGCGGCAAGCGGCAGCTGGCGGCATGTGCCGGCACCTGGCAGCAGCTGGCAGCAGCTGGCGGCATCGCCGCTGGTGGCCAGCACCACCGGCAGATCTGCTGGTCCGCACGGCAGCTGGCGTCTCGGCCAGTGCCATCCGGCAGCACGGAGGAGGGAAATAATATAAATAAATCCATAAATAAATAAATAGATAGATAGATAGATAGATAGATAGATAGATAGATAGATAGATAGATAGATAGATAGATAGATAGATAGATAGATAAATAAATATGATTTATTTTATTATTTTTCTGAGGTTGTTATGCAAGCATACATTCATTTTATTTATTTAGCATATTCCTATAGTTTTGAGGTTGTTTTGTAAGCATGCATTATTATGAGTGACACAACAGTGGCAGAAGCAGGCAGCCGCCGGTTTGTGGCGGATTAGGAAATACCGCCGCGGGTGTTGTCGGCAATTGGCAACGCCATGGCTGCTGCCGCTGCCAGAAAATGCACTCGCACTCGCTGTCCCTCAAATGAAAAGGTTGCGTGCACGCATCCGCCTGGGTGACGGCAGACTGCTGGGTGAACGCTGGCGTTTTGGCATGGGGGATCAGATCAACATATGGAATGAATTATCTTATGGAGATCTAAGGGTGGCACTGTGGCAGTGGGGGTAGTGTCTTGAATGTACAGGGTGAGAGCCCAGGTAGGGCCGGGCCTTAATTTTCGGGCCTGTTGAGAACTCTAGTTTTTGCCGACTGCTGGGCGTGGCTGCACTAATGCATCTAGGTGATGATCCAGTCTTCTCCGTGTATGGCTATCCAGGGTTTGATGAAATCAGTGTCGTGATCTTATGGAGACGGCCTTATGGTGGCGTGACATGTCACGAGGTGTGATGTCATGAGGCCTGAGTAGATTACATAGATTAGATAGAGACAATTTGAAAGTGAAATATCCCTTTAACTATTGTTATTTATAGAAATTGTCTTTGTACAAAACGCAATTGGACACTGCGTTCATGATTCGAGGCATTTTGTTAAAAAATCTGCCTCCTGGTGGCTCTATGACAGGTCCAAGTGAAACATTTGGGGCAGATGTTCTACTCTGGCATCCAGGGAGTGTGTGCACAGTTTCACTTTGATTGAGCCAACAGACGTACCAGTGTGCAACCACCTTTCTAAGTGTCAGAGTTTGGAAGCGCTCGTTATCAGTAAAAAGCAACCTCCTGCTGCCTCCTGAGAACGAAAATACATCGCTTGGATGCACCTGGGACGTATCCTCAGTGATGTATGATGTATCCCAAGGTCATCGGGGTTTGGGGTCTTGTGAACATCATACTCCTCACTCGGGTGACCCAGCCGGGGTGATCAAGTCCCGACTTACGTCCCAGTAGTTACCCTCGATCAGACCCACTAGGGAAAGACCAGGGCCACACAATCCGTTGGATCCACTCCGGAACTACTCTGCCGGGACTGGGACGCACAATTCTGGCATGTGGAGGGACTAGGCTCTGTGGGTTGACTCCTGTCCGAGCCCCTCCTACGTCTCACCAGGTCCACTCCTGCTCTCACCAGGAGTACCGCCAGGACCTGTGCGTTCCACCAGACCTTCTTGAGCCGCAATGGTTCTGCAGGCTCCACCTGGGCAACGGTGGTACTGCAGGCTCCGCTTGCGGCTCGAATGGCCCTCCTAAAGGCCTCATCGAAGGTTTTTGGGCTTCCTCCTCATGGAGGATGCAGGCTGGGGCGCCAACCCATACTTCTCCCGGGGGGGCCGTCTACATTCCGACTGTCACCCGTCTCTCCGGTGGTCACCAGACTATACCTGGTTGTCACATAGTCTATTCCTATGAGTCACTATGAATAGAATACCTCAGAACGAAAATACATTGCTTGGATGCACCTGGGACGTATCCTCAGTGATGTATCCCTGCATTATGTGCAAATCAAAACAGGTGGTACGCAATACGCATGGGCCGTTGAGTGATCTTCAATGAGCACTTCCAAACTTCAACACTTAGGAAAAATATCACCTGCAAGGTATTTCTTGACAGGAAGTAGCTCATAACATGTCTACAGTGGAGTTTTATGAAACAAACACTTTGCAGATAGAAAGTGGATAATTCAAGCTTTTCGTACAGCTGCAATGTTGGTGAGTTTGACGTTGTTTAACACAATTAGACAGGGCTTTTCTGTTTAGATGAATGGGCTGTCAATGGGAAGTTAGCACCTTGCTGGCAAGATGGATGCGGTCTGCATAAGGTCAATTGAAACCCAGGTTTGATACCGGTCAGCTTGTCTGCATTGTTTTGCGTCTGGTGTCTCTCATCTTCCTTTTGACAATACCACCCCATAGATTATCTTCAGGTCAGAAGTGAGTTGGCTGGCCAATCAAGCTAGCACAGTAATAACATGATCAGCATCACACCAGCGCCAAGTCCTACTGAAAAAGGAAATTCGCATCTCCATAATGCTTGTCAACTATGGAAGCATAAATTGTTCTACAGTCTCTTGGTAGACGGTTGTATTGACTTACACCAGCAGATGACATGCAAATCACTGACTGGGTAATCTTCACACTGAACTTCAAGCCACTTAATTGGATTCAGTGCTTCTCTCACTCTTACTCCAGATTCTCTGGGACCTTGATTTCTAAATGAATTGCAAGTTGCCTGAAGGTGTCATGGGTGCCATATGTCACTAACCCTAACCCCAGCCTGGAAATGGGCTCACATATATTACACCACTAGATGGTGAGATTTTCACACAATTGAGGTCTGCAGGGGCAGTGCTAGGTACAGTTATTTATTTCCTCAACACAACATGATTGTGTCACTTTAATCTTTCACCGCCCGAGCTGAACAGAAGATTGAGCGATGAATTCCTTACATTTGATTTGTATGCTTCCAGTAATTCTGTCTTTTACAGGTAAGCACCTTGAACTGAGTATTACGATTAGCCATGCATGTCTGATGACATTGCCCAAATTTCCCTTCATTATATAACCATGTAACCTTTTAGTAATAATGTAATACTGGGTGCAAGGAAACTGAAATGCTTTAATACTGAGAAAACTGGGAAAAAGGTTTAATAAATCCTCACCCTAAAATGCAATGTAGTGTACTGTATCTTTCAAACTTCTGCTCTAACTTTAGTGGGGGGAAAAGACAAACCTAACCTTTAGGCCTATACTTTAAGAATTTGCAATCAATCGTTTTAACACAGACATATTTAATTAATCCTGCATTTCATTATGCAGTTTAAATTTGTATTCAGGTTCAATCAGGTCTAGCTGAGTGTATTTAGCTTAATTATACATTTAAATTGTAAGCAATAGTTCATCCTGTCTACCATTTTTTATCATAATCATAGTAGGCCTATATGGGCTACAATGAGACGTTAATTTAAGATATTATCCATGTCGGAAATACATGTTCATTATCTATAATAGTTTATAAACAAAGATAGCTTATCCTAATATCATGTGTGCAGTGTGATATTAATGTACACTTTTAACAGAGAGTTATTGCTTAAACTATCTCCTCCAGGTTTAAGCCATGGAGCAGGATTTCTACCAGACAATCTACTGAATGAAACATTGGGAGGGAGTGTGATGTTCATCACAACAGTCAATCAACCAATTATATCAGTAAAATGGAGTTTTATTAATGATGTAAATACGACTTTAATAATTTCCCAAACTAGTACAGGTATAGTAATTCATGTTGCACCAGATTATAAAGACAGGATCACCTTGAACACAACTCCTCCTGTATCACTGGAGCTCAGAAATCTGATGTTTAATGACAGTGGAGAATACACCGTCAGTTTTGATACGACTGGATCAACGTTGGAAGGATCTACGCATATGATGATCTACGGTAAGTAGATTATTACTTAGTTTCATTTTAAAATTAACTAATTCATTTTCATTTCAAATGTATGCCTAATTCATTATAGCACTATATATAGCCATGATTCTGAACCTCCTTTAATTTAAAGAACCCTCAATTTCAAATGCATTAGTCCACGGACCCCCTCATTTGAAGTCAGTTATAACAATATGCACATGACCATATGGGCATAACAGTCGGATCACTGACATCGTATTCAATGGAAAATTTATAGGCCTACTTTAAATACTGCTTCATTTAGAAATAATATTTCTAAAGTTTACTGCATGGCACGACCACAAACTTGTTGGCAATTCATGGTTCAATTACTGTAATGACAATTCTGTCTGATTGTTTTTCTTGAAAGTTGAAGTATGGGCAACAATTTTATTCCGAGGGGATACATGGGGCAAACTGGAAACTGTTGTTTTACTGTGCCAAGTTGCAAACAGTGAAAGGAAAAGACCCAAACAAAATCTAAATCTTGTGTGTTGTACAATATACTAGGCTATGATCATATAGCCTGGCGGGGCCAGACTCATAACGTGGATTCACTGACGCTTCCTCCCAGTGAATCCATGCTATGAGGCTGGCCAAGCCAGGCTAATGATCATACACTCTTTTCAGTGAAGCCACTTAAAACACTTTGAACATCTTCCGAATGGATTTGCAGCCAGAGTTGGATTCAGTAGATTCTTTCTGAATTTGCAGATATTTTTAATTTGGAGTTCAAACACTGAATGACTGAAATTGTGGAGCTACAGTAACAAGCCTTCAAATGTGTAATCATTTGTAATAGGCTAATAATATAATTGCTGAATTGATTTTCAATTTCTGCATGCACCATTTTACCTTATTGAAGTGCTTCAAAGTGAAAACCATTATCTTTTTCACCAATAGCACAAGTCGCCAATGCAGACATAACTCCCAACAAAGCAGACTATGTGGAGTTCAATGACACAGCAGTCCTCACCTGCTCTGTCTCCTCTGGTTCCTCAATCTCTTACCGGTGGTACAATGGCAGCTCTGAGGCCAGTGAGGGAGTTCAGCTTGGTGATGGAGGCTCCACTCTCACCATAGTCAGTGTGACCCGCTATGACCAGGGACCGTTCAGTTGTCATGTGTTCAATCCCATCAGTAATGATACCAGTGAACCAGTAGAGCGCAACATCAATTGTGAGTTATTAACCTGCATGTTTTAACTTCCTATCTTGATTAAGTTGGTGTAACATATTTAGATGGAGACAATTTACTGTATGTCTCACACTGCTTTTTAGTGCTCTTTGCTGAACAGTTGCTTTGTTATTGTCTCCGCCAGGCCAGGCGGCCAAAGGCTGGACGACTGAAGGTCAGGGAGTATGTTTTTACTCCTGTCTGTCTGTCCGTCAGTCAGTCAGTCAGTCAGTCAGTCAGTTAGTCATTCTGTGAGGAGCTAATCTCTGGTAGGCTACTGACAAATAGATCAGTCAAACTTTTTTAATACAGAAGGCTTTAGGAAGCTTAGCTTTAGGTAATTAATTTTCAATGAAAGGTGAGTGCTGGTCTAGCTCTATGAAGCAGGTAGGAGCAGTCTCACACACACATGTATGCTCGTCACACACACACATGTCACATGCCAGAGTTGAACTGGCTTTCAACAACGCACCCACGCACGCACGCACGCACGCACACACACACACACACACACACACACACTGACACACACCAACAGACGCATGAAAGAGAGAGAGAAATGGAGGTGTTTTTTTTTCCTATAGGCACTGGCTAAAACAAAGGAATGTTGCTGGCTTTAGCAGTGGACGAGTGGGGAGAATTCATATCGCCCATATTGTTGTCTTTTGCGATACAGATATGAGATATCGCTATGTTCATATCAAGATAACGATACAAGAACGATATATCGTGCAACACTAATTTACGGGCCCTGCTGGATAGGCAACCTGGCCTGGTGGAGACCTGCACTGCAAGGAACGCACTTGCATGCTAAATACTTGCTCTTCTACATCTACATTTGTTTGTCTCTACAACTACTAATATGTACTGGTGGCTTTTTTTTGCTGGTGTCTGTTATGAAAATAATCTACAGTTGGCCCAGAAAAGACTACAATGACGGTTTCCCCTTCAAAAGACTACTATGAAGGATGGTCAGACCTCACTCTGAACTGCTCAGCTGTCTCCAAGCCTACTGCCCTGTTTTACTGGTTTATGAATGGAACTCAGTTTGCTCATACTGGACCAGAAGAAATACTGAACATAACGATTAATCAGAGTGGTAACTACAGCTGTCAGGCCTTTAATAGCAAGACTCTGAGATATCACATGTCCGAGGCCTTTGCAGTTGTCACTGTTCTGGGTAAGTGGAAAGAAAGTGGATTGGAAAAATATGAAACCGGTATTTAGGCATCTATAAGACAAAGGGACAGTAGATACATGTATCCAGACGAGAGGATGTTTGGTATGTTGCTTTTGTTGTTAGTGAATGATCACTATTAGTGATCATTGAAAGCTTTTGTGCCGACTAGTTCTATTTCAGTTATTCAGTGTTTGAAGTTCCAAATTTCTGTTAGTATTCAATCAAAGCAATTAAGAAACAAATACTTTAAAACAAGCCCAAATTGATTAAATCAATTAATTACCAGCTGCATTATTATTATCTGTGGGTCTGCTGCTGATGTTATGCCACTTTTTAGCTGCACTCCGCTGTTATGCTCAAATTAGTGACCCTAAAGAATTCTGAGGCAACATGGCTGGAGACGAGGCAGCCACTCGG
This sequence comes from Electrona antarctica, assembly GCF_951216825.1. Taxonomy (NCBI): domain Eukaryota; kingdom Metazoa; phylum Chordata; class Actinopteri; order Myctophiformes; family Myctophidae; genus Electrona; species Electrona antarctica. The sequence continues at coordinate 41,159,908 of NC_136811.1, forward strand.
GGCAGCGGTGGCCGAACGGTTTGCGGAGCGGTCTTGTTATCGGAAGGTCGCCAGTTCGTATCCCCGGACCGGCACGTTAAAATTACCACCGCTGAAGTGCCCTTGAGCAAGGCATTGAACCCCTACCATGAAATGTTCTATGAGCAAGGTCTGGCTGTAAACAAGTTCGTCGAGCTTAGTCCATTCACCCTGGGTAAACAAAGAACTTTGCTTTGCTTTGCTTTAGCCAATCAGAACTGCTCGACTAGCCATGCCGTGCAGACGATGGGATGTTATGGGTTGTTGCCAGTGGTGGCAACTGTCGTGACAGAAATAAGCCAAATGTGCTGACATCATCACATTTGTGATGACGGCATTGGCCCAATGAGTGTTTTTTTGCAAAACTAATGTTTTAAATGGATGCATCATGAAAACCCCCTAGTTTGACACATCACATGCTACATAAAGATTAAAGAATGATGACATTTTGAATATTTTGCCTTCTATAGGTTGTTAATGGTATGGTCACATATTGTGCCAATTATGAAAATTGCTCAACATATGAAAGTTAGCATCCGGCAGTTTCTACATGCTGGGGACCCATACTCAACATTTCTAACATAAAACCTTGGTGTACTCAACATGTCCGGGTTCACAATGGGGCTCTATGGGCTGGCTACTAGACTAACAGCCCGAAAGGTGGTCATCACAACATTATTTCCATACAAACTCCTACTGTACCATGGGAACATAAAATAACCCTGCTTTCTTAATTACAATACTCACAATACTGCTTTGTTTTGTTTTTTAATACATGATTTGTCCAAAAGCATAGTAAATGAATAGTTTACCAAAGTATACAAACAAAAATGAGTGCTAAAATACTGAAATTAAAATATTTGTGTTTCATCAACAGAGAAGATATCTGGTGTCGTTATCAGGCCATCAACAGACAAACCAGTTGAGGGAACACCAATCACATTAACCTGTGATGCTGAAGGATCTATCCCTAACAGAGTCTGGATGAAGGATGGCCAACCTCTGATCCCTACCAGTGACATCACTCTTCAGGACAATAACAGAGTGCTGTCCTTCAGTGCTGTGAAGAAAAAAGACAGCGGAAACTACTTGTGCAGAGTCAGTAACCCTTTCAACCATCAGGATGCTAACTACTACATGACGGTGAACCGTAAGTATCATCCAGTGATATATTCTTCTTTTATTATTATTATTGTCTCCACCAGGCCGAAGGCATGGGGAGTGAGTATGTTTTGCACTCCGTCCGTCCGTCCGTCCGTGTGTCCGTCCGTCCGTCCTTCCGTCTGTAGTCAAACTTAAATTTGGGGTTATCCTACTATAGGCTACTGCGTGTGTCAGTCGGACGGTTCTCAAGATACATGAACTAGGCCTACAGACGCACACACTCACACACAGGCAGACAGACGGGCATTTTGCATATAGGAATATTTCTTTATATTCTCATGTTACCCAACTTTTTTTGCAAAGATCATTTATACAGGCCTAGATCTGTGTAATTTCTCGTCCTAAAACTTTGACCATAACGTCATATTACAGTATTAGCTTATAATATTTCTTATCTGTGTTTCAGATGGACCACACAATGTTAAAATTGAGGGTGTAACTGAAATAGAGGAGGGAGAGCAGTTAACATTAACCTGTTCTGCGGACTCTGTACCAATTCCAAGTTACCACTGGACATTCAATGGAAAACAGTTGGAAGGGTATTCTCCTGTACTCAACAAGATCGTGGGATTCAATGACAGTGGGGATTACATCTGCACAGCTAATAATTCTGTTACTGGAATTGCATCTCAATCTACTGTCCACGAGCTATCCGTCAAAGGTGAGGTTCAGTTGTATCTTAGTACAGTAGGTACTGCAAATGATGGAATAGATTTGCATTATTATTATTATTGTTGTTGTTATTATTATTACCATTATTATTGTTATTATTATTATTATTTTACCTCATCCCTATTCTGGGGGGACCATTTGCCGAAAATAGCCGATCTACATCAGCTATTTTTGGCAAAGAGGTTTGAGTGAAAAAACAGCAGACCAAGAGCTCCAAAAAAGAGCCTACATCAAACTCCTTTATACCTTTTGCACTGACTACACTGCTGCCGTTCTTCTCTATGTGGCATTGTGTGTACGTGTGTATACATACTGTACTGTAGCCAGTAGCCGGGTTGAGCAGTAACTACCAAATCCTGCAGTATTCACAAATATTCTGGGGAAAGTGATAAATGGTGCCTTGTCTCTTATATGGCAATGGTCAATACACGTGTGCAAATAAGATTAGTGAAACCACTGAGGAGAAAAACGTATTCACACATAGTGAGATTCCCTCACTTAATAGTAGGATGGAGACCTTATGGTTTATATTAACCACCACAGAGTAGGCCTACTAACAGAACAGGTAATTGCGAGTGTGGTTGGACCGACAATTTCAAGCTTTGAGTCTTAAAGTATGATGATGATGTATGATGATGATGTATTGAACCACATGATGTCACAGGGACCCTAATTTAAAAGTTTATACAGAATAAATAAATATAGTTGGAGAATTATATAATCTGGCCACACTAATTAAAAGTAGCAGGAATCAACCATACAATAGAATCACTTGTGCATCAGCTGATGCACTACACCACTAGGTTCAACAAACCAGGAGCATTTAACCTCATCTAACCTGAACTGAATAAGCATTATTGGTCAGACATAGAACACCATGTTGCTCTGAGAGTATTGATTCTTTCTACTAATGTGTAGACCAATTCTCTTTTCTACTGTTCTTTGCTTGTTTTTTTATGTCCAGAGAAAGGAACTCTAAAACCGGCTGAAGGCCCATCGAGTGGTGCCATTGCTGCAATAGTGATTGTCGTGCTTCTAGTAATAGGAGGGACATTTGGCGGGGGAGGGTACTATTTGTACAAAAAGGGGTAAGGTTGAAATATTCCTTTTAAATCAATATTTTCAAATACTGTAGTTTAACACATTGCTTTATTCTGAATCAAAATTAATACTGTGACAAAATGTTAACCTTGATATCCTTTGAAGTGCGTCCATAGTATGAAATGACAAAAGGTGAGGTTCAGGTGAGGTTCAGTTGTGGTGTCTTAGTACAGTAGGTACTACAAATGATGGAATAGATTTGCATTATTATTATTATTATTAAATAATAATAATTATTATTATTATTAATTGACCTCATCCCTATTCTGGGGGGACCATTTGCCGAAAATAGCCGATCTACATCAGCAATTTTTGGCAAAGAGGTTTGAGGGAAAAAACAGCAGACCAAGAAAAGAGCTCCAAAAAAGAGCCTACATCAAACTCCTTCATACCTTTTGCACTGACTGTACTGCTGCCGTTCTTCTCTATGTGGCATTGTGTGTACGTGTGTATACTGTACTGTAGCCAGTAGCCGGGTTGAGCAGTAACTACCAAATCCTGCAGTTATTATTATTATTATTATTATTATTTTACCTCATCCCTATTCTGGGGGGACCATTTGCCGAAAATGGCCGATCAGCTATTTTTGGAAAAAAGAGCAGGCCAAGAAAAGAGCTCCAAAAAAGAGCAGTATTGAGGGTGAGGGTTTAAGTGGTTAGATGTCTGAATAGCATGAATCCAACACTTAACGACAGTACTGTCAAACAGGTCTAGGAAGCCATCTGTGAAATCTATTAAAAAGTTTAATAGGCAACACAATGTTTTCCAATATGCAATGGGTGGGTGTCCCTTCTTCATCTCTCAGCGGGATCCGTGACCTGAAACATTGAAGACTCCTGATATAGATTATACAATGTGTAGTTTCAGATTTAAAACTAGTCCATACCCGGGTACGTATATGTATGTGGAAAGTATTTGCAGAATTTGGGTTATGTGCTGTGCACACAGTATATGCTTAGTTAAACATTTGGAGAGGAAGCTGCTCATCGATCTCGTTACCACATCTCGTTATAACCATGTCAAGTTAAGTGTGTGTGTGTGTGTGTGTGTGTGTGTGTGTGTGTGTGTGTGTGTGTGTGTGTGTGTGTGTGTGTGTGTGTGTGTGTGTGTGTGTGTGTGTGTGTGTGTGTGTGTGTGTGTGTGTGTGTGTGTGTTACAAATTGTGGTGTGTGAACCTATGCTACATACTGTACTATTGACTTATGATCATTCATGACTCATGAGTAGCACCATTTTTGCTATCTTCCACCTTAACAGCAAGACCTGCGGCCCAAGCAGGACCAGTGATGCACAAAATCCAAGAGGTCAGTATTCATCTGATCCAACATGTTAATATATAGGCCATATAATATATTATCAGTTAAAAAAATAATAATCATGTAATCTTTAGGTGCTTTCAGACTCACATCATGTCAACCTGGGGCAAATTTAATTTAGTCTTTCTATAGTTTTGTATTGACAGTGTGCCGACAAATGTTGACAACACATAACAGCTGTACTTTTATCCTTAGGATTCAGGACTTGTCATACTTCTTCAACAATCAGTCTCTCTCTCTCACTCTCCCTTTTTTATTGTATTATATCCAGTATGCATCCACATCTCTGTGTGTCTATTTATTAGTAAGTCAATTCAAAATTTGAAACAATATACAGTACACATTTTCAACCTGTGGGTGACTCACCCTGGTGTAACCCCAGAGGGACTTGTGGCCCTGGGGTCAGGTGACCTGTGGGTGACTCACCCTGGTGTAACCCCAGAGGGACTTGTGGCCCTGGGGTCAGGTGACCTGTGGGTGACTCACCCTGGTGTAACCCCAGAGGGACTTGTGGCCCTGGGGTCAGGTGACTCACCCTGGTGTAACCCCAGAGGGACTTGTGGCCCTGGGGTCAGGTGACTCACCCTGGTGTAACCCCAGAGGGACTTGTGGCCCTGGGGTCAGGTGATCGAGTGTGAAAGTGCCTTTTAAAATGTCTTTGATTTGTAGCTGAACAGAGAGACAAACTAGTGGTGATTCAGCAGCTACTAGTGTATTGCACTAGTAGCTGGTCTGTCACCAAGGTGTGTCACCAAGGTGTTTTAAGTTATACCGTATATTTTTTGTTCGTTGGGTGTTTGTCGAGTGTTTGTTCAATCGCAGAGATCTCTCGGAATACCGATTTCAGCAAATCAGGAGCGAGAACTCACAGCATAAACAAGGGAAATTGCATGTGATAAAACAATGTCCAGACAAAATTGGAACTGGAACACAAGCTGACAACTTATCTTCATAGTGTTGTCACTCTGTCACTACTGATTGGAAGAAATGTGTAACCCACCGGAAAATGTAAATTATGTTTACTGGAGCTGGAGAGATGTGAGACCCTGTTACTGAGCAAACACTAGCAATGATTAAGTAATGATCGGAATATAGCTTTAACTTAACAACTTTTGTTACAAAAGACAATACAAAATATAACTTACAGCAACCTTTACATTTGAAAAAGTCTGTAAAACAGTTCTGTACATTAACATAATATGTGATACGAAATTAATTCCAGCACATTAAATAATAATTTTATAATTTATTATTGTATTTTGAGATGATCATGAAAGCCTGACAACAGTTCATAAATACCAGCAAAGCTGCTAATTTTTGGTTCCTTGCTTGGTTACACAAGCCAAAGCAACGAGGCAATTATATAGAAAAGATCAATTAAGATTAAGACAAGTCGTTGTATCCTGTTTCTATAGAATCTGAAGATGTAGGCCTACATGTATATGAGAACGAATCTCCACCTATATATGAGAACGAATCTCCACCTATTAAGAACGAATCTCCACATATATATGAGAACTAATCTCCGGCTGTTCACAAGGTGAGTTTTTGGTCTAAGAATTAAGGAATTGACGAGCAATCTAAAGGTCAAAGGGTCAATTTCTAGCATGACAATCTTATCCACTTTTTAAACACTGTAATAAGGGACACCAATTAATGGTGCCAAGGTTGTCACCTGGTGTTGGATCGTTTGTTTGTTTGTTTGTTTGTTTGTTTGTTTGTTTGTTTGTTTGTTTGTTTGGCCTCAAACTTTTCAAAGGTAATAGGAGAAACATCAATGCAAACAAGTAATTAATTCACAGCATTTCTATCTCACCTCTAGTCTGGCTAAAATAATACCTGACCATCTCTAGGCAAACAAGTCTAGTAAGGAATAGGCTTTTCAATGAATGTGCTTGAATTATGAATTATTGTATTAATTATTATATTAATTATCTTAGAAGGTATAACAACTGCAATGGTCTATTTTCTCCCCCAAAAAGGCTGGTCGCCTGACTTCCCAATAGCCATGACGGATAAACAGCCAAAGAAAAGACGATGTACTGGTTGCTAAGAGATATTGATATGATTTACTGTAGGCTAACAGACCTGCATCACACTTCTACATGTTTGCTAATGTGTATTCTTCCTGTTCAAAGGCTTTAATCTAAAAGAAAGAAAGAAAGAAAGAAAGAAAGAAAGAAAGAAAGAAAGAAAGAAAGAAATTAAATGTTTTTATTTGTGTTTCTTTGCAAAGCATTAGTAATACGATGTTTCTGTCTTGTGTATGGAATTATTGATTTGTAACTTCAAGGGACACATTTTGGAAATCATAATGCTGTTAAAACTTGAAATATTGGTGTAGTCATGGAATCAAAGTCAGCCTTTTATCACCTTAAGAATTCATCAATGATTAAAGAATGTCTCAGCAGAAAAATATTTTTCTATGCATTCATCTTCAGTATCAATTAGGCGACTACAGTTGATTCAGAACGCTGCTGCTCGAGTCTCACCAAGAAGGTGGGCTATATCACTTCATTTCTTAGATTGTTACACTGGCTACCTGTCAGTTCAAAATGTGTTTGTTTATAAAGCATTGAATGGTCCAGGAACAGAATACACTTTATCTTGTCTGCTACTACATCATGAACCATCCAGACCATTCAGGTTGTCTGCTTTATGTTCCCAGAATCAGAATTAAACAGCGTTCAGTTGTTTTGCACCAACCACATACAGTATTTGGAACAAACTCACAGAAAACTGAAATCTACTTCCAGTTCTTGTAAATAAAAGCTACACGTTTTTCTGTTTGCCACTGCCTATTATTATTATTATTATTATTAGTATAATATAATTATAATTATGTTTTATGTAAAGCCTTGTTGAAATTTGCTATACAAATAAATGTTCCTTGCCTTTATCATTGACTCTTTTCCCCACTGTGAGCTATGTCAGCCAAAAAAATGTAATTCATCTGATGACTGTAAACATAAAGTAATCTGACATACAGTAGGTCTCATACCCACACATTGGAGTATAGTCACTATTCAAAACTTTCAAGTGTCCCTTGAGCCCTTGCGTGAATTTCCATCCTATTGTCATCCATGTCAGTCAATATAATGTGGGAACACAACCTGACATAAATCAGAATCATTAGTCTGCCTACTTCCCTATACAACATATCCCTCCACACAGCTACTGTAGCTAACACAGTACTGTTACTGTTGAGCCTCAATTTATTTATATTTTATACCCCATGGATTCTCTACTGGGTTCAGGTAAGGTGAGTTGGCTCGCCAATCAAGCACAGTAATCAGCACATACTAGTGTTGGCACTGTTGGCAGGTGCCAAGTCCTGCTGGTATAAATGGGAATCAACATCTCCATAAAGCTACTCGAAACATATGGATACAATCACCCGGTAGATCAAATAAAATAAAATAAAACTTTATTTGTATACCACCTTTACAACAGCCAAAGCTGACCAAAGTGCTGAACAGAGTGAAACAAGACAGTAGAGCATAGCAATATAAAACAATGAAAAGAGACAATAAAATATAAAACAGAGCATACAATAGCACAGAGCTGGAAATCAATATACAGGTAAATCAGGTGCAATTAAAGGCGAGGGAGAACAGATGAGTTTTGAGGAGGGATTTAAAAACCCCAATTGACTCGGCAGATCTAATATGGTGGGGCAACATGTTCCAGAGTTTGGGGCCCGCAGCCGCAAAAGCACGATCACCCCTGCTCCTCTTACTAGTCGTGAACTCGACCAGCAGCAGCTTGTCCGCAGACCTTAATGCTCTCGATGGGGCGTAGGGCACAATTAAGTCAGAGAGGTAGGAGGGAGAGAGACCGTGAAGTGATTTAAAAACAAATAAAAGCACCTTAAAATCTATTCTGAACTTAACAGGGAGCCAATGGAGAGAGGCCAGAACAGGGGTGATGTGGTCTCGTTTTTTTGTTCCGGTGAGAAGACGGGCAGCTGCATTCTGCACTAACTGCAGGCGCCTAAGTGACGCCTGGTCGACCAGTGTACAGAGAATTGCAGTAATCAATTTGTGTGGAAATGAAGGCGTGGATGACCATCTCGAGCTGCTTGGGGGGAGGTACGACTTGATCTTAGCAATAGTTCTAAGTTGGAAGAAACTCGTTTTTACAACTGAGCTTATTTGTTTATTAAATTTAAAATCTTTATCAAAAATGACACCAAGGTTTTTTAAAAAGGGATGTATATTAGCATTTAAAGCACCTAGGGTGCAGGAGGATGTGGTGGAATGGTGGTCAAAGATTATGATTTCGGTTTTATTTTCGTTGAGAGTGAGGAAGTTGGCATTCATCCAGGACTTCCTTAACTTAACAGTTAAGGAATGGCTGGAATGCATTATTGGAGTTGGATTTGAGCGGTATATAAATTTGGACGTCGTCGGCATAGCAATGAAAAGCCATGTTATGCTTTTCTAGTATAGGGCCTAGAGGTACAATATAAAGGAGAAATAAAATAGGACCCAATATTGAGCCTTGGGGCACTCCACAGGAAAGGGGGGCTGCAGGTGACGCGAAGTGGACAGAGAAGGTTCTCTCAGAAAGGTAGGAATGGAACCATGTAAGGGCAGTGCCAGAGATGCCAATATGATGTTCTAAGCGGGATGATAAAATAGTGTGGTCGACTGTATCAAAAGCGTCAGAAAGATCTAGGAGGACTAAGGCAGCGGGGGTACCAGAGTCGGCTGTTAAAATAAGGTCATTAAAAACTCTGAGAAGAGCAGTCTCTGTGCTGTGGCCAGGTTTGAAGCCAGACTGATACTTCTCATGCAGGCCGTGGGATAGTAAAAAACACTGCAGTTGGGAGTAGACAACTTTCTCCAAGACTTTGGACAAAAAGGGGAGCTGGGAAATGGGCCTGAAATTGGAAAGGAGGGAAGCATCAAGATTATGCTTTTTCAATAAAGGGCGAACAGAGGCATGTTTGAGAGAGTGGGGGACAGAGCCGGATGTGATGGAGGAATTAATTAGGAGGAGGACACTGGGGCCGACCACACCAAAAACCTCTTTGAGAAGCTTGGGGGTAATGCAGTCAGAGGGACAATTTGATGGGCGTAGGTGTGTATGTCCGTGAGATGTAGATGGCTGTGTTGACTCTCTGGACTTGATAAAACACAATTGACTAACATCAGCAGATGTTAGTCTGCCGCAAATCATGAGCGCAGCATCTTGCACTTTGCACGCACATTCACACTTCATTAATGGCACCCTTTTAACATTGCCCTACTATAGCCACGAGGAGGCTGATTTTTGCAACACCATTTTTAATACTCCTACTTGTGTCCAAATATCACGTCTATCAGTACACAATATCCCTATAGTCAAGTGATCAAAGGTTTTTCATATTCCATTGTGATTTGTGAAGTCCACATTGCTGGACCACAATACCCTACCTGACCTGGCAGAGACCTGTGCTCAGAGGAGCACTATTTGTAGCACTTTTTTGCTCTCGGGTGAGGTTATATTATTTTAAACAATACAATGCAGAGAGGTATACCAATGAGATACAGAAGCATATTGTTAAAACATATATATATACTGTATATAAATATATACAGTATATATTTATTTCAAGTAAAACATTTATTTTTGTTATTTAATTTCTGATCATGTTCAAAAGAGAATTGCTTGAGAAAACTGCTTATCATTGCATCAATAATTAAACTAGTAATAATGTAATCATGATAACAGAATCAACTGTATACCGGTATCTCTAAAGTCCTCCAATGAAATTGGTTTCATCATTACAGATAAAGGTTGATAAAACACTGAGGTTCATAACAATTGTAAAACAAGGTTGTGGTTAGTTCAAAAACTAATTTGCAAATATGTAAATTATGTGTGCAAGTGGAAACCTGACCTAATGGTGGCGCTAGAGGAAAGGCCATGGGTTCAACAAAATCAGTAGTTAGATTCTCTTTCTTGGGTTCATAAAGGTGCACAGAAAATCCAACGCTAATCCAGTCAGGGGCAAAGAAGATAGTTTGGGACCAAAGTGGTGAAATGACAGACAGACCACGTGACCAACAAACAGTAAATAAAAGGTAGCTGCTATTAATTGCAATTAAATTAAATGTAAAAATCCCTATACAAAGGCAGGACCCGTGAACCTTGTTTCTTTTGGCATATATTTGGAGGCGATTGTAGGAAGAGTGCTTTTTCTGGAAAGACCCAAACGAACACAAACACCCAATCCACAATTACAGTATAGTGGGATGGCAGCTATATCTTTCATCATATCAATAACGCAGCAAGTTAAAGCATAGAGCTGGATAATTAGTATCAGATTGATCAATGTGTGTAAAATGATGGCTATAAAAAGATATGGCCACAATGATCAATCATGGTAGACTTTGTTGGTCTTTATTGAGTAAGATAAGGGGAAACTTGACCTACTTGAGAGATGGGGGGAAGATATGCAGTAAAGGCCGTCGGGTTCGGGGATGTCGAGCCCGCGGCACACTGCCAGACTGGATTACCAGCCAAGGTGCCTGGACCATTGAGCCATGGCCCAGGCCACTCCTTTATTATTTGACTGTTTCCATGAGATCTAAATCACCTGAGAGTTCAATTGTAAAGATCATTATTGCTGTATTCATCTTCGTAGTCATACATGCCTGATTTTACAGTAATGGATACATGCATGACACCTTTGTTCATCCTGACATTGCTCTCAGGTGAGGTCATCTTATTATTAAAATAATAATAATAATAATTTAAGCAGAATGTGATTACTGCACAACAACGCAATCTAATTGGATTGATGCTCCCAAAATTCCATGACATGGAATCCATCCTGAATCCTGCCTAAACCTGCAACGATCTCCTCCAGGTTTAAGCCATGGAACAGGAGTTCTACCAGACCATCTGAATGGAGCACTGGGAGGGAGTGTGACGTTCAGCCCAACAACCAATCCACCAAACACAACAATTCTAATAGACTGGACTTTTATTAATGACACAGGACATGAAATTATAATAATAACCTCAGATACGAGTACAGCGCATCGAGTCTCAAAGAGACTCGATGCAATGTGTGTGTGTGTGTGTGTGTGTGTGTGTGTGTGTGTGTGTGTGTGTGTGTGTGTGTGTGTGTGAGTGTGCGTGCGTGCGTGCGTGCGTTGTGTGTGCGTGCGTGCCTGCGTGCGTGCGTGCGTGCGTGCGTGCGTGCGTGCGTGCGTGCGTGCGTTTGTGTGTTTGTGTGTGCGCATGCGTGCCTGTGTCCCATTCCCAGTGCCTGTCTCCAGTGTAAAAGTATCTTCCAACAACACCAACGTGTTGGAGTTAAGCAGCTCTGTCCATCTGTCCTGCTCTGTCTCCTCTGGTTCCTCCATCTCTTACCTCTGGCTCAATGGCAGCTCTGAGGTCACAGCCAGTGAGGGAGTTCAGCTTGGTGAGGGAGGCGCCACTCTCACCATCGTCAGTGTGACCCGCTATGACCAGGGACCGTTCAGGTGTCGTGCGTTCAATCCCATCAGTAATGAAATCAGTGAACCAGTACACGTCTTCATCAGCTGTGAGTAGCAGGTTCACCACTTGAGCCCCTGTAGCATCACTATCACTATATTTGGCGAAAAGATTTGATGTATAGATTAAACAATAATAATAATGAAAAATTGCAGTGAAACTGATAAGTCTGTTTTACTAAGGGTTTAAGTGGTGAAGTAAGTCATACTGAGGTTTAAAATATTTACGCTGTGTAAATCTGTATAAGCCATTGTATGGCTCTTATAAACCCAGCAATAAATATACAGAATGTAGAGCTTGTGTGATGATTTAGCTCATTCCAACACCTTAAGGCAACATATCGTACATCTCGTCTTATAAGTTTTCATTACCACAGATGTGACTGCTGTGTTTTGTTACAGATGGACCTGAGAGGGTGACCGTTGTAGGGCCAACATCCCCAAATGTCAAGGCTTTCATATTGCTCCATTGCTCTGCACTGTCTGCACCATGTGCAAGCTTCACCTGGTTCTTCAATGGAACTCAGACCAATGTACAAGAGGCTGTGTATGTGATACAATCTGGCACCACTGCTCACTCCGGGAAGTACAGCTGTACTGCTAAGAATTATGTCACAGGACTCCACACTATGTCACACACTCATGTGTTAACTGTTACAGGTATGTGACAAAAACAACTACTGTGCTACGTGTTTAATTGTTTATAAATACAGATCCAGTAGAAATCTTTGGTGCATGGAAACATTTAAAGGAATTTTGTTTTGTCTAAAAGGTTTTTATAATTATTTCCCTGTTTCAGACTATTCACAAATGTTGCCCTTATTTGTCATTTTGTCTCTCAGATCATGACTACTCTGATGTCATTGTGAAATATGTTGGCATAACAGCTGGATGTTTCATAGCTGTGATTGTTCTGTTTGGAACAATTGGTTGCATCGTCATGAGGAGGCAGAGAAAAAGGTTCCTGGTGAATTAAGGTAAGAATTAAGGACAATCAAGTACTGAGAGAGTACACTGCAAAAGAGTACAGACTAAAAAAAATATATTACTCTATACCTCACGCCACACCTGTCACAATTTGACATTCACCCAAACCACAAATGGTGCCCAGTCCACAGACCTTGTTGACTCAACGATAATAAACACTGTCAATATTCTTTGGTAAGGCTCTTTTGGTTATAAGGTCAGGTGAAAATTCATGACCGATTGACCGTGATACGAGTGCTGTGCCCTAGAGAAATGTAGTTAGCATCATTACCAAATAGACATAACCTTTTCAACAAAACATTGCTTTACAGTGTTTTTGTTTATTCTCCACAACTTGTTTCAATTATTTTCTCTAGTTTGCCTCTTTCACACTTTTCCCTTTGTATAATCCCAGTTACTACATGCATTTATAGAGCATCTGGGTGGCTCAGGCCAGGGGTACATTTCTTGCCCACCACTGCGGAGGTTTCAATTTCTCCACTGTGGCACTCCAACAAACATGTTCATGGATGGTCTGCTTGCAGGGCATTGAATTATATGTCAGTGCTGTTACAACACACATGCAGGCTGTGTCTGGGTCTTAAACCCAAGGCAAATCTGAAAGCAATACAGAAGGCTGGCTATGAGACCCCCCAGCTTTATAGTTGAGCCCATCACAGGAACCAATCACCAGCCTGGTTCCTCCTAAAAGTTAGCCATTCACACTCAGCCACCACTCAGTCAGCATTCACACCAGCTGGTCCTCAATCAGTCACTTCTTACCACCACTCTCACCATGCACTCAATCTCAAACACACACACACACACACACACACACACACACACACACACACACACACACACACACACACACACACACACACACACACACACACACACACACACACACACACACACACACACACACACACTATATAGAGAGAGAGAGAGAGAGAGGGAAATAGATACCGGTATATATTATAGGCCTATAGGCTGCATGAATGCATCATTAGTTGTAGGATCAAGCCAATCAAATTCACCATCTTTATTCTAATAATTAAATATATTCTTTTCCCCTTACAGGAAAATGTAACACGACCAAAAGGTTTCTGGATCAAAATTGAAAAAAAGAAAGAAAGAAAAGAAAGACTTGTGAGAAAGAAAAAATAAATCCCTTTTTAACCATAGTTACTGTACCTTTAACTAGGATTCACAATCAGTTATCAATTAGAGCATTTGCCCTTTATATTCCCTTAAATAATTAAGCCAAGCAAAATAAAGAGAATGGCCTGATCACTAACCAAATTATAAATAGAAAAAATGAAATAGAATGTATATTTTATTTAATAACATAATTAATGTTCAAAGGGATTTTCTATCATTTGTGCCTTATCTGAGAACAGCTAAGAAAAAAAGAAAAGGGGTAATTCCAGTACGTGTACCTTGATATTATATGGACTCATACCTGGTTGCCTGGCTGAGAGGACAATCATTAATGTAACACCAATACAACCATAATGATACAGCATTTATACAACTGCAGCCTTTTGCCATTTTAGTGCAAAGGTCTTGTGCATTTGTCAGTGTCTGTCTAGATATGCACATTTTAGAATGGCATTTTCTGCATGTAAATATTGCAGAATAACCGACTTAAACAGAATGTGACTTAAATACACACAAGCCTATAATTATTATCTTTACCTGCATGTGCTCAATAAGCTTTAGAACATACCGAATGCTGTCATCTTGTTTAACCCCACCACCAAAATGTTATTAAAAACTGCAATGGATGCATGTTTTTATTTTCTAAGGGATGGATGTGTGTGTGTGTGTGTGTGTGTGTGTGTGTGTGTGTGTGTGTGTGTGTGTGTGTGTGTGTGTGTGTGTGTGTGTGTGTGTGTGCGTGCGTGCGTGCGTGTGTGCGTGCGTGCGTGTGTTAAACTGAATAGTTGTGGCTACAATAGTTTATGTTGGTAATGTTTGTGAACGCTGGTGTAAAACAGACCTGGCTATATTTTGATTTGTGTAATAAAGTTCTTATGTCTAAGGATATACTGTACTAAGTACCTATCCAAATGTATCTACAGTATATATTGCACTTGATATTTGTATTGTATTGTTTCCATATTGTGATTAAAACTTTAAATAAAAACATACTTTTGACAAATCACTTAGCCTATGGTTTCTACTAGAATAAAGCACTCAATTACAGTACTCTGTTAATGTCTGCACCGATTATGGACTCATGTTATATCAGGGCAGGGACTAAACAGACAAACATAAATTGTTTGTTCTTTGTCTTTGAATAGGACATTGTTTCTAGTGGCCTCAGGATATGAATCACTCTACCTTTATTGGTTAGACACACAGCGACTTAAGTTGAATCTCCTATACGTTCAAACACATGGATGGAGTCATGGTTGGCCAATGCAACACAGTGTTAAACAATGCCACATTGTATTTGGCTTATCTATGGTGAGTATTACATCAGATCACAGCATTCCTAAAGGTCTGTGTGTTTACTGTAGATACTATGATGATGCATACAGTGATAGAGGCTTATTTTAAAGAAATAACTACATATTAAAAAAAATATATAGTAAATGTTCACTTATTATATTCTTTTCAGTATCTTTGCATTCATCAGATGTATGTAGTAATGTTTAAAGCAAAGTCTTGATACTCAGACATATTAAAATTAGTCATCTGTTTCTGAGGATGTGTCTGGCAGAGGCAGTGTGTCTCCAACCTGTTCATACCTTGACCTGTAATGGCTTTGATCCAGCTCTTGGAATGCTATGGGTGACTGCCTCTTCCCAATACACACCCACTTAAGAGCTCATAAACATGACGCACAATAACCTTGTAAGACACAATGACACAACCCCTCTATTTATTGTACAGTGTGTGGGAGTTTATCACACTAATATTTTCTTGTGATGTTGACTATATATAAATGTAAGGATATTCTGCTAATGCAATTATTGCGAGTTACACTTGATTATACTGTTACTGTTCAAATTCAAGCTTGAAATGTAAACAGAGGTGGCCTTCCTGGATGTAATGGTCAATAAGCATTCATGTGGAGTGCTGAAATGAGGAGAAAGCATATCCTCAAACCCTAGACTGTAGTTGCATATTGGGCTGATTGTCACAATGTCTATGGTTTCATTCTATAATTATATATATTTCTTACTTTCGATTATCATAGGGATGTGGATTTACGAGTCAAGAATTTATGTTCATGTTTACATGCCTTTAAAGGGATGGTTCAGATTTTTTGAACTTAAGTTGTATGAAACTAGAATTTCGCGGGCCTTCGGCCCGCTCATCCCAGAGTTGCGTTGCCCCGCGTTGCGATACAGAAGTCCACAGATACAGAAGTCCACAGTGACACGCGTTGTATGCAGCTGTTTTGTGTTGCAGCGCGTGCGCGCGCGCGCGTGTAGTGTTGTTGTTCTTATCCATAACAATAAATGGATCAAATATGCTCTATATTAGTTATGTATAGATTTAAAGCAGTGGCTGTCAAAGGTGTGATCCAGGGACCCTCATGGTTCCTTGAGGGGGTTCCAAATGGACCCATTATAGGTCTGTAACTCTGAGAGTGTACAAATGGAACCAAGTGGACCCTACAGGTCTGTAACTGTGAGAGTGTACAAATGGAACCAAATGGACTCTGTTATAACGTTTAACTGTGATACTGTACAAATGGAATCAAATGGGACTCTTATGGGTCCATTTGGTTTTACTCTCAGAGTTATGGGGGTCCTTGAAATTTAAAAGGGTTGAGAAGCTGTATGCAATGGCTTATGTCTTGTAAAAAGAGAGACCAGCCTATTCTCCAAAGCATGATATCTTATGCTTTGCTAGGTTGTACAAATTAATATTGGGTCAATATAATTTGCAGGACTCACGTGTGTGCTCTCTGTCTCTCTCGCTCTCTTCTCTCTCCTCCGTCTCTGGGGTGTGTGGGGGGGGGGGGGGGGGGGGATTAGTGGCGCTGCCTGCGACAGTGCTATACTTCTCCAGCAGCGAGGCGATCCAAATTCCCCCCCGCGCACGCACGCACGCACACACACACACACACACACACTGGACGTAGCTGTGTGTTGTTGCAGCGCGCGCGTGTGCGTGTAGTGTTGTTGTTGTTGTTCGTGTCGATATTTGCGCGTCGGTTTGTCCCGCTTGTACCACGCCAGGTTTGCACAGTGCGCTCAGTGCGATATTTCCGAACGTGGGCGTTGTGTGTGTGTGTGTGGGTGGGTGTGTGTGTGTGTGGCTGGCTGTGTTTTGTTGCGTGGGGATCGCCATGTGAGGGGGCTAGCCAATAAGGGCCCTGTGTTGCATGTGGAGAATTGTGTAGGTGAGTGTGTGTGGTGTAGCCGAACGGGGTGGTGAGGACATGAGGGGGATGTAGCACAGCAATCGGTGACCCCTACATTAAGCTGTGTTGCTCCCAAGATGCAGTGCAAATGCGTGTTGTAGCAACCGTAGCCAATGGGAAAACAGGATGCAGTGTTGCCAGGTCCGCGAATTGTAAGCGAGTTGTAAGTAGCGTGTTGAATGGCATTTTTTCTGGGCTTGTTTTCATAGACCTGGCAACAAATTAGGCGGGGGTGTCGGTGCTTGTGGCGTGTTTGTGTTTATTATTGATATTGATGTTGTTTGTGAGTGTGGACGGGAGGCGGCTGTAGTGGCAGTGCAATGACAGTTTTTACGCGGGTGTTGTTGACTGTGGGCGTGCGGCGCGACATGAGGAGATAGCCGTGGATCGACGCGGAGGGTAAGACTGTGTCGTGTTAGTGTGTTGTTGCAGTGTGTGTTGCAGCGTGTTGCAGCGTGTCAGTGACGTAGTAGCTGGTGCCTTTTGTTCCTGTGCGTGCTTTTGGGGACATGTTTTCAATTGTATATAAGGATACTTGCCATTAATATAGTGGTTGCAACTGTATTAATTGATTGCCCGAGTCCCATGGTGGGAGTTCTGCTCTGGTTTTGGTGAAATATCAAGTAGTTCCGGTCATTTTGTGGGGGGCACTGGGGCCACGCAGTAAAAGTAAATTAATCCACAAAACTAACGTAATTTGTATTGTTGACCTATTTCTAAAATATTAGTGCAACTTTCGTTATTTTTTTACCCCTCTATCACACAGAACTATGTTTTTTGTGTCCATATCACTACACCCAAAAAATAGTTCCATGTGATAGTGGGGTCAAAGTTGAACGAAAGTCGCGCTAATATTTTAGAAATAGGTCAACAATACAAATTACGTTCGTTTTGTGGATTAATTTACTTTTACTGCGTGGCCCCAGTGCCCCCCACAAAATGACCGGAACTACTTAATATTGACCAAAACAAGAGCAGAACTCCCACCATGGGACTCGGGCAATCAATTAATACAGTTGCAACCACTATATTAATGGCAAGTATTTCATACAACTTAAGTTCAAAAAATCTGAACTATCCCTTTAAGTGAGTGAGAATTTGTCCCTTTCAACCAGTCTGCATCTTCTACATAAGAATGACCGCCTCCTTTGATCCCAGGGCATTTTTACAAAACCAATTATCCCAGCAGAGTTCCTCAACCTGAACCTCAACAACTCTCTGGTGGTAGATAAACCTGCGGGCATTTCACTATATGTACATAGTAGTATCGTAAACATTGTCTGGGCTCCTCAGTATTGAGAAGAGGGGCTGGACCTGGGCTTCCACTGAGTTTTGGACAATAAAAGAACAGGGGTCACCCACAAGTCATCTTTCATCCCTGAAAAGTCCACAAGAGAGCACGAGCAACCTCGCCAAGCATCACTACCAGACTGCAAGATGATAAAAACAGCTATAATTCTTATTTTGTCAGGTATGCTTATTATATTTCTAATTCTTTTGAATATAAATAATTCATTTAATAGGGTGTCAATGGACTATTTTTTCCCCACATTCTTTCATTTTTTATTGTATGAAGACAACATCCAATGTCATTCCCTGAAATACTTGCTAAGTGAAGTTACTTCTGCTCGAATATAATTATGTGCTTTCATTAGTATAACAGTAGATTGTTATTAAAATTTATATTAATTAGTTTCAGGACAATTATCAATATATTTTTGTTTCTTTGTTTGTTTGCTTGTTTCTTTCATCAAAATAATAACGGTCAAACTAAGGAGGCCAGGTTGAAAGTGGTTAATGCCTCACAGTGTAACTTTTTTAATGAATAAAATGTCATTTTGTCCAATCTGTATGGTAGATATATTAATACAATCAAACGTATACAACTGGGGTGGTTGTATGTTGTCTCCTAGCTCTTCTATTGAGACATTTTGATTGTGTCAAAGGACATTTCTCACCTATAGGTGACTCAGGATGATCATGATCTAACACAAATTTTGACCTGATGGTCAAGATTCAAGCAGGTTACATATATAGTGCTGTTCACCAGCCAACAAACGGTAAAACAAGTCCAAAACTCTCTTTGCTCTCGTTCCTCTCTTTAGGTATGTGTGTGGGTCAGAGCATCCTACCGGTGGGACCTCTGAGCGCGGCTGTGGGAAGCACGGTGACGTTCACCACCACCCTCAGCCCTCCAGCAAAGCCCTTCCTCTCTGTCAGCTGGAACTTCACAGGTGTGAACATCATTAAATCCACCAGTGTCAACGAAACGGGAGCCGGCTACGCCAGCAGGATCACGCTGCACCGAACCACTGGCTCTTTGGAGCTCAGGAACCTGGCGGTGAGGGACAGTGGACAGTACAGTGTCCACATCATACCAGACGGTGCAGCGCAGATCTTACAGGGAACTATCACTCTCAATGTGTTCTATGGTGGGTCTGCTACATTATATTGTCGATTTCGGGCAGAGAACTTCTCTCCATATTTCATCTTTTTATGTTTCAAGTTTTTTCACAACTTCATAAAAGTATAAAAAATATCCAATCTATAAACTCAGAGTGCGACGTGTCATGAGCCTGTAGATCTTCAATTATTTTTTACATTTTTTAAATGTTTGAATACCAACTTTGATGAGGCAGTATTGCATTGTTTTAAAAATATAAGGTTTTCTTCATTTCCTGAAAACATATATTTTTCATTTTCTTGAAAAATTAACATTTTGTAGTTTGGTGGTTTATTCCCAACAGCAGATAACTATACAGTACAATAAGATATTTGTATTGGAATCATGTTGTGTTGTTGTCAAACTAAGTGCGCATCTCCTTCCAGCCATGATATCACGTGTCTCAATCACCAGCCCTGCAGCCACCCTCATAGAAGACAGGAGCTCCACCAACCTAACTTGTGATGCCACTGGCTCCGTCAGCACCAGAGAGTGGCTGAAGGATGGCCACCCTCTACAGCCCACTGACACACTCACCTTCTCCATGGACAAACGAACAGTCTTCATGAACCCTGTCCACGGTGCCAACCACGGCTACTATCAGTGTCGAGTCAGCAACCCAGTCAGCACCATGACTGCAGGCCATAACCTCACAGTCAACTGTGAGTATATGAGCCCTGCTGGGAAACGGAAACACGCACGCACGCACGCACACACACACACACACACACACACACACACACACACACACACACACACACACACACACACACACACACACACACACACACACACACACACACACACACATAGCGGTAGCACGCTTCCTGACTTATGGTCATACTCATAGTGGAGTCTTAAATGAAAATGCATTGTTAGGCTTAGGCTTATTATTCTAAATGTGGAGTAAATAAAATGTTTTGATAATTTCGTCATCTTTGCTTCTAAATCCACACATATAGCTACAGCTTGAAATTAAATAGTGGAATAGACTACTCAAGTGACAATAAGTGCAACAATATGAATCCTTGGTGTGTGTATTGTGTGTTTATGTACTGAGGTGTCTCTGGTTAGTTTAATGTGAGCTCACCAAATTATATCCCACTCAATCATGTTGACATGGCAATAAACAATTGAAAGTTCAATCCTGATAAGGAAAGGACTCTCATACCAACACCTCCTAACAAGTTCCTCTTTGCTGTGTGCAGTTGGACCACACAACCTGTCAATTATTGGGCCGAGAGCACCGCCACCTGGCCAGAGAGTAACCCTGCACTGCAGAGCAGACTCTGTCCCAGCTGCCACCTTCAGCTGGATGTTCAATGGAAACGAGACCCACGTTAATAGATCCTTGTATGTCATAGAGAGAATGGAAGAAAAAAACACTGGAAACTATACCTGCACAGCAGGGAACCACGTCACCAAGCTGGAAAACTCCACAGTCATGAGTCTGACAGGTGATTCAACTTGTATTAAAATACACTACTTTATCATTGAAACTGCCTTATACTTCTGCATTGTTACATGATAAACGTTTGAAGGGATGGTACTAATTACTTCCTTCTTTTTCTTCTTCTTCTTCTTCTTCTTCTTCTTCTTCTTTTTTGTAACTTCAAAATGTATTATTATTATTATTATTATTATTATTATTATTATTATTATTATTATTATTATTATTATTATTATTATTATTATTATTATTACTACCCTTATTATTATTATTATTATTATTAGTAGTAGTAGTAGTAGTAGTAGTAGTAGTAGTAGTAGTAGTATTACTACGGTATTATTATTATTAATTCAAATTATTCTGTTTTCCCTTCCCATGAAGCATCCTGTGATGCCCCCTGCTGGTCTTTTGCAGTACTGGTGATCAATGCACTGACAGTAGGCAGACTGCTGCAAGTGTAGATGCTGGGCAAACAATCATTATGGTTAGAAACACACAACTTGGTGAGTTTAATCACCAGGCTTGATCTACTACCTGTTCCCGTACCGTGGTTTTACAGTAACAAACTGTGGCACACACACACACACACACACACACACACACACACACACACACACACACACACACACACACACACACACACACACACACACACACACACACACACACACTATCTTATTGTTTTTGATTCAATCTGTGAATGGCTTTGCTCCTTCCTACATTGTTGACATGCTCACTGAACGAACGAACAGACCATCAGCTAAAGGATTACACCTGGAATCAACTCTCAAATCAAAATCAAATCAGGTTATGATGCCTTCAGTCATCATGGGCCTCTGGAATGCTCTACTTCAATTACATTCTGCATTTCTTGTCTTATTTTGTTTTATATAATAACGTGTATGTTTTGTTTAATCATTGCCTGTCTTTGTTTTTTATTTTTGACGCACAATGTGTCTACACAGGACACAGGACACACGTATGAAATGTAATGAATACATTTGACTTGATTGTGCAAGTTTGCTCACTGGAAAGACATTAAATGGAACAGACCCTTAATTAGTATCATTGGGGTGCTTTATTTTCTTTAGACAGAAGTGTCGAGAGAGAGATACAAGACATGACTCTGGCAGGAATTGAACCAAAGACTTTGCAGTAAGCATGGTCAGAGAGAGCACCACAAGGGAAAAGGCTCGCTCAACTCAGACAGTCTTTTAAAGGTTCAGGCGTGTGCTGGGTGCAGATTCAAAGAGAACATATAGAAAGAGAATTAAATCTGCACTCTCAGTCCTAGTAAGAGTCTTGTTTAATAATGATGCTGATCCGCAGCAGCAGTCAAACCAGATAAACGCGTTTTGGCGCGCAGGCCTTCATCAGTCAGAATTTGCATAGCAACGGAAATGACATGGTTATATAGAATTTCTGTTCAATTAAAAGGGACAATACAGCCGTGTCTCATTATTAAAAAGGCATACATAGTAGTGAACATACATATTATTATAAGAAATCATTATTGTCTCATTTCAACTCACAGAATCCACATTACAAAAAGGATGATCATAGAAAACAGTTTAACACCAATTCTTCATTTAGACCTTTAGGAATTATACAGTGTTTAAGAAATTGATCCAAAATGCTTCACGTTGCAATAATGTTCCGGTCTCTGTCCCCACCTCTCTTTAAGGGGTTAATACAGTATATTATATGCCTTGAAACCTCAGGGTACATACAGTATCATGTCCAGTACTGTTAAAGTGTCTGGCTATGGGAGATTTTTCCTCTTTTATTCTGATATTACTTTTATGTTCAGTGATTCTGGTTCTTAATTCCCTTTTAGTTTTTCCTGCATAGCAAAAGCCACAGGGACATTTTAGGAGATAGACAATATTTTTCGTTCTACAAGTGATTCTCCCCTTTACTTAATTTTGTTTTACCTGTGTGAGGATGTAAAAAATCCTCTCCTTTAATCATGGCGTTACAATTAAGGCAGCTATTACGGGGGAAGTTACCTGAGGGTAGTGAGGACATGAAATGTTGAGGTTGTACATAAGTATCATTTTTAACAATTGTGTCTATTAGGTTCTTAGACCTTTTGTTTGCAAAGATGGGAGGAGTAGAAAAAGTTTTACCTATAGAGGGGTCACCGGAGAGAGAGCACCAACCAGTCATCACCCGATTGTATTAGTTAGAAAAGAAAATAGAGGGTAGATAAGTATAGAATAACAGGCGAGTCAATCAAATGAAGGTCTCTGGTTGCATGTTATACTGTATGACTTGTATACTATCTGGTTTACGCTACAAGGCATGCAAGCACCAACGAGCTGGCCAGATATATGGAGAACCATGGGATGACTGGAAGCGACGATGGAGGGCTCCTCCAAGGACGACCTAGAGAGATGACAGTATACAAGTTAACCCATCAGAGTTAAATTGATAATTAGTGTTACTACTTACATTTACTTACATACTGTACACATATATTGTGACCCGTGTCATTTTAATAAGAACAATGAGGTTACATTTTTGTATTTTGATCTCTCACGGCTATACTGTAAATACATAAAATATCACTACTGTATATTATCTCTCAGATTCTTCCTATTCATTCAGGATGTAATTTGCTTATGACAGATAATCATAAAAGTGGATCCAACAGTGAGACTGAGTTATAGTAGTCACACAAAATAAATAAACAGAAATGTTATGAAGAACGGAGATTCACATTGCTTTTGTTTGTATGCACATGCATGTCTGTTTAAAGAAAGGTGTGTACACAACTTGTCGTTTCCAGTATCTGTGTACTTGCTGCTTTATAGTGGACCATAAAAACCTTTCCAACTCCAGCCATACACCATTAATTATTCACCTGAACCAAAGTTCACACGGCCTACGGTAAAGAGGAAGTTGTTCTAGCGTAAATCTGTCCTACTGTAGGTCTATGCTGATGGAAGCAGAGGTCCGCTGATGACCAGAGGTGACAGACATGGACATTTTTGCCATTTATATCATTCTGTCCACACTCACAGCAGGTACTGTAAATACACCATGTGTATGTATGTATGTATGTATGTATGTATGTATGTATGTATGTATGTATGTATGTATGTATGTATGTATGTATGTATGTATGTATGTATGTATGTATGTATGTATGTATGTATGTATGTATGTGTGTGTGTGTGTGTGTGTGTGTGTGTGTGTGTGTGTGTGTGTGTGTGTGTGTGTGTGTGTGTGTGTGTGTGTGTGTGTGTGTGTGTGTATGTATGTATGTATATATGTATGTATGTATGTATGTATGTATACATACACATACATGTGTATGTATGTATACATGTACTGTATACGTAACATACACGTGTGTGTGTGTGTGTGTGTGTGTGTGTGTGTGTGTGTGTGTGTGTGTGTGTGTGTGTGTGTGTGTGTGTGTGTGTGTGTGTGTGTGTGTGCGTGTGTGTGTGTGTGTGTGTGTGTGTGTGTGTGTGTGTGCGTGCGTGCGTGCGTGTGTGCGTGCGCGAGTGTGTGTGGTATGTACTGTATACATTTACATATTTATAGTTAGTTAGTTTATTTATTTTTGGTTTAGTTGTACTGTACCGGTACCTCTCTAGTGTTCATTATTTATGCTGTTGCTGCTGTTCTCTCTGGAGATCAATAAAGAATGATCGTATCTTATGTTATCTTCGAATTAATAATGAAAATAGTTTACATTTGAACATAAAATCAATTAATTATGTGCCTGCAAAAATAGCTGTTAATCCTTTCATGGAAGATGGAAGATGTCATGAACTTGAAACACTATGAACATTTGATTTAATTTTAACTAAGGTCATACTGTAGTATTTCCTTATAACTAATGTAATATTAATTTGAGCTCTAGTAGTTCAGGCATTGAATAAATCATTAACTGGACTTTTATGTACATGTTATGATGAGCACTAGTGCATTCCCGTCAATGACACCCTAATAATACAGTCCTACAGTAAATCATGTTAATGTACTTCCTGGTTCGAGATTTCTTGGAGCATGTTTTACTGCTGGTGGAAAAGTGCAAAGTGATTACGGTATCAGAATCACCTTGTTGTTTTGTGACAACAGTACCCAAGAAGGTAAAGCTGCAATCCAGAACTCAGTTTTTTATTTTTATTTTAAGTAAAATGATTGGTTAAAATTGTATTTTCGGGGGTGCCCCTTGAACTTGGTACCCTGGTAAACCATCCCAGTCACGTGAATACATTATCATGTGTCTTCTGCAGACCGCTCTGGCCCCAACCGCTGAGGTGGGTGTATTGCAAAAATCCAAAAGTGGAAGAGCCAATCAGTCAATCACAGACAGGGCCCTGAGCGCAGACGCTGATTCCACTCTTTGGTGCCAGACCCAGAAAGACAGTGACAGAGACATGTGAATTCACGCGGCTGTGATGGTTCACCAGGCTATAAGCTTGGTGCCCCAGGCTGCCCCTACATCCCATTATGCGTCTAGCAGGTCCTGAACTGAAAGTAAGGTATTGCAGCTTTAAATAGTCAGCCCTGCCCATCAGTATCAAGCTGCCCAGCATCAAGCTGCCCATGAGGAAGGCAACCTACCATGCCCCATACGTGGACCAGTGATGCTACTCAGTTACAGTACAATAGAATATTTTCTATTAAAGCTGGATATAGATTACATAACTTGCCCTTACCCTTATCCCTAAACTTATTAGCCATATTTTTCTATTCATAAAAACATTTTAAAATAGTTCATCTAGCCGATCTATCGACACGTTGTGAGCTTGTAGATTGTCTATTTGAATTCAAGATAGGGCCCTAATGGTGCAGTCACACCGAACTTTGATTCTGCCTATGTGGGTGAGTGGTTTGTTCAAAACAAAAACAAAAAGCAAAATACGCTCCGTTCCCATTGAAAAGCATTGGCAGAATCCATCGCACAGGCCGAAATAAAGTTTGGTGTGATGTGACCGCATCCTAACTATGTAAACATGAACCCTGATTTGTACTTCTTGATTCTTGAAGTGTAATGCCGATTTTTTTCCCCCACCTATTACACTATAACTGTACTGTATTACAGTTTCAGGTCTGAGTACAGGGGTGCTCCCAGCAGACACTGAGCACGCAGCTGTGGGAGGTAGCGTGACATTAACCACCACACTCAACTCCACCGAGAAACTTCAAACCGTGTCCTGGACATTTAAAAATACCTTCATATTAAACTCTACGACAACTGCACCAGGATATGAAGACCGGATCACTCTCAACATCTTTACTGGGTCTCTTGAGCTCACAAATCTGACTTCAAATGATGGAGGAGAATACAGAGTTAACATGACAACAGCTGATGGAGATCGAATGACAGGAACAACAACATTGCTATTGTACGGTGAGTGAATAAACAAGGATCAGCACCAGTTGTACAGCTGTCCTGTTCTTCATCAGGAATTATTACCCTTTTTAGTAACTATTTACTGTATATTATAACCCATTCAAACCGGGAAAGCATCTGTGTTGTAAACACTTAGGCCTAACCATTATTTTATGCTTTATACTTTGTAATTTATTAAATTCTTTCAATATGTAGATTATTATTATTTTTTTTTAAATATATTTTTAAAGAAAAATACATTTAATTTCCCCACACCTTCCCCCCCCCCAGCATAAATACAAATACATCATTGTCCTCTTTCTCTGTCACGTCTCTGTACACTTCATACTATTTCCTCACATGAAAGGTATTGGATAATAGCAACAATAATTACTGCAACAACAAAAAATAACGAGTACATATATAAATATACACACCAGCAAAAGGAGATTAAGAATAAAGAGAAAGACAGTTTCAGGATAGACTTCGATAGACTTCAGTGAGGAGATCGACACCCTCTGCCAAGAGGATCCTATTTTATTATTTTCTTAGTGAGTTTATCAGTTCATCAATCTACAAGTTCATCATAGTCAGTTTGTTATGGTAGTCTCCCCTCAATATTTCTTATATTATTAATAATGTTCCCCCATATTCTGTCAAATTCCATTGGTTTCCCTTTAACGTTGTACATAATCTTTTCTGATGTGCTGTATGATAACAATTGTAGATTGTAGATTATTTTTAACTCAAATCTTTGCTTCTGGAGGTCTGCGGCCAAATACATACCAGTAAGACGCTCTGAGGGCGAGATCGACCTCGCGCTGAAACAACAGAGCTTCTTAATACGGCACAGTTAAGAAGTAGGACTTAATATTAATCTGGTGTCCATGAGGTCAGATGTAGAGTTCCATATATGGCCAGCTCCATATATGCAGATCTAGGTGATGATCCATGTCTTCTCCATGTATGTATGGCTATCCAGTTACAGAGCTACAGTTACAGACCCCCTAAATGTGCTTTAAGTGATATTTCTTTGTTAAATCCCATGTGTTTGTTTTCTATGTGCCATAATGAGCAGAGCCTGTGAGTGAAGCCAACATCACCAGACCTCCAAGCACGCTCATAGAGGGACAAAACTCCACCAACATAACCTGTGCAGCCTCGGGCAACATCAGCACCACAGAATGGCTGAAGGATGGTCAGCCTCTCCAAACCAGTGACAGAGTTACCTTTTTCATGAACAACGGCACAGTCTCCATTAACCCCGTCAACAGAAGTGACAATGGGCAGTATCTATGTCAACTATCCAACCCTATCAGCTCTGCGAATGCCTCCTATCCACTAGTTGTAAACTGTGAGTAAAGATCAATCACATACCGTAGATGGGGAAGGGTGCTAGTATATGTATTAATAATCTACAGGTGTATAATGTGGTAAAATATATGTACTTTGACCATCTCTTCAGCATTTACATGGCCCAAATAAGACTATTTACTTCTATATTTATTGTGATAACAGAGATTGGTGGGGGATGAAATACTGCCACTATTTTGTGTTAATTGTTCATCTGCGCCTTGTATAGGCCTTTCATTATGAACATAATGCATTGTTTCTACATTTTGCATTATGAGTTCATTTTATTCCTACTTCTTTATATACAAAATTCAGTATAAGTACTCATTATTAATGCTGCCATACTATGGTATGGCAGCATTAATGCCGTGGCGCCTGATGGAGGGGAAAGGAACTGGTTGGAATAACGTGTTCCTTCCACGCGCTACGTCCAACCAGGGAAACTCCCCCCTGTCAGGTGTAAAGGAGCAACATGGACACTCAGGCATACAGGAAGCATGAGTTCAAGTCCGTTGCTCTCCCCATGTCCCCCATATATGGGGACTAGGTTGGCGGAGGTTGTGTAGAGCCCAGGATCACATTAGATAATTGACACAGGGGTGAAAAATGGGTTACAAAATCGTGGGATGAAAATTATTTAAAAAAAAAAGAAAGAAAATGGTAAACCTATGGTAGCTAATCTGGGCATGACTTTCCATCCAGGCCTCTGTCTGGTCTGGTATCTTATTAACTATTTGTAGAACAGACATTGTTGTTGTTGTTGTTTTTCATTGTGGTTGTTGTTATTGTTATGAAACGTTTTGTGTTCTTCCAGACGGGCCTGACACCATGCGTGTGTTGGAGCCAGCTGCACCCGTGATAGATTCCCCCATCCTCCTATACTGCTCTGTCATGTCCGTCCCACCTGCTACCTTCTTCTGGTCCTTCAACGGGCTGGGCACAGGAGTGCGTGAAGCTGGATACGTCATAGAAAGGGCCAGCTACGACCACAATGGGAACTACACCTGTAAAGCCTACAATGACGTTACGCATAACGCAAGCACCTATGTCTACTCCCTGACGATAAAAGGTATTCTGAGGACAGGAAGTTGATTCCTGAAAAGAACCAGAGTGGCATGTATGTATAGTAAATGTAACGTGCATGTGGGTGTATTGATATAGATGACAGTGGGACCAACAGTATTGTCCAGCAGAAAGCACAAAGAGAGACTGGTTGCAGTTGTGAAAGCAGGATCCACAATACCTGATGGATGAATATGAATGTGTCATAACTGGAAGATGTACACATGTTACAAAGTGTGTGTGTGTGTGTGTGTGTGTGTGTGTGTGTGTGTGTGTGTGTGTGTGTGTGTGTGTGTGTGTGTGTGTGTGTGTGTGTGTGTGTGTGTGTGTGTGTGCGTGCGTGCTTCCGTGCGTGCGTGCGTGTGTGCTTCCGTGCGTGTGCGCGTGCGTGCGCGTACGTGCATGTGTGCGCGACTGCGTGTGGATGTGCGTGTGCGTGTGCGTGCGTGTGTGTGTATTGTGTATGCGTGTGTGCGTGCGTGCGTGTGTGCGTGCGTGCGTGCGTGCGTGCGTGCGTGCGTGCGTGTGTACGTGGGTGTGTGTGTGTTTACAGCTAAAGACCCCATCCCTGGTCCATCACTAAGTCCAGGGGCAGCTGCAGGAATAGCGGTTGCAGTCACATTGATTGTGGTGGCACTGGTCTTTGTAGGCCTAATTCTATTCTTTGGCATGATCCGCCAACAGTGAGTTTCATAATACGATGACATGAAGTGTCGAATTGCATTTTGAATTTGAATATAATAAGATAACCATCATTCCATTTAAAGCTGACAATATTATTGAAAATCACCTTATGGGTTACTGAAGTTATACTGTATATTAGGACTTCTTGCTGTAGATAGTGGCGACATTCACGTTCACATAATGTTTATGATTAAAATCTGGCTTTATTTCTATCTTTTACAAAACTATATTGATAAAAGACAGGGCTTTATAATTACAGTATGAGTAATGCTTCAACTAAAGTATTTGCTTTATATTGTTCAGGGGGGAGCAACCAACAGAGCAACAACGGCCAGGTACAGTATGGTAACTTTTTCATTTTCTCCACACAAAAATGGTTACATCTCTAAACACTATTAGCCATGTAATGGTGTATTTTGTTAACTTCTGTAAATACCTCCAAGAGGTCTAAGAATGGATAACAACCATATCCATTTTGAAAGCCCTATATATGAAAGTACAGTGTATGATGGCTTATAGGGCTAAAACAAATAAAATAACTAATTATATGAGCACCCACACTGATGTTGTCACACAGAATCATTTTTCAAATGCTACTATAAATGCGCCACGTCTCTGCGTCAAATGCGTGCGTGTGTGTACGGTTTGGAATGCATGTAACTCAAGAACCGTTTGCCCCACCGACTTCATATTCGACACACGCGTTCCACACCCCTGCAGGGAGTGCAGTGCCCGGCCTCGAGTCGGTCGGACCCATGGTTCTCCAGAACCACCACAAAAGGCTCTGGTCAGGCTCTGCGAGTGGGCCTAATCAGCCAAAGTCCCCTCACCTGCGCAATTTCCAGCCTCTGCCTCAGCCAATTGATTGCCATGGCAACCCCAAACCTGCAAATGTATTATTTAACCACTACACTTTTCACAGTACAGTCAGTTTGCACTCTTCGGGCACAAGCAGACAGACAGATACAGAGATCTCAATATACTGTACAGTATGGGCACAAAAGGGACACAGACAGATAGTTAAAACGGGTGCTATGACAAGTTGACAACGGGTATTATTAGGTTCCCAAGTTGCATCGTTCTCAAGTAGGCCGGTGGCCGACTGGCACTTCCAAGCATTTTTGTCTCCACCAGGCCGAAGGCATGGGGAGAGAGTATGTTTTGCACTCCGTCCGTGTGTGTGTGTGTGTGTGTCCGTCCGTGTGTCCGTCCGTGTGTGTGTCCTTCCGTCCGTCCGTTACCAGCTAATCTCCGGCACCGTTAACCCGGTCGATGCCAAACTTTGCACACACACTCCCTGGATGCCAACGATGAACCTCTGCCCCACATTTTCCAGAACGGCCTGTTATAGCGCCACCATGAGGCAGCTTTTCACATTTTTTACCTAAAACTGCACCGATCTGCGTGAAATGTTGCATGCACACTCCCTAGAGTCCAAGGACAAACCTTTGACCCTCATTTTCCGCATCTGCCTTTTATAGCGCCACCAGGAGGCCGACTTTTGTAAAACACATTTTTTGATATTACTCATCCAGATTCTGTCCAAAAATCTCACAAATCGTTACACACTATCTCTATGGTCATGTGCTCAAGTCGGATCTGTCAGAGATTTCATATTCCATCCTAATTGGCTATAATTGGCTTTCACAGTTTGCAAGATTGCCCCGTTTTGAACAAAAGCCTCAAATCATGAACGCAGCATGCAATTTACGTGAAATCTTTCACACATTTTCTTACTAGGCTGAGGAATATATCCCACCCTTTTCACATTGGCCTGTTATAGCGCCACCAACAGGTTGATTTTTGCAAAACACATTTTTGGAACAAAATGCCTCAAAAACATGTTTATATTAATCCTAAACATTTTGCCAAACATCTCACACAGTCCTATCCTCCTGGTGGAGACCTGTGCCCAGAAGGGCACTTTTTCTAGTTCATGCTGTAGCTGACCTGCAATGGCAAACAAACAGCAATGACTATTGTAGCCTATACATGACGCGATGATGACGACGGGTGTATTGAATTTCCACGGTCATCATGGCTTTTCTAAAGACAACAGCATCACGTGTTGTTTTTGTTATAATTAATTTGTAGAGTAGGCCTACTGCCGGAGCCACAGGGTAGAGTGACCGGATGGAAACCGCAAGGTTCCCAGTTCGAACCCGGGCTCCCCCAGAGTTAGTGTCGAAGTGTCCTTGAGCAAGACTCTGAACCCTTAATTGCTCCTGATGTGCAGGTTGGTGTGAATGGGTTAATGAAATGCACAATATATGTAAAGCGCCTTGGATAAAGGCAGTATATAAATGCACCATTTACCATTATAATTATTATTAAGGATGCACGATATAATCGGTAGCATAATCGGAATCGGCCATAAAAATGCCATATCGATATCGGAATGGTCTCAAAATAATACCGATTATTGAATCGGTTTTCACCAGCAAAACTAAAATTTAAATGAAAAATGTGAAAATGCATCAATGAGTTCAATATGAATCTAAAGTTTCTAGTACCTCTAGTCTAGAACAAAAGCCAAATCAAATATGATATTGATTGATTGAATACTTTATTAACAGGCGTTGGGCCAAGCCCCTATACTAGGGCCTAGGCTTATTTCCATCGGAATCGGAGATCGGATATCGGTCATAATTTCATAATCGTGCACCCCTAATTATTATATAATCTTATATATGTAAGTATTAGTAACACTATCTCTGGTCCTGTCCACAGGTCCCATACCACAGACCCACAGGTCATCATCGTACAGTAGGCCTACAGGGCATGCAATGAATCCCATACCCGTTGTATCACCACCACCACCACCTCCTGATAATACCTCAGACATATACATCGAAGTTGAACCAGGTCAGAACCAACATTATGTGACTATGTTTGGATTAGGACATGTATATTAGTTTAAACTGTCATGATTTAAGATCACAGTGTTCTTACTGTACAAGATGAAGATTGTACACATGTTTGATGGTATACTTGTTGACACAATGCATTTCTGTCTGTCTGTCTGTCTGTCTGTCTGTCTGTCTGTCTGTCTGTCTGTCTGTCTGTCTGTCTGTCTGTCTGTCTGTCTGTCTGTCTGTCTGTCTGTCTGTCTGTCTGTCTGTCTGTCTGTCTGTCTGTCTGTGTCTGTCTCATGTGTCTCTCTCTCATCTGTCCCTCAAACACTTACAAGTTGATGATCCTGAGTATGAAAACACGAGAATAGAAGATAGAAAAAAGAAAGGACCGAGACTTCCCCCAAGAGTGAGTATGTCTATGTCATACACGGTAGAATCCTGAAAGTTAATTTAGAACTGAAACACTGATTGAGAATGCATTTCTATTTTTGCGATAAGTGTTTTAACAAGCTACTGTGAACACATACAAAAAATAAGCTTTTTTGTATGTAAAATGTAACATTTTTAACCAAATTACCCAATGATCATTATCAAGAAGGAAATATATGGCTATAGAAATTCCAGTTTCACTTGTATATCCTGTATCATGTGTATGAACTCTCTTGCCTGATTGGATGAAATTGGAGACCTGTTTACCTGTTTTAAGAGTTGGAGAGACAAGTAGACCCCTGTTACTGAACACTGTTACTGAACACTGTTACTGAACACTGTTACTGAACACTCTATAGCAAAGGCTACTTTGCCATAGAGTGTGGAATATAGTGCTGTTTAACAAAGAAATATCAGATACAGATGACTTGTTAAAACTAGCTTTTTACTTGTATAGGTACACCATGATTCAAACGTTTATGCAAGAACAATTCCGTAAGTCCTTTTTTCACTTTCACTATATATGCTTATATAGTGACATTGCATTCATATAATTTATAATGTAGTGAAAATCACACACACACACACACACACACACACACACACACACACACACACACACACACACACACACACACACACACACACACACACACACACACACACACACACACACACACACACACACCTTTATAGATCTGTAAAGCTAGATTGGAAAAGATACATGAGGACATTGTTTAGCAGTGTATATGTTTTACTAGTATATCATGGTATTGATTATAACCTCTTATTCTCTCTCTCTCTCTCTCTCTCTCTCTCTCT